>NC_045445.1:24726249-24746627 GCF_002776525.5 Piliocolobus tephrosceles
TTTTTTTTTTTTTTTTTGAGACGGAGTCTCGCTCTGTCACCCAGGCTAGAGTGCAGTGGCCGGATCTCAGCTCACTGCAAGCTCTGCCTCCCGGGTTTACACCATTCTCCCGCCTCAGCCTCCCGGGTAGCTGGGACTACAGGGGCCCGCCATACCCCCCCTGCTAGTTTTTTGTATTTTTTAGTAGAGACGGGGTTTCACCGTGTTAGCCAGGATGGTCTCGATCTCCTGACCTCGTGATCCACCTGTCTCGGCCTCCCAAAGTGCTGGGATTACAGGCTTGAGCCACCGCGCCTGGCCCCAAGTACAATTTTATGGGAAGCCCATCAGGGCTACTTTGTGCGGCAGCTCTGTTTTCCTCGACAGCCCCTGTGGTGTTTCTGAGGCATCTCAGGCTCCTGGGAGCATAGTTGGAGAGACATAAACTAGATGTTTGCTCCAGAGCCTTTCTAGTTTCAACTATTTATATATAAAACTTGGATCCCAGACCTTTTTCTTACCTACCTGCAAAGTTGAAGCTGAGTTGAACTTGTGCTGGGCAAATAACAGCAATATCGTTTCTTGTCTGTGTGGCTTCCTGGTCTAGAATGCTGCCACATCCGGGTCTCATGAGCCTCTTACTGTAACTTCACCAAGAAGGCAGTATGGGAGATTCCAGAAGGGATAACTGAAGACCAGAGAGAAGTGACTTGCCCAAGGCCACACAGCTGGTACAAGTGGGACCAGAACTCCAGACTCTTAACTCCTAGGAAAAGGGGCTTTTCCACATGGCCCACTCCCCAGGCAATCAGCAGGCAAGGAGAGGTTTGCTAAGCCCCATCCTCCAACATTAAAACAAAGTGCTAGAGCCCAAGGGGACAGTTCCTAATGATCTTTCATTCCTAACGATGTCACAAGAGTCCCTGTGTATCAGCCCTGGTGTATGTGCCCTGAATGTTTTCCTGCCTGACCTAGAGTTAACCCCTTAAAGCAGGAATGGTCAAGGCTGGCCATCTGGGTCCCAGGGGAGGGAGGAGCTGGGGTGACTGTGAGTCCTCGTTCCAGCCATGTTCCAGGGCTGGGTTCTTCCTCCCAGAACGGTAAGCTGGAAGGGGCAGTTAAGGGGAATCAGAGATGAGGTGGAGTCCTGGGTCTCGCACTGAGGAAAAAAGTACATGAGCTGCCTCGGGCCAAAAGACCTGTGTGAGGGTGTTGGTCAGGTGCCTGGTCTTGCCACCCATGACCTGCCAGAACCCCAGGAGCAAGTGTCAGTGTACAAAGGGAAAGGTCTGGCAGGGTCTGGGGAGACATTATGGTGTGGATCTGCTTCTCACCAGCGGTGTGATCCTGCTTGAGCCTCAGTTTTCTCATCAGTAAAATCATGAAAGCCATACCACTGGCCCTTTATTTTATTATTACTATTATTATTTTTTGAGACGGAGTCTTGCTCTGTTGCGCAGGCTGGAGTGCAGAGGCACGATCTCAGTTCACTGCAACCTCCACCTCCTGGGTTCAAACGATTCTCCTGCATCAGCCTCCCAAGCACCTCGGACTATAGGTGTGTGCCACCATGCCCAGCTAATTTTTGTATTTTTAGTAGAGACGGGGTTTCGCCATGTTGCCCAGGCTGCTCTTGAAATCCTGGCCTCATGTGATCCTCCCATCTCAGCCTCCCAAAGTGCTGTGATTACAGGAGTGAGCCACCACACCTGGCCAGGACTCGCCCTTTCTTGAGAGTGGATTCTAGAGTCCTCTGACTGGTTTAAATCTGGCTTTTTTCATTTACCTAATGAAAAAAGTGACTTTGAGCCACTCTCTATGGGCCTCACTGAGTTCCCTCACTTGTAAAATGGGAATAAGTAAAGGGCCTTCTCAGAGGTTGTGAGGATTAAATGAGAAGATGCATGTAAAGCTTCTTGCATGGTGGCACATAAACACTCAGTAAATGGTAGCCATGATGGTGATGATGGTGATGATGATGAGGGTGATGATAACTTTAATTCTATTAGTAGTACCTGTCTGTGTGGGGTTAGCAGGTGAGGGAGCAAATGACTTAGCAAACAAAGGCCCATCTTTGGGTACTCAGTAAGGCTTGGTCAGGGCTGGGGCCTCTGGATGCAAGCATTGGTGATGGTAACCATCACAGGTCAGCCTCACACTCAGCAGACTAGGCCTGATGGTTCCAGGCCAGGAGACTTTTCTGCCTGGTGCCTTTGCCTGGCACCGTGCACCCAGAACCTTGGTTCTTTCCTTCCACCAACTGTGCGCTGCTTGGCAAAGGTGCTAGCCCCAACTTTTCTGGACTACATTTGACAAGTTCACCAGTGTAGGGCTCCTTTCTGTCCCCTCCACAAGGTTACAATACCTTTTCAGCACAGGCTGGAGGTTGGCTGATTGGGCGTGGTATGCACGTGCATCTGTGCACATGCGCACACATACTCACATGCATGCCCCCACACACACTCCCCAGCCCACGTGCTCCCCCGCTGAGCTTCCAGGAGCCTCATGTCCCCACCCCCACCACACCCTCTCTTCTTCCTCCCCCACCACAAAAGCCACAGGTGACAGCAGTCTCTGGCAACACAGCAGACACAATGCAAAACCCAGAGGCAAGTGTCTTTGTTAGACTGTTTTAAACGTCTTAGCAGGATGTGGACCCAGGTGGCTAACGGCCAATTTGGCCGGAGCAAATTCTTCTCACCACAGTGGGTTCAGAGAATGAGTAGAGGGCTGGGAGGTGGGCTCAGGGACCTTGCATGGCGCTGAAGGGTGAAAGAGCTGGAGTGCCGGTTCATCCGGCCCCATCAGCTCTCAACCAAATGCATGTGTCCTTGGGCAAAAACCATCCCCTGTCTGAAGCTCAGTTTTCCTGTCTGTAAAATGGAGAAACTAGATACTGTCCACACAAGGTGAAGGGGCATCCAAGAATGTGGGAGGATTTAACAGCATTGTAGCTGTGGCTACACTTTGGAAAGTTCAAAGGGCTCCTTGAATGCCAGGGAAGTCTAGAATAGTGACGCGTTCAGGCTGCCCGAGTTTGTTTTCCAACCTCTGGTAGGGTCATATTTCAGAGTGCCTCGCCACATACCCTCCTACTCCACAGCCAAATTCCTGTGGCTTAACTCCCTCTGCCGTTACTTGGCATAGAGCCCACCCAGGGTTTAGGAACGATGGGTTCACATGTGGGGGGTTGCTGTTTCATGCCCTGACTGGGTGGGAAAAGCTCTGGCTATACCCAACAGGTGGTGATAGGTTTGGACTCTCCTGGGACCATGGCACCCTGGGGTGGTAGGGGCATTGCTCTCTTGGGGTTTTGTTTGGCGGGAGGGGAGCAGCTGTAGCAATCTGTGCTAGGTTATAGGTTAGGCCTACTGAGATCACAGGAGAGAAGAGACTAGCTGGCTCTCCTATCTCGGGGCCTGGGGTTAGGAGCCCAGGGTGCAGTATACAACCCCGGGGTGCAGGGAGGTGTCGTCTGGGGCCAAGAAGCCCTGTGTTCCTGGGGCCTGGTCTTGGAGAAGGAGGATGAATGCAAAGGTTTCCAGGTCAGGGCCAGCAGGGACCCTTGGGGTATGTTCGGTGCAGGGTGAGGGGATCTAAGCAAGGGAGCCCCCCATCTAGATGGAGGGTTACCAGGGTAGTCTGGAGCCTCTAGACACTCCAGCCGAGGATGGCAAGAGTGGAGACCACTAACACAGAGGCCCAGGAGGCAGTGTCTGGGGCCCTGGCTGCCAGGGGCTCTGTGTGCTGTTGAAGCCACTTGAACTCCTCCAGCAGCTGGCGCCTCTGCAGCTCTGGACCCACCTTCTCCCGGATGGTCTGGTAGTAGCGATTCAGGTACTGGAGCTGCGAAAGATAGAAGGGGTGAGAGCCTCTCCAAGCCAAGCTGCCAAGAGGTGAAGTCTTGGTGACACCCAATCCCCTGCTGTGGTACTCCAGCTGTCACCATGGTCCAGATTGCCACAGGTCCCCCACCATCATCAGGACTCAGGAATTCTCTGGGGCTTTCCAGAGGCTGTTCCCCTCGGTGGCTGTTTCATGTCATGGTGATGTTCATGGGCGGTGGGGTGGGTAGATTTCAGGCCCAGTAATGTGAGTAAGCTGGGCAGGCATTCTTATCCTCAGCTTACAAAATAGGAGACTGAGGCGAAAGAATGGAAGGGATCACTTATAGTTCCAGGCCTTGTAGTGACTGAGCTCAGAGGCCCAATCTCAGACCCCTCCAGTTATTCACTACCTGGGGTTGGGCAGGCTGGTCTGACTGGAAAGTTCTAGAAGCTCTGGGGTCTCTGATGAGCTGGGGAGGAATGCCCTAGTGTGTGTCTGCAGGTGCCACCAGTGTGGACCCTCCTGGGGGAGGTGAAGGGACAGAGGATGTGGTGGCAAGTAGCAGAGGCAGGAAAGGCCCAGGGTCAGGGAGAAAGCAATGCTGAGGGGCACTCACATGCTCGGGAGATAGCAGGCTGACATCAATGAGGTTCCGGTCATAGGGCACAAATGATACCACTTCAAAGGTCAGGTAGCTCCCTGGGTACTGAGAGCCCACAAGAGAAGGCAAGTAAGCAGGACAGTGAGGGGCAGGACAGTGAGGGAGGAGGAGGAGCTGGGCTGAAGGGAAGGAGGGAGCACTCCACCCAGAGGACACAGAGAGCTGGGCTTCATCAACCCTGGACACTCTGGGTAGATCTGAGCCTTCTAGAGTCCCTTCTCTTCGCCAGCCCCCTTGTCTGCCACTTAGTGCTCCACCTTTGGTGCTTCCCTCCTGATTCTGGAAATTTAGACTTAGGTTTGTGTTTTTCAAAGTATGTACATCAACAGCACTTAGGGAGCATGATAAATATGCAGATTTCAGGGCCCACCTCCCAAACCTACTGGAGGCAGAATCCTTAGGGCAGGGCCCAGAAATCTAAATTTCAATTATTTTATTTTATTTTTTTGAGATAGGATCTCCCTCTGTTACCCAGGCTGCAGTGCAGTGACGCGATCACAGTCCCCTGCAGCCTCTACTTCCTGGGCTCAGGTGATCCTTCTACCTCAGCCTCCCAAGTAGCTGGGATTATTGATGGACACCACCACACCCAGATAATTTTTGTGTTTTTTGTAGAGATGCAGTTTCACCATGTTGGCCAGACAGGTCTTGAACTCCTAAGCTTAAGTGAACCACTCACCTCAGCTTCCCAAAGTGCTGGGATTACAGGCATGACCCACCATGCCCGGCTGATCTGATGGTTTTATAAGACAGTTTTCCCTGCTCTTGCTAGTTCTCTCTTTCCTGCCACTATGTCAAGATCCTTGCTTCCCTTTCGCCTTTTGCCATGATTGTAAGTTTCTTGAGGCCTCCCCAGCCATGTGGAACTATGAGTCAATTAAACCTCTTTCCTTTAAAAATTACCCAGTCTTGGGTAGTATCTTTATAGCAGTGTGAGAACAGACTAATACACCAGTTTCTACAAAAAAATACAAAAATTAGCTGAGCATGCTGGTGTCCATCTATAGTCCTACTTATTTGGGAGGCTGAGGTGGAAGGGTGGGAGGATCACCTGAGCCCAGGAGGTCGAGGCTGCAGTGAGCTGTGATCATGCCACTGCACTCCAGCCTGGGCAACAGAGTGAGACCCTGTCTCTAAAAATAAAAGAGGTTGGGTACGATGGATGGCTCACACCTGTAATCCCAGCACTTTGGGAGGCCGAGGTGGGTGGATCATTTGAGGTCAGGAGTTCAAGATCAGCATGACCAACATGGTGAAACCCTGTCTCTACTAAAAATACAAAAATTAGTAGGGCATAGTGGTGGGTGCCTATAGTCCCACCTATTTGGGAGGCTGAGACCACAAAAGATGTAGAGGAGAACCTGTATCAACTCATTTATAATCTCAGGGTGGAAAAGAGCCTTTCTGTGCAAGACCAGAAGCTATGAAGGAAAAGATTAATAACTCTGACTAAACTAAATATAAAATGGAAACAATGTTTATGGAAACAATGCCATAAACAAAGCCAAGAGATGTGTGACAAATATAGCACATTTCACAGAAAGAGGGTGAATTTTCTTATTTACCATGAGCTTTTACAAATCCATAAGACAAAAACAGGCAAAACAGGAAAAAATAGGGCAAAGGACATGAAAAGGCAATTCACTAAAATTAACACCAAATGGTCCACATACATGTGGAAAGATGCTCAAGTCCATCCTTAAAGAAATATAAGGCCAGGCGTGGTGGCTCACGCCTGTAATCCCAACACTTTGGGAGGCCGAGGCTGGTGGATCACCTGAGGTCGGGAGTTTAAGACCAGCCTGGCCAACATGGTGAAACGCCATTTCTAATAAAAATAGAAAATTTAGCCGGTCGTGGTGGTGCGCGCCTGTAATCCCAGCTACTCGAGAGGCTGAGGCAAGAGAATCACTTGAACCCGGGAGGCAGAGGTTGCGGTGAGCCAAGATCTCGCCACTGCACTCCAGCCTGGGAGAGGGAGACTCCATAAAAAAAAAAAAAAAAAAAAGAAATACAAATCAAAACAACAATAGCATACCATGTTTCACCTATCAGATTGGCAAAATTTAGTGACTTTGGTGATTCTCAGTGCTAGTGAGTATGTGAGGAAATGGGCACTCTCACACACTGTTGGAGAAAGTACAATTGGTGCAACCTTTCTGGAGGGCAGTTTGACAATATCTGTCAAATTACCTATTAAAAATGCTTGTACTTTTTGTCTCTGAAATCCCGACACCAGATATGTACCTTCTGGATATAGTCCCAAAAGCTCACCAAGAAGTTTATACAGTGATGTTGATTTGTAGCATTGATGGTAAATATAGTAAAAATTTGGAAACAGCCTCAATATCCACGGCTGGTTAAATAAACCATGGGACAGCCACGTACTATAGGCTCTTCCACAACCCTTAAAAAGAATGAGGTAGGTCTCCCTGCGCTATTGTAGAGCACTCTTCTAGGTTTACTATTAAGTAAGGGGCAGCCGGGCAGGAAAGGAAGATGCAGAAAAGTATGTATGGTAGAATCCATTTTGTGTGAATTTTCAAAATATATACATAGATAGATACATATGCTGTGTGTGCCTGAGATGTTCTCAGGAAGGAAACTGAGCAAGAAAGATACTTTTTTCCCCTTCTCTTTTATTTCTTTCTTTTTTTCTTTTTCTTCTTCTTTTTTTAGAGACAGAGTCTCGCTCTGCCACCCAGGCTGGAGGGCAGTGGTGCGATCTCGGCTCACTGCAACCTCCACCTCCCGGGTTCAAGCGATTCTCTTGTCTCAGCCTCCTGAGTAGCTGAGATTACAGGCACGCACTACCATGCCAGGCTAATTTTTGTATTTTTTAGTAGAAATGGGGTTTCACCATGTTGGCCAGGCTGGTCTGAAACTCCTGACCTCAAGTAATCTACTCACTTCTGCCCCCCAAAGTGTTGGGATTACAGGTGCCTGGCCCTGATTTGTATTTTTTTGTTTGTTTTGAGACAGAGTTTTGCTCTTGTTGCCCAGGCTGGAGTACAATGGCATGATCTTGGCTCACCACAACCTCCACCTCCTGGGTTCAAGTGATTCTCCTGCCTCAGCACCCCGAGTAGCTGGGACTACAGGCATGCACCACCACACCCAGCTCATTTTGTATTTTTAGTAGAGATGGGGTTTCTCCATGTTGGTCAGGCTGGTCTGGAACTCCTGACCTCAGGTGATCCACCTGCCTCGGCCTTCCAAAGTGTTGGGATTACAGGTGTGAGCCACTGCGCCCAGCCTTGTATTTCTTTAAGAATGAACTTGAGCAACTTTCCACATGTATGTGGACCATTTGGTGTTAATTTGAGTGAATTGCCTTTTCATATCCTTTGCCCTATTTTTTCCTGTTTTGCCTATTTTTGTCTTATGGATTTGTAAGAGCTCATGGTAAAATAAGAAAATTCACCCTCTCACAATGCCATAAACAAAGCCAAGAGATATTTGTCACACATCTCTTGGCTTTGTTTATGGCATTGTTTCTATAAACATTGTTTCCATTTTCTATTTAGTCAGAGTTATTAATCTTTTCCTTCATGGTTTCTGGTCTTGCACAGAAAGACTCTTTTCCACCCTGAGATTATAAATGAGTTGATACAGGTTTTCCTCTACATCTTTTGTGGTCTCATTGCTCACCTTAAAACTTTGGTCCATCTGGAATTTTATTTTGGAGGTTATTCAGTTTAATCCCCCCAAATGATTAGCCATTTGTTCCCCCTGTCCATTTGCTGAATAATCATTTTCTTCTTACTGTTTTGCAAAATCAGCTTTCTTGTAAATTAAATTCCCATGTTGTTTATGGGAATAAGAGGGTTTATTTCTGGACTAATTGTTCTGTTTCATTGTTACAGCTGTCTATTTCATCTCCAGTGTCATACTATTTTAGTTATGGTAGTTTGTGTTCAAATTTGAGAGGGCTGGCTTTTCTTATTGCTTTTTTTTAGATGGGGTTTTGCTCTGTCACCGAGGCTAGAGTGCAGTGGCGTAATCACGGCTCACTGCAGCTTCAACCTCCCTAGGCTCAGATGATCCTCCCATCTCAGCCTCCTGAGTAGCTGGGTCTACGGGTACATGACACCACACCCAGCTAATTTTTTCTTTTTTTTGTATTTTTTGTAGAGATGGGGTCTTGCCGTGTTGCCCAGGCTGGTCTCAAACTCCTGAGCTCAAGCGATCCTCCTGCCTTGGCCTCCCAGAGTGCTGGGATTACAGGCATGAGACACTGCACCTGGCCCTGCTCTTCTTTTTCAGAATTTTCCTAGCTATCTTCGCATGTTTATTTTTACAAATAAACTTTACTATCATTTTGTGAAGTTACAAAAGTATCCAGTTAGTATTGGAATTGAGGTTGTGTTGAATTTATAGATTAATTTAGAGATAAATGATATCTTCATAATATTGAGGCTTCTCTCCAGAGAGCACCATTTACTTAAATCTTTTTTATGTCCCTTAGTAGAGAGTTTCTCCATGTAAGCCTTTTAAAGTTTACATCTAGGCATTTTATCTTGTTGGCTGCTATTATACAGAATCTTTATTTCTAACAAGTTCCCCTGGCGATTATTATGTGCATTGAGAACCAATGATATAGGGCAGGAATAATGATTCACTTGGTCTGGAGTGGGGCCTGGGCATGGGCATTTAAAACACGAGAAAGCTCTCTGGGTGATTCAAATGTGCAAGCAAGTTTGAAAAGTCTGACTTATGGAATTCCTAAGGAAGACTCCACATAAATTCATGCCTGCACACTAAATGTCCTTCTCCTTTGATCTTCCTTCCCCCTTTCCTCCCATGCAGCCCAAAGTCACTGACATGCTGCCCACACCTCCAGCCCATCCTGGTGGCAGTTTACCTTGGTCTTTGCTTCTACCACGAGAGCCACGTCTTCGAGACGGATCCCAAATTCTCCATCCTTATAGTAACCAGGTTCTGGGAGACACAGAGATGCTGGTGGCATTAAGCCGGGAGAGGGTCCAAGCCCAGGCTTCCTGTACCTACTGATGAGTGGCTGGAGGGACTGCTGCCTGGCTGTCCCCTGGCTGTTCCCTGGCTGTTGATTCTGGCAGCCCCACAACTGGTTAGATGCTTGGCTAAGCAGAGGCAACTCATCCCTGTCAGGCCTCAGATCCCCCACAGGGGCATCTGTGACTCATCCTCTCTTCTCTGTAGCCCAGCAGGGAAGACCTAAAATCCCACTTGGGTCCTGAAGGTACTCCCATCTCTCTGGATGCCACTGTCCTGTTACTCTAGCATTTGGCAACTCCAGAGTCTGGATATACCTCTGGGTCTATGGCCATACCACCCTGAACGCGCCTGATCTCGTCTGAATATACAGCTGGGACCCAACTCCCAAGGGCAAAAAGAGGTGAGTCCTGAGCTGTACTAGTGCCTGCTGTGCTCCTCTGAAGGCTGGTACACCCTAGACTGCAGTTCTGGGCTAGCCCTGCTCTGGGATGGGGTGGTGAGGTAGAGGGGCCTGAGGGCCATACCAATGGAAGTGAACATGCCCTTGGCCATGGCGATGTTGTTGGACTGGAATCCCACTGGCCCTAGAAAGGAAGACATAAAGATGGTATCAGTTATCCTATACTCACCAGCTTGGAAGTGAGCAGCTTCCAAGGAAGAGCAGGTAAGTGAGGATCCCGGAGCATCTCTACGAGCACAGGTCCATTACATCATTGTCTGCCTGGGCCTGGCACACACCAGATTGGCTCTGGCTTTTATTATTTATTTAGGTATTGAGGGGGTCTTGCTGTGTTGCCCAGGCTGGAGTGCAGTGGCACCATCATGGCTCACTGCAGCCTTGACCTCCTGGGATCCTCCCACCTCAGCCTCCCGAGTAGCCAGGACTACAGGCACATGTTACCACACATGGATACTTAAAACATTTCTTTTGTAGAGACAGGGTCTTGCTGTGTTTCCCAGGCTAATCTCAAACTCCTGGCCTCAAGTGATCCTCCCACCTTGGCCTCCCAAAGCAGTGGGACTACGGGTGTGAGTCACCACATGCAGCTGGCTCTGGCTTTTACTTCTCTGGGGTCTATACAAGTTAGCCACTAGACTTTGACCCTCTTTCTGGTGCCCTCTTGAATGCCAAGCAGCCAGCAGGACTGGCCTGCTGCTGGCATTCCTCATTTACCCTGTGGAGCTGGGTAACCTTGGTTAGATCATGGCATCTTTGTGGGTCTTTGTCATTTCCATACCTGTGAAATGCTCTACCTTCATAGAGAGTATAATAAAAGTGGGGGATGGGGGGAGGCTGGGGAGTGCTGAGGAGATACCTACACTCATGCACACACAGGAAGTTGCCAATGCCATGGCCTGTCCCGTGACCATAATTGAGCCCAGCATCCCACAAGGCTCTGCGGGCAAAGGCCTCCACCATTCGCCCTGGAAGGGAAGAGAGATTGACCCCAGTCAGATGGCTTTACCGAAGACTGTCCACCTTGCCCCTTCCTGCTCCACTATCAGAGTGGTGCCCAAGAAGAGGCCCCTGAGAGGCCACTAAGCATGCACTGATGCAATGATGTTGGGTTGGGATGGAAAAGGGCTGATGGATGGAGTTAGTGGTTCCCTCGCCAGACCAGCCCATCACTATCTCCAGCTTACTGTACATTGTATCCATTACCTGGATTGATGCCTCTACTATAATTTCTCCCCATCTGTCAGGGCTTTGCACTTTGACACCTAATTCCTCTAAGAATCCTCCCATAACTGCTGTGGCCCACTGATGTCTCCCACCTCTGAGCAACAGTGTTAGATTAAGAAACTTGAGTTCAAGGCCTGGGTCTCCTGCTAACCTTCTGTGTGACGTTGGGCAAGTCACTTTCTCTCTCTAGGCTGGATTTTCTCGTTTACATAAGGGATGGGATGATGACAAAATCCTTGCCCCACTAGCCTCCCAGGGTGATGGTCTGAGTCCTGGTCCTGTGAAATCAGGGCCTGAGGCTGTGTCCATCCTGGTTTCTGAAACCCACCTGATGTAGCAGCAGGAAAGATGAGCCTGGACAAGTCAATATTTCCTATCAGCACACGGGTGTACGCCTCCTGATGGGGAGAGGAAGAGGTGATGTGGAGGACGGGAGGAGGAGCCAGGGGAGTTTCCAGTTGCTTGGCCTATGGATACATGGTGCAGGGCCCAGGCCTGGATGTGTGTGAGCAGGGTGGGGGGAGTTGCATCGTCATCTGTGGCTGCCCGGGTTCTGGAAGATGGCCAGCAGAGACTGAAGAGGGCCTTCCCAAAGCTGGGGCTCCATCACGTGCTTCTCTATGGCTGGTTTATGAGGGTCATTACAATATCTGCAGGAGACACTTGGTGACGGTGAGCCGAGGCTGTGACTCCCTGGGCTGAATCCTGACTCAGTCACTCACTCTGAGACCTTGGGCAGGTGACTTTAACTGCTGTGTGCCTCAGTTTCCTTATCTGCGATGGGAAGATAACAGGACCTAGCTCCTAAGGTTGTTGGGAGAGGCGGGCAGACTAATGTACGGAAGGTGCTGCCAACAGCGCGCATGCTTCATGGAAGGTTAGTGCTCTCATTCCTGTGGTTGTGACGGCTGCTGAGTTTTCTTAAGGCCTTTCATGAGGGTTGAGGTTTGCTGACTTGGCAGCTTAGCCTTCCTCTGTCAGGGGAGGGAGGTGGGCTGACAGTGGCCTCTTCTGGTCACTTCCAGAGGCGATGTGGTCAATCTCCACCACCACACACGTGCATAGGCTTGTCACTTTGTGCAGGACAGCCAGAGGCAGCAGACTCTGCCACTAGACTGTGAGCTCCTGGAGGCCTGCACAGCATTTTGTTCCTCTCTCTGTGTTTCCAGCACAATGTCTGCCCCATAGTTGGCCTGCTGCGTGCAGCATGACGGCAGCTCATTGCTCCACCCCCAGGGCCCTCTGGTGTACAGAGACAATGCCTTCGCCTCTGTCCCAGCTAGCCAGCCTGAACACCTCTGGCTCCTTTCCACTGCGGAGGCTTCACTTGTGCCGTTTTCCTCCACTTGGGATGCCTTTCTTTCTTCTTTCTGCTGAGTATAGGGCCAGGCACACAGGCAGCAACAAAAAAATATTTGTGTACTGATTTACCAGGATAGGATGAGGCTCAGCTTGGGCTGAGGCCTTGTCAGTTGTCTGAAATATCCCCAGGGAAGCAGCAGGGAGCACTGGGTTTTCTGGCACCATGTATGACCTTGGGCAAACTACATAACCTCTCTGTGCCTCAGTTTTAGCCTCTGAAATGGAAGGGATCTTGATTGCTTGGGTGCCCCCTTGAGGGAGGGTGGAGAGGGGAAATCTGGGCCCATGCTTACCTTCTGGAAGGCAGAGGGGGTGCCCCAGTGGACTGTTCTGGTGATGTCTGTAGTCCCGTCCCTGTGGAAAAGGAAAACCAACACGTCCTGCTCTCCCAAATGCCTGGGGCTAGTGACTGGGGCCATGTGCTTTCTGTGTGCTTTCCATAAATGGCAGGGCTGGGATGCGATGCGTGGACGGCAAAAGGAAGAAGACAGCTACCATAATCAAAATCACCTCTTCAGCGCCTATGTGTGAAAGGCCTCTGCAAAGCTATCAAGTTAAAAACCACTAAGTTGTCTGACAAGTGTGACTCCCTGCCCTACACACTCCTCCCCCATCCCACTCATTTTGGCTGTTTTGTAGATCTGGGTTTCCTTGGGTCTGGCTGGTTCTGAAAGCAAGGCTTCTTCCAGGTTTCCTGGGAGGCAGAAAGGGGATTGTCCCCTTTTTACAGCTGGGGAAACTGAAGTCCAGAGAGATTATGTTATCATAACACTCTCATATTCAGATAGTTATTGACCATTTATAGGACACTTTTGCTGCTCCCTGGGAAGAATGGCAGAGGAGGCCTCATTATCCCCATTTCACAGATGAGGCCATTGAGGCCATGCAGCTGTTTCCCTCTCTGAACCTCAGTGAAGCCAGGCCTAGAGGAAGCACTGCCTATCCACGCAGTCCTCTCCATGGCAAACACAGATCTGACCCAGTGATTTGCTGAGTTCCATTGAGGTGAAGCCTCAGCCCTAAGGTCTGACTCTCAACCCTCAGCTGCAGCAGTTGCCACAGGATGGTCCCTGTGATCACGCCTTGGTGAGGAAGAGGGGAGAAATGGTCCCAGGGCTCTGGGGCTCCTCCTTGGGTCATAGGGTGTGGTGGCCTTCTTCTTCAGAAGGAAAGAAGAGGAAGTGAGGTGACTATTTCCCCGGCCTCACCCTACTCTGAACACACTCCATTCCAGCAACGCCCCCACAAATTCACTTCCCCTTTGCTCACTGGCCATCTCAAGTACACACAGCATCAAACTCCTGACCAGCAAAGGCTGCTAAGCTGAGCGTCTGCTACTCTAGATCCCCGAGAGCTGTGCTAAGAACAAGCAAAGAGCCTCTGTTGTTAGCACATTCGCCATTTCCACAGGATAGAGACTGGGAAACCATTTGAAACTATCCCTTGCTCCTCCATCAGTTCAGCGCGGCCCTTCTTTTGCCCCACCTCATGCTTCCCACAGTCTACTTCCTTCCTTAATGAGAAGGGAAAATCTTTCAGGTCAGCTCGGCTCAGCTCAACTCTGGTGTGAATGATTGGTTACACGTTTGGAAGGAATAGGGTTCGCCTTTTTTTTTTTTTTAACAGTCTTGCTCTGTTGCTCAGACTGGAGTGCAGTGTCATGATCACGGCTCAGTGCAACCTCTGCCTCCCGGGTTCAAGTGATTCTCCTGCCTCAGCTTCCCTTGGAAAGCATGCTCCACCACACCCGGCTAATTTTTGTATTTTTAGTAGAGATGGGGTCTCACCATGCTGCCCAGGCTGGTCTCAAGCTCCTGACCTCAGGTGATCTGCCCGCCTCAGCCTCCCAAAGTGCTGGGATTACAGGTGTGAGCCACCATGCCTGGCCAGGTTAGCCTATTCTGCATGACTGTCATGTCTGAGCATTCAGGTTGTACACTGTACAAGGGTAGCCCATCGAAAGGGTTGCTTCTCTCATCTGCCCCCACCTCTACCCTGAACAGTGCCATGGGGAAGAGGGGGCTGAGGAGTCTGCATGATGTTGGTGGTGCAGGGTTGTCCAGGGTGTGCACGAGTGGGTGAGAGTAGGGTGTATGTGTTTGTGTAGCCAGGCAGGGACATTAAGTATAGTTGCTCAGACTGTGTAATAATACGCGGACCTAGAAAACATTTTACTTGAGGCTTAGCATGGTGGCTAACGTCTGTAATCCCAACACTTTGGGACAGCACTTTGGGAGGGCAGGGCAAGTGGATCACCTGAGGTCAGGAGTTTGAGAGCAGCCTGGACAACATGGTGAAACTTCCATCTCTCTCTCTCTCCATATATATATATATATCCAGGCATATGGTGGTGAACACCTGTAGTCCCAGCTACTTGGGAGGCTGAGGCAGGAGAATCGCTTGAACCCAGGATGCAGACGTTGCAGTGAGCCAAGATCGCGCCACTGCACTCCAAACCTGGGCAACAGAATGAGACTCTGTCAAAAAACAAACAAACAAGCAAACAAACAACCCACACAAAACAGTAAACATTTTACTTGAGCAAAGGAAGTCTTTTCCTAATTCCCACAGAGGTGCTGCCTGGGTCCTGCCACTATTTCAGCCTCTGTGTATTTCCCACTGTGCAGGGACTCCTGTGTGTGAAAATGGGAAGGATGTTTGGGGCTCATTCCAGGTCTCTCCTTTCTCAGACGAAGAATCCATGGCTCAGGAAGGGAAAGCTTTGGCTGACTCTTGGCAGGCTCAGGAGGTCTGAGCAGAGACATCTAGGCCAGGGTGAGGTGAGGGGTACATACCAGTACTGCCCCCCAGAGTCCAGCAGGTACATCTCATCTGAGGACAGCTTGCGGTTCAGCTCCTTGGTCGGGCTGAGAAGGGGAAGAGAATGCTGAGAGGGGCAGCCTAACCCTGCACTGGATCACATGGGGGCCCTTGGTGGGAGGACCTCTGGGGTCTGGGCTTCCAGGCCAGTCCCTCTGGGGGAAGTCATTCTATCCCAAAGGGCCCTGGAAGAGAACTCAGTTTCCGTTGCTGCTGTCTTCAGCACAGGTCTGCTAATCTTGCACCCGGCTGAGCCAGGCCCTGGACCCCGGGAGAAGAGAGAGGGTGAAGTCCAGAATGTGAGAGCTGGGAGAGCCCTAAAGACCCCCCAGCCCAGCCGTCTCCTTTTCCATAAGGAGAAGCAGGCCCATGGAGGCCAAGGGGCTTGCACGAGGATGCGTGGTACAGCGGCGAAGAGTTGGGCCTCTACCTGGATGCTCCCTTCGGCCCTTTGTCTCTAACTTCCTGCTGCCTTCGAGAGCAGAGGGCCCCGAGAAGAAGCAGAGCACAGGAAGGGAGGGTTCCTCCAGGGTGGGGCTGCAGAGCAAGAGGTGGTAAAGCGGAGGAGCACCCACCCCGACACTCTAGCCCGAGTGGGTAGGCGGGGCTGGGGCAAGGCAGCCAAAAGCGTGGGAGACACCAGGGGACACCAGGGGAGGGAATTCTGGGACATATCAGGCACTCTCTTGGAGGGCATTGACCTCTCCCTGCTGTGCCCATGCCAGGCGGAGGCAGCTGGTCAGCTTGGCCCCCCACATTTCATCAGGCAGGCCTGCAGGGGTTTGTTTTCTATAGGGCCAAACACCTGGCTAGCCTGCATCTTGGGCCCACCTTGGTTGGTTCAGGCTGAGTGAACAGGCCTCTCTTCATGTGACCTCGTGAGCTTTAAGTATTAGCTAACATAAGCAACACACGGGAAGCCAGGGAAAAGCATCCAATGGTGTCTCCCTTCCAGGTCCCCTAGCCTCCGGTGCTCAGGCCTTTTCATTACACGGCAACTCCCTACTCCACACTGAGCTCCTCTCCCAGCCCCCACAGGGCTAAGGGCCTCAGACCTTTAATGTGGACTCAGGTCCCAGAACATCCCCCTCCCCTCACCCTGTTCCTCTATACACACAACGGGATCCCCCAACAGGGCCCTAGAAAATTAATTTTCCTCAAGTACCTGTAGTGGGCCAGGGCAGCATTCAGACCACTAGCAGAGATGGTTTCGAAACTGGGTCCAGAGGAGAACTGTTCTTCTCTGGAAAGTACAAGGCAAGGCATGGTCAATGAATCGGCCCCTGGACTGGGCTGGGCCCAGGATATCTAATAAAATCCAATGAAGGTCACGGCTGCCTCTACCAGACACCATTTGGCTCTCCCAGCCCTCACCTCCTGGTTCCATCTCCCCAAGCCTTGACCTGTCATTTATAGAGGAAGATCAGAGGACACACTGTAGACACCAATTATTCCCTCTCCACCTCCATTTTACGGATAGTAGTGAAGAAACCCAGCTCTTTGTATCTGAAAACTCCCCCAGTCCTGGAAGAGCATCCTATACCTCAAACCTACAATCCGGCCCTGACTTGGGCCAAGCATGCCTTCGGGAATCCTCCTCTCTACCTGGTATTCTCAAGTGGTCCAGGGGCTGACCTGGTCTGAGCCACAGCCTCCCCCAGGGAGAGCCAGATCGTGCCTGAAGCAGACACTAGGGGACGCTATTGGGTTGTGGCCCTTCGAGTTGTCCTGCTTTCAGCGGGGCGGGAAATGTAATCCAACGCCCCCTGGTCAACTCCCCGACCAACCAAGAACCTGTCTCTCCTTGTTCTACAGAGCCCTCCCCCACCCAGCCCGCATATGAGGAGGATCTCCCTTCCCGTTAAGTAAGGGGACAAATTCCCCCTCCCTGCCCCCACTGCAACACTAAAAAGGATGGCCGTGGCTCTTCACCCTCGGAACTTGTCCACGAGCTCTGCCCCCGAGAACTCGTCCACTGTGCCTTTGGGCACGTTCTTCTCCAGCCAGACCAAGTACCGGATCACAGCCACAGCGTCCCGCACCTGGAGTTGGGGAAGCAGGGAAACAGAGGAGCTGGCTGAGGTCTGATTACAGCCACAGGCTCCAAGACGATGGAGATCAGATAGCTGCTCCAGGATGTGGAGCTTTAAAAACACTGGCTATTTGATGTCAAAGAATTCTTGTTAGTGTTTATATGTGATCACAGTGTGTTCCTGTTTTTGAAAGAGTTCTGTGTTGACAGCAGAAATGACACGCTATCTAGGATTTACTTTTAAAAGAATCCAGCAGCAGAGGGGGTGGTGGTGGTGGTAATGAACATGGGGTTATAGACAAAACAAGAATGGCCATGAGTCAAGGATTGTTGAAGCTGGGTGAAGGGACACTGGAGATTATGATGCTATTTTCTCTACCTTTGTGTGTGTTTAAAATTTCCTATAAGATAAAGTTTTTTTTTTTTTTTTAAATGAGGTGGTTTATCTTAATTTTAACAAGAATTCTTTTTTAAAAATTGAGCCATCCTCTTGCCAGTGTGAGGAAATCATTACAGCTAACATTTAACACTTAGAATGTGCTAGATGGTGCTCAGAGCAATATACATATTCATTGAATTTTCACAACAACCATATGCTGTAAGATTACTATTATGATTCTCATTTTACAGATGGGGTAACTAAGGCCCAGAGAGGTAAAATGACTTGGCCAAGGTCACCCAGTTAGGAATTGGGTGGAACTGGGGTTTGAACTCAAGGCACCCTAGCTCCAGGGCCTGTGCTCTAAACCACTGTACTATATTGGGGATAAGGATATGTGGTGCATGTGGGTGCCTGGGAATAATTTGGTGTCTGCTTCTTTATTCCCTTCCCTCCCCTTCCCTTCTCTCTCTCTTTCTTTCTTTCTTTCTTTCTTTCTTTCTTTCTTTCTTTCTTTCTTTCTTTCTTTCTTTCTTTCTTTCTTTCTTTTTCTCTCTCTCTCTTTCTTTCTTTTCTTTCTCCTTCCTTCCTTCCTTCCTTCCTTCTTTCCTTCTTTCCTTCCTTCCTTCTTTCTTTCTCTCTTTTTTTTTTTGACGTAGTCTTGCCCAGGTTGGAGTGCAGTGGCATGATCTCAGCTCATTGCAACCTCTGTTTCCCAGGTTCAAGCGATTCTCATGCCTCAGCCTCCTGAGTAGCTGGGACTACAGGTGACTGCCACCATGCCCGGCTAATTTTTGTGTTTTTAATAGAGACGGGGCTTCACCATATTGGCCAGGCTAGTCTCGGACTCCTGAGCTCAAGCGATCCTCTCACCTTGGCCCCCCAAAGTGCTGGGATTACAGGCGTGAGCCACCACACCCAGCTTGCTTCTTTGTTTCATTGAGGGTCTTCTTCAGGCTCTTCTGGAAGCCTTTCCTTTCTAACTCATTAGGCTGGATACTCCCAAAAGGCCATGTCTGCCTGAACGTGGACTTACGTGGCTGGCCTTGAGGAGGGCCTGCTCCTTGCTGTTCTTCACTGCCTTGGTCATCATCACTGGGGAGTAGGTATCTGTCACGAGTTTCTCCTGTTGGGGGCACGGAGGAGAAAAGGAGGTCTGGGGGCACAGTAAAGGAGGTCTCCATGGCACAGGGGTGTTTTCAAAGGACTGGCAGGAGGACCCAGCAGAGGTGAGACTTGCCACCGTTTCTTGGCAACGCTCTCTCCTCTGTGTGCTTTCTGTCTTTCCTAGTTTTCCACATCCAGCTGAACCTTCTCTCCTTCCAGGAAGGCTTCCTTGATTGACACTGCCTTGCTTAGCAGTGAACTCCCTGTCTTTGGATCCCACTAGCACTCTGGGATGGATCAGAGTCTGGCCTGAGTCAATCGACGGGCTGTTCTGACAGTGTAAGTTTCCTGTACATATCATGACAGCTACCATTTATTGAACGCCTACCATGTGTCAGCCATATACACTATCTCCTTTAAATCTCCACTGAATGACTCCTGCGAGGTCAGGACTCTTATTGCCATTTTATAGGTGAAGAAAAAGACCCAGATTGGCTAAGTTGCTTGTCCAAAGTCACTGCACAGCTAGTTAGGGGTGGAGCTGGAATTCATTTTCAAGTTTGGCTGACTCCAAAGTCTCTGCTGTATCAGGCCATATACTCTCCAGCCTCCTGACAATTTTATGAGCTCTCTGGACGAACATCCCTGTTTCCTATTCTGTCTCTTCCCAGTTAGGCCAAGAAGGGAACTCACTGCACAGTTGTTGGCTGACCAGGTGACTGAATGGCTGAGGGGTTTCATCCCACTTTAGATTAAGACTTCTCAGGCCTGGAGCGGAGATTGGTGCCTGGCTTGGGCTGGGGCCTGGTAAACCCACCTTGGGTATCACTTCATAGATCCCATACATGGTATAGCTGGTCCCGATCCAGATCCTCACATCTCCCAATGCGTAGGCCTGGATGCTGTCACGAACTTGACTGTAATCCTCGATTTGCACACACATGGGGCCTGTGCAACTGGAGTTCAGATAGTTCAAGGTTTCAGAGCTAAAGCGACTCTTGTTTGCAAACAACCTGGGTGGGGCGGGAAGGCAAGGAGGGTCCTGAGCATCTGTTAAGAATGCAAAGGACCAGAGGCAGTCACAGTCCCTTTGTTCCTGGAGGTCAAAGGAAGCCAACCCCAGGGAGCCAAGCAGGCCAGATTTGGGATTCAACAGGGACAGAGGTTTAAAGAGTCAGGAAAAGCCAACAGGGGGTTTTCTAAAGGGTTGTGCTGGGGCAGGCACCAAGCTGATGGGCAACCAGAGGGCTGTACATTAAGGCAGGATCAGTGGTGAGGCATCGAGAGGGTGGAAGTTGGAGGAAGTCCACGACAGCAAACTAAGGAAAAGTCATACCTGATAGAAGAGTCTGTGAGCAGTGTGTAGGAATAGAAAAAGGGGTTATAGGGGATGTCACTGGCTCGAAGGTTGAAGAGCCCTGGGAAGAGAATTGACAAGGACTATTTAATGCTGATCTGCCTGAGGCAAGCTTTTCTTTTTTTTTTCTTTCCTTCTTTCCTTCTTTCCTTCCTTCCTTCCTTCCTTCCTTCCTTCCTTCCTTCCTTCCTT
>NC_045445.1:24746727-24757861 GCF_002776525.5 Piliocolobus tephrosceles
CTTCCTTCCTTCCTTCCTTCCTTCCTTCCTTCCTTCCTTCCTTCCTTCCTTCCTTCTTTCTTTCTTTCTTTCTTTCTTTCTTTCTTTCTTTCTTTCTTTCTTTCTTTCTTTCTTTCCCTTCCTTCCTTCCTTCCTTCCTTCCTTCCTTCCTTCCTTCCTTCCTTCCTTCCTTCCTACCTTTCTTTCCTTCCTTCTTTCCTTCTTTCTTTCTTCCTTCCTTCCTTCCTTCCTTCCTTCCTTCCTTCCTTCCTTCCTTCCTTCCTTCCTTCCTTCCTTTCTTTCTTTCTTTCGACAGTATCTTGCTCTGTCACCCAGGCTGGAGTGCAGTGGCAAGATCTCACTGCAACCTCCACCTCCCAGGTTCAAGCAAGTCTCCTGCCTTACCCACCCAAGTAGCTGGGATTACAGGTGCCCGCCACCACACCCAACTAATTTTTGTATTTTTAATAGAGGCGGGGTTTCAACATGTTGGTCAGACTGGTCTTGAACTCCTGACTTCAGATGATCCGCCCGCCTTGGCCTCCCAAAGTGCTGGGATTACAGGCGTGAGTTACCGTGCCTGGCCTGAGGCAAGCATTTCTGACACTTTTGCCCTACAGTTTCTTTTGGCCCCCAAAGATTACCAGCAACATGCTTGCATCATCTACCTCTGCATGTTACTCAATCTTTTTTTTTTTTTTGGGAGGGGGGCGGTCTTTGAAATGCTGTTGAAAGTTATGGCTCTTTCCCCCCAGAAAAATGCAGATACTTAGCAGTCAGCACACAGTTCCAGTGGGTCCCTGGAATATCTGAAGCCCAGCCATAGGGATCAGACAAGAAGCCCTGAGCCATGCCAGAAAGAGTAGGGTCCCACTGGGTGCTAAAGCTGGGAGTGTGAGTGCCCTGGGGTAGTGGCTAAGTTGTTGGGAGGCATTTGCTGGTCTTCCTCCCCTTAATGGGATGGAAGCACTTTGCTGCCATGGTCAGTTCATTCCTCTGGTGGCCTGTGGGCTGGTACCGGCTTGCTCAGGGCTACCTTGTGTCCTTTTTCTGCAGCCATGAGCTCCTGCCCCCTTACCCTTCTTGGTTCTCACAGGCTGTGGCCATGGAGTTCTGAAGAACTGGTGGGCACACGGTTATTTGGGGAGGAGCTAGCTTTGTGCTACAGGGCCTGGGAGGCTTGGGCCACTGGGGAGACCCAGGCGGCTACCCATGTCTGCAAATCCACACTCACAGGCCGTCTCCTCAAGCGCCGACAGAAGGACGGCAGTTGGGGCCTTCTGATGCTTCTGCATCTGACTTCGGACGTCGGATACTTTCTCCTGCCAAGTGCTCCCTAGAAGCAAAGGAGCCCAAAGAAAGTGTAAGTGACAGACCTTGCCTTTGGCACTTGGTTCCTGGAAGGTCAGCCTTAGAGCAACAGTTTTGCATCCTCTTAAAAAGCAGCAGAACCCTTTCCTCGGACAAACTCTTACTTGTGTACTCATTAATGACATGGGCCCTGCACCAAGATGGGGCTCAAATCCTGGCTTTGCCATTACTGGATGGGTGACCTTGGGCAAATTACTTAACCCCTCTGTGTCTCATTTTGCACATCTGTAAAATGGGGATGAAGTATAATAAGTATCTGCCTCAATAGGGTTGCTATGAGGATGGAATGAATTAATATTTGTAAAGGACACTCAATGGTATCTTGAGATGTAGTAACTCTTGTATCTTTCTGATTAATAAATAAGCATGCAGACTGAGATCAGGAGAGCAGTTCTAGTTGAAGGACAAAGGGGTAGGGCTGGGGCCATGTTCAACCTTCTCCTCTGCGGTAACTGTAGTATTTACTAAGCCACGGGTACTGGTCTAAGTACTCCATGTGCATCGTTCTAATTCTTACCCGTCCCATTTTACAGATAAGGAAACTGAGGCTTCAGAGAGGTAAAGTGACTTGTCTAGGGTTTCATGGATGCAAGACGCGGAGCTGGGATTTGAACTCTGGTCTGTCTGACTGCATGGTCCACGCTCTTAATCTGTACAGACACTACTGTCTTGATAACATCGTCAGTCTCCAAATCTGTCCTTAAACTCTGTGTCACAGCACCGTCCTTTCTCAGATGCTTATATCCAGGTTCTAGGACTTTAGTTTTCATCTTCTGTCCCTGCCCCCTGTAAGGTATTCAAAGAATCTACACTAGGCAGGACTAGGAGTTTGCTGGCCAAAGGCCATAAAGAGTCCTAGTTGGGTTCAGATATGAGCATAAATAACTTAATGTCGTGAAAAATATTTCGTGTAAACTGGTGAAACTATTCAACAATGACCAAAGCTTTGGGTACAATACATTTTGCAGGTTTATTTTACTACATATTTAACACATAATTTATGTTATGTGTAAAATACACATAGCATAAAATGTATCATTTTAACCTTTTGAAAGTGCACAATTCAGTGGCTTTCAGCACACTCACAATGTTGTGCAATCATCGCCACGATCTAATTCTAGAACATTTTCATCATCCCCAAAGGAAACCCTGTGCTCACTAAGGAGTCACTCCCTATCCCCCCTCCCCTGAGCCCCAGGAAACCACTAATTTATTTTCTGTCTCTATGGATTTGCCAATGCTGGATATTTCATACAAATGGAATTGTACAATTCCATTGAGAAGGCCAGGCCTTCTCTGACTGGCTTCTTTCACTTGCAATTATGTTTTCAAGGTTCAGGAATATGATACCTTTCTGAGAAACCAAATGAACCCAAATTTCAACAGTCTAGTGCGTACAGGTATCTTTGAGTAGCGAACTTTTCATGTTCTGCCCTTTGCACTCTCCTTTCTCCTTTAAAACCTGCAAGTGGCTGGAAAGTCTCTCTCGTCTCTATAAGCTTATTGAAGCTGAACTCTGTTCTTCGGCTTCCAAACTCAAGCTCCAGGTGCCTTTTTCTTGAAGACTGGCAGCGTGCGATGACTCGGCATCCCCTCACTTTTGGGAAGTGACAAAACCCTTCCAGCCCCAGAAAGGTTTTTCTTTTTTTTTCTCCTCCCCTTCCCGACATAACTTTGACTTTCTTTATCTGAATAAGATGAGTTTTATTTATGATTTAACAGTCTTGGATAGCAAGTTTCTTTTAAAATGGTGTCAAGATGCAGAAAGAATGATTCTACAATTTACATCAGAACAGATAAAGAAAAATGGACATAATTTTCACTTGTTTCATCATGGCTGCTATTTTGAAATCTCCCTTCTGCTTTACTGGCTCCTTTCTAAATGAGAAATTGTGTGGACTTGCATGTGGAAAGGGATCTCTTGGCTTGATCACCGTTACTAGGAATCCAAGTTCATTGGCTCATTCAGAATTCCCAGGGAGATAGGAGCAGTTGGTGGCCAAGATACTGATTCATAATCAGTAGCCCGGTCCTGGTCAGGACTTTAGTTACGACTTACAGGAATCTTACAACATACTGTTCTTTTGTGATGTATTTAGATAGTGTCAACAGGGTCAAGGTTATTGATGTTATATTTTTCTAACTTTCTTGATTGGTCCAGCAAAACCTGAACTGTAATCTGTGCTACAGAATGACTCTGAACTTAGTTATTTACTTATCCACTCCTGGCCCACCTGACCCCGGCCATCTCACAAATCTAAATTCTTTATCACAAGAGGGTCAGAAGTAAAGGTCTGAATGATTCATTATGGATCAGTCTCCACCACCAGACAAGCAAATCATATCATGCTTTTTTATCTCTCTTGAAAGGGGTTGGATATTTCCTCTCATCTTTCTCTGTTTTCCTTCTTTCCTCCCTTCCTACTCCATCTTGCTTCAAACCTTAACATTCTTTAATCCAACATTTTCTAAGTATGGTCGGAGGACATTTTGATTCAGACTCCTCAAGGGGAGGAGGCCCTGAAATCTGCATTTTAAACAAGCATCCCAGGTGACTCATGTGCATGCTAAGGTTTGCAAACCACTGCTTTGGTACCTCTGATGATGAAGTTCGCCACCTACGGAATAGCAGCCGGGACTTGCGTTGCTACAAGTTGGGAAGGAAACTGGGCTTACTGAATCACCTGTGAATGCCTCCTGCAGGGCATAAATGGGTTGATTTGGAACCGGTGGCCTCTCTGATCCCCACACCAGGTCCACAAGGTTGGTTGTGATGGACACCAGCTGTCTGTTAGAGCCTTGGAGGGCCAGATTATAACTCTCCCAGGTGTCTGCAGAGACAGGAAGGAGTCACTTGTCCCTTGCCCATTTACGCCTCAGGAAAAAATTGTGATTCAAGCAAAGTTAGTCCTGGTTCCCTTTGCCTCCATTTGCAGCCCAGCTGCCCTGAGCCTGCCCCAGCAGCCTGCCCCCCCTCCCCCGGCATGTGTGCCCATGCTGGGGTATGTTTCTCGTCCTCTTTCTGCTTTCCAAGCCTAATGCCCTGAGCCTACTCGAACACTGACCGCCACAAATTGGCTAAGCTTGTCTTTTACATTGCCAGTGGCTGTGGGTGGTCCTTCTTTTGGGCATTAATTATTTTATCAGGGCTTCAATGTCACAGTCCAAAGGAATGGTGATGTTCCGGCCATTGGACAGGCTGGCAAAGAAGCCAGTTGTAAAGCACAAGCCTTTCAGTACATATTCATAAAGACTCCTCTTCGGGGGAACGGGCTGGCCAGCTGTCTGGGGCCCCAGAACTCAGAGAGTTGTATTCTCAGGGGCCTTTTTAAAAAAAAAAAAAAACAAAACAAAACTCAGAGGCCCTCCCAACTCTTTTGACCCTTCTAAGCTACCTTCCAGAAGAGGGTTACCATGTGATTCCAGCACCATCATTGGCAGGGTTCCAGGGCACAGAGGATGGTTCTGAGTTCAAGCACATTCTGCCTATTCATCCACTGGATCTTTAATGATTCACTGAGTCTTCTAGGTTGGGTCTCTGCACTCATGGATTTTAAAATATTTGTACTGATTCTTTTAAATGTATTTTAATTACACAATTCCATGAATACATCCTCATTGCAAAACATTCTGCAACTACAATTTCAAATGCTCTATCTTTATAGTCCCACCACCCCTCCTTCTACCAAGGTCCATTTCTTTATATCCCAGGAAAGCTAAGTCACCCTTGTTGGCATGGACAAATTCAGGGACTGAGGGAAGACCATACCAATGGACAAGAGGAAGGGGTCAAAGCCCACACACCCTCCAGCGGGAATCTCGGTGAGGAGCCAGGTGACAATAGGAGTGGTGCCAACTGAAAGATAGGAAGGAATGCAGAGGTCACCCCCAGGGCCAGCCCAAGGCCCTGCAGCCAGGGGTTCTGTCTGACGGTCCTACCACGTGTGTCTTCCTTGAGATCAGCCTTGAAGGTCAGTGATGGCCTCAAATTTCCTAAGCTCCCCATAGGGACCCAGCATGGTCTTACATGCATGCTCTCACCTATATCTTCCTGAACCTAGTCCAGGTCCCAAGACTTGGGGGACAAATCCATGCGGCCCTTCTACCTTCCTTATGGAGCTCCCAGTTGCAGTCCATCTGCCGCTCAGCCTGAGTCCAGTAGCGACTGTCGGTCCAGACAGCTGCTTTCTTCATGGTCACCACTGCAGTTCCTGGGGCAGAACAGAGAAACTTGCAGGTGAGGGTGAAGGGGAGGAACGTGGCATTAGCTGATGGATGTGCAATGCAGTGCTGGCTCTGAGAATGCCACGAGGGGCCTCTGGAAAGAGATTCTCTCCTCCATTGGAAGGAAGTGAGGAAGGAGATGTTAAAAAGAGCTATGGGGGGAGCTGGCAGAAAGGTGTCCTGAATCAGGCACCTCTGCTTTGTGTCCACGGCTGCTTGTGGACTTTCAGCAGAAGTGAGGTCAACTTTTGGCTGCAAGTAGGCGCTCTCAGGAAAGATGGGGCTCAGCGTAAAGACTCGGTGGCTAATCAGGACGCTAAGGCAGAGGCTCAGCTGAGGACTGGTGGGGAAGAATAATCCAGAGATTTTGGCAAAGGGAAAAAGAGCCTATGATGCACGAGGCAGGGTAGTTTGAAGCCCAAGGAGGAACGTTTGAGGATCAGAAAAGGAAACTTGGATTTCATTCAATGGGCCAGGATCACGGTGCGAGGCCCCTTCAGACACTGTCATCTCATCAAGGGCTTCTGTTTGTGTCTCATTTGGCCATGTGAAGTGATGGTGTCCGTAAAGCAACTGGCAAAGGAAAGCTTTGTCCCCAAATGAGCCCTCAGGTGAAGGGAATCGGCAGATTCTAAGTGGTTAGAGGTAAGAAGTAGCAACTATGCAGAAACGGAGCCCAGGAGTGCCAGACTGGGCCTGGCTGCAGCAGAGGTAATGAGCATGGGAAGGCAGCCTCTGCCTCATTATTTCTACACATCTGCCTCATTTCTACACAGAAAGTGGCTGGTGGGCTATGAGATATGTGCCCTGGGGAATATGATGGCTTTGGGGTGGTGGACGGAGACAGAGAGAGTAGAAGGGTTTTCTCTACAGTAGGTTCTGGGTTCCCAGATGCTGAGACACTAGCCATATTAGGTCCTCTGTGACCACCTCTGGATCTACCAACAAAAGCAATGGGGCTGGGTAATGATTGTCACCTGCAGACCCTGTAAAGCCTGTAATCCACGCACGCCTCTCGTCATGTTGGCCGATGTACTCATTCTAGGAAATCAACAACACCATCATTAGCCTTTTTCGTGGTGTCAGATCCCACATGAAAGGCCCCCAACCACATCCCAGTTATTTCTGTCTGTCGGCTCCAACCCCTTGTCAGCTACAAGCCCAAGCACACCAAGTGCCTCTTCCAGGAAGCCCTCTGTAACTCTCCCAGCCTTCAATATCTTCCCTTCCTTTGAGCAACTGTAACTTTTGCAATTCAACACCCCCCGCCCCGCCCCATCCACACTGGACTCAGTGCAACACTGGACTGTTCTGCAAAGGAGCCTTGTTGCCCTGCCCTGCAAATTCTATGCAGTCCAGGGTCCTGTCTTTTGGTTCGTTTGGGTTTTCCCCTCCAGCTAACCCTTCTCCCTCCTGAGTCAAGCACAGTAGACTCGGAACATCATAACTTCTGCAAAGGGCTTTACATATTATCATATTTTGATCCTCATAATCCTTGGAGATAGATCTCATTACAGACCCATTTCTCTTTGCAGAAGAGGAAACTGAGGCTCAGGGAAGTTCAGACACTTACCCAACATTCTTAGCCCTTCCCAGCATGTAGGAAAACTAATTCAAACAAGCTCATTGACACTGAAAATGCCCTCTCTCCCAAATGGGCTGGTGTTGGAAAGGTGGATGGTATGGAGGGTGGAGCTAGTGATGGGAAGCGGTGGGATGGGTGCCCCCCTCCACAATCAACCCCGCACTCCCATAACCCAGGATTTTGGATCATTTTGCTACTCCATTCCACAGAGTATGGGAAGCCCTGGGCCGGAAGGGAGCTTAGAGTTCTTCCAGTCCAATTTCCAGCCCACCTTCTAACCTCCTAGGGCAGGGATACCCTAAACATTCATTCTGGATCTGCCTTCTAGGAATTGATGAAAATTGATTCTGAAGTTGTTTATAGTTTAATTTCTTGAGGTTAAGGAGGTTTGGCAATGTCTCCCCACCTATGTAGAAGGATACATTCTTTCAGTTGCCCTAAAACTGCCGTGTCCATGCTCTCCACTTCCCTCCCTTTGCCCGTCAGATCCTTTCTCTGCCTTAATCTTCTGAGTTTTAACAGCTACTGTTTGTGGTCTCTGACCCAGGGTATTGGAGAGGGCAAGGGGGAGAGAAGCTGTCTCTTACCATGTGAGCATCCGTGTCTGGGATGATGTAGGCCGAGAGATTCTGGGTCTGCATCTGCTGGCGGAGGGCTGTGAGTGACACTGTGGTGTTGACCACAGTAACTGGAAGGTACTGACAGATGACAAGAAGATATTGAGACACAAACAAACAGATACACACGTTGCTTAGAGAAAATGACACATGGGCCCCTGGCCTCCAGAAGAGCCCCCAGCCTCTCCTGAAGCAGGGGTTGGGGAAAGTTAGGCTGACCTGGCTTGGGAAGGGTTGGGGCGGCAACTGATATTACCACTTAGTCCAGATAAAGATGCCTGGGCTGGGTGGAGATGGAGGTGTTGAAGAGTTTGGAAAGGGACCCCTTGTGACAGTAACGGGACCTGAGTCTGGGATGCGGGTGTGGGTGAGAACTGCAGGGGTCTGAGCTCTGGCACTGGGCCAGGCCATGCAGACGGTCCTTCTTTGGCTACCTGGGGGTAATACTTACATTAAAACATGCACAATTTGGGGCATACTTGCAGTAAATTCTTATTTGTTATCTAAAATTCAAATGTAACTGGGTGTCCTGTATTTTATCTGGCAACCTTCCCTTGGCAGGGCTTTTTCAGGTTGCCACCCACTGGTCCCAAATGGCAGAGGAGAGTGAATGAATGCCCCCAGCAGTTTGAGATATTGCCCAGAAAGACCCTTTCCAGACCAGTTCTCTACTTCTTTACAGGTCGTTTTAGCTTTAAAACGAAAAGCATGCTTTCGTTTGTGCTGTTTTGCTTTCTACTCCACAATATATCCATGTTTGTTTTAACATAAAAGTAATGTGGTTCGCCCACCCACCTGCCTGCCCCAGGGGGTCCCATAAAGTTGATATTGCTAGCAGATGTACTGCGTTTTTCCCATGGTTTACAGTGCTGCTGGCATGCCTACCCCTTAGCCCTACTCTGATTGTAGAAAAAATCACTCTGCTCCCCAGCTAGGAAGCTGACTACTGAAGCCCCTTCTGCGGGACCTTTTCCTCATCTTCACACCCCAGGCCTCCCCCTCTTGCCTTTCCATTGGCTCTTCTTTGGTTTTGGTTTTGTTTTGTTTTGTTTTTGAGACAGAGTCTCGCTCTGTTGCCCAGACTGGAGTGTAGTGGCACGATCTCGGCTCACTGCAACCTCTGCTTCCTGGGTTCAAGCAATTCTTCTGCCTCAGCCTCCTAAGTAGCGGGGATTACAGGGACCCGCCACCATGCCTAGTTCATTTTTTAAAATTTTTAGTAGAGATGGGGTTTCACCATTTTGCCCAGGCTGGTCTCGAACTCCTGACCTCAGGTGATCCACCCGACTTGGTCTCCCAAAGTGCTGGGATTACAGGCATCAGCCACAGTGCCTGGCCTCCGTTGGCTCTTCTAACCCCTGTCTTCCTCTCTCTTCCCTTCTGTGCTTCTCCTTTTGCTGTCACTCTAGAATTTGTCTTTTTTCCCTCCCATCTTTCTCGCCTCTGCCTGGCCTCAGCCAAAGGCCAGCTAGGGCCCTCCTGCCCTCCTCCCTCCTCCTAGCGGGGTTTCCCAGACCCAGATCAGCACGGAAGCAGATAACCTGCTGCGGGAATGAGTGGGAGGGAGGGGAGGGCACTGATGTGAAGGGGAGGGAGTGGAGGGGGGAGGGGCCCCAGAGTCCGGAAATCAGGAGAAAGCCTGGTAGGGGGAGGGGCTACCAACTGAGCGAATGGGGGATGCAGAAGACGATAGGGCACAGCGGGGGTGCCTCGGTGCAGGGGTGCGTGGGGCAGGGTGGCAGGGAGGTGCGCTGGGGGGGAGGGGGGCTGTGCGCGGGGCGGGGGCGGGGGCCACTCACAGGAGGGTTGGTGGAACAGTTTCTCACATCCTGCCCTCCAAGGTCCGCTGTCTTTGGGTGGCCCCAGGCACAAGCTAGAAGCCCGGAGAGAAATCCAGGGTCATTTGGGGACCAGCTAGTTACTAGAGAGGGAAGGCGTATCCTCCCTCAGCCCGCCCTGCAGGGCCTCCGTCCTTTGAAACGCACGAAGCTGGCCAGCTCTACTTGAGGATAAAAATAATCACATTTCATAGGAAATCAGGCTGAACTGGATAGCACCCTGGGTCACAATCAAAGAAATCTGTTTCATAGACAAGTGATTGCCACTTTTGGATAGGTTTTAGTGCTCATTAAATCAATTTTTCTTCTAATCTAATTGGGTCTTTTCAGGGTTTAGTGAAGTGGAAAAGTTGTGTGTAAATTAAATTTTTGTTATCAAATTTTATTTGAAATGCTCTAGAGGATCACACTAAATAATCACCCCACCTTCATTTTAGCCTTTTATAAATCTAATTGTATAATACACTGGGTTGACTTCAATTCAAGGCCTGCTTGCACTGTTTCTTACAGTCCAAATCTTTGCCTATCGTTCCAGGTTCATTTTCAATATATTAGACAGAAATCCCAATCTTCTATGGTGAGGAAAGGTGGATTAATAAGCATTTAAAGACACCCTACTATGTGCCAGATACTGAACACAGCAATTCACCTACAGTATCTCATTTGATATTTGTGACATCCCTATGAGGTGGAAATTATTGTTCACTTTCTGCAGAGGAGCAAGTCAAGGCCCAGATATATCTGGTAACTTGTCTAACTTGTGCCACCAGCAGTCAGTGGTAGAACAGGGATTTGAACCCAGGCCATCTTAATACAAAAGAGGTGAGGGTCCTTTCTGTCCTCCCACTCTGCCAAGTATGAGAGGTGGGCCTGGAAAGGGTGATGCCACAGAAGGGACAGAGTATATAGAGATCTAGTTTCCAGTTAGGGCTCTGCCCCAAATTTAGAGTGACTCAAGAGTGACCCCCCCCCCCAATATTGAGCAAACATCTCCTAAGCGCCTACTGTGTGCCAGGCACTGGACTAAGTTCTCCAGGCTCTGGACCTCTGGAAAGGAGGGGCTTGAATTAGACAAAGTCCCTTCCTGCCCTGAAAGCCCAGTGGTCTCTGATAGTCCTTGCCTCTAACCCCTCTGTCTTTTAGAGAGGGATTTCTCTAGAGGGTAATGGGGTCCTGAGTGTGGGGAGACGTTACACTCCCCCCGGCCTCACCCCTTTTTTATTTGAGACAGAGTCTCTCTCTGTCACCCAGGCTGGAGTGCAGTGGGGCGATTTCAGCTCACTGCAATCACTGCCTCCCGGGTTCAAGCGATTCTCCTGCCTCAGCCTCCCAAGTAGCTAGGACTACAGGCATGCACCCACCACACCCAGCTAATTTTTGTATTTTTAGTAGAGATGGGGTTTCACTATATTGGCCAGGCTGGTCTCGAACTCCTGACCTCAAGTGATCCACCCGCCTCGGCCTCCCAAAGTGTTGGGATTACAGGCGTGAGTCACTGCACCCAACACCCCTCCGCACCT
>NC_045445.1:24757961-24795197 GCF_002776525.5 Piliocolobus tephrosceles
ATCTTGGCTCACTGCAGTCTCTGCCTACTGGGTTCAAGCGATTCTCCTGCCTCCGCCCCCTGAGGAGCTGGGATTACAAGTGTGTGCCACCATGCCTGGTTAATTTTTGTAATTTTAGCAGAGATGGTGTTTCACCATGTTGGCCAGGCTGGTCTCGAACTTCTGACCTCAAGTGATCCGCCTGCCATGGCCTCCCAAAGAGCTGGGATTACAGGCATGAGCCACCACACCCAGCCACATTTTTGAGTGGGTTGAGCTACAGATGCAAGGAGGGTGGCTGGGGTTCATCGCCATGAACGCTCTGCGTGATTTTGTCTTGGTCTCATAAACTCAAGGATCAGATGTGACCCATACTGTTCATTTAAGAAAATGAACACCCATTTCTGTAGAAACAGATCCCTGGCAAAATGTTGGCACTGAGATGCTAACATAAAAAGCGGGACACAGCCAACTTATGTCTCTCTGGACACCAGAATATGCTATTCTCTGAGGCCAGGGGTTCCCAAGAGCAGGCTCTGCAGCTGAATGACTCTGTGGTCCCTGGCACAAGGCCTGGCTCTGGGTAGGTGCTCAGGAACTGGACACTGAGTGACTGATCAGGCCCTGCCGACAGATAACAAAGAAAGGAAGGCTAAGGTGGGAGCACTGGGCTGGGCACCTAGTTGAGGACAGAGAGGGTGCCGCAGGAGTGATGAAGACTCTCTCCCTGACCAAAGTTTAGTTAGGCTCCCCCAAAGCCTCTTCTCCACTTGGCCTTGACCTTGGCCTTCTGTGTCTGTCCTGCCCTTGCCAGGCCTGCATCACCCAGTCTTAGCAAGACTCTTGCTAAGTCAGTTTAGACACCCTTGATACCTGATCACTCTGGCCTGCCGTCAGCAAGAATCCTGTTCAGTCGGTTTAGCAAGAATCCCCCTACCCTTGCTATCTCCTCTTAATACTTTTCCATCCACTGACCCCCTCACTCTGCTCCTTGGCTACAGATCCCTGGAAGTCTTTTCTGTAATCAGAGTTGAGTCCCATCTCTCTCCTCTATTGCAATGCGGTAGTCTTAAATTAAGTTTTCCTTACCGTTTTAACGAGTGTCAGAATAATATTTTTTCTTTAACGGGGGAATGTAAAGGTGCCAAACCAGACTCGATCCAAGTCACGAGGGCCCCCAACACTGGCCCTGAGGTGCCTCTTCCTCAAGTCAGAGAGAGGAAGCAACAGAAAAAGAGACTCGTGCCCCAACCCTCACTCCAACCCTTTCTGAGCTCAGAGGGGAGAGGTCAGAGCTGCCTTCCGGTGGAAGCTAGGATGCACATACCACAGAGGAGGACCAGCCAGGGGCAGCAGCCCCAGTGAGCCCGGGCCATAGGGTCTCCAGATGCAGGCGCTGGGTGGATGGAGGGACAAGGGAGAGAGGCAGGGCTCTTTCCCTGGCCTCTTCCTTCAGGCCTTTCCTGGGCGCGAGCAGACAGTGGGTAGGGGCTGGCGTCAGGAAGGAGGCGTCTGGCTGCTGGATGGAGAGTGCCTCTCTGGTCTTTTGTTTTGGAGGGCTCTGGGAGCCAGGGTGGGCAGAGGAGCTTTGGGCTGCCCGAGTCGGACTGTGTAAGTTCCTAGTTGTCTAGGATAGGGTGTGAGGCTATCCTGGGCAGAGTCCAAAGATCTCAAGAGACAGAGGCACAACAGCTGGTCTCAATCAGCCTGCTTTTCCCAGCCCCCTCTCAGCAGCCCAGCCCCAGCCATTCCTTAATTTGGTCCCCTTCCCTCCAGCAAGCTGATTCCCATTAGCTCCCACACTCTGGGCTCTGGCTCCAGCACTTGCTTTTGCTGTGGGGATGGAGATTTGCCTCCTGCTGCTGCTCCTCCTCCTCCCCCCTCTTCCTCCTTCTCCTTTTCCTTCTCCTCCTCATTTTTCCTCCTTCCCCTCATTTTCTGTTTTCCTCCTCCTCTTCCTCTTCCTCCTTTTCCCTCTTTGTCCTCCTCCTTTTCTCTTTTCCTCCTCTTCCTCCATTTCCTCCTCATCCTCCTTTTTCCTTTTCCTCCCCCTCCTTTTTTGCCTCCCCCTCTTCCTCCAGGCTGGCTGGAAAAGCCAGTGTCCTCTCTTCTTGCAGTGCTTGGCAATTCCCACTGTACCCCTTGGGAAAGTTGGTTATGACTGGAGAGTTACTTTCTTGAGCTGGGATGAGTCCCCCCAGGAGCGCCCACTCTGAGGAAGTGATGCCAGCTCTTCCCTTGGGATCTGGGGAGTCCCATTCCACTGCATTTTCTGAACCTGCACTCTGGGGAACTGAGGCTGTTAGAGTCACTCACACCTGGGAGGAAATAAAAGCCCAAAGATGCCCCTATCTGGAGGGTTCGAGGGATGCCACTGAAGAGGGAAGAAGACCCAGAAAGGGGAGTTTGGGCGCTCTGAGAAGACTAACTTGGTGAACTGGAAATGCTCTTTCTGCCATAGCTTCTAGAACAGCGATTTGGTTACCCTGAAGTGTCTCCCCATGAGGGAAGTGGAGAAGCTCAGGCCTGCCTTGTCTTCACGCCCAGCTGAATCAGAGGGCAGCATCAAGGCAGCTCCTAGTAAATGCTCTACAGAACCCTTGCTCTTTGGGCTCGAGGAAGGCGATGTCCCAGAGAGGAATGCTTTAGAGAGACAAACAGACTCAATGGGGTTGGGTGCTCACCTAGCCTGGAGGGCCCCAGATGCAAACCGCCCATTCCTTTTGTTTCTATTTTTATTTTTGAAACAAGGTCTTATTCTGTTGCCCAGGGTGGAGGGCAGTGGCACTCGGTTCACTGCAACCACAGGCTCCCAGGCTCAAGCAATTCTCCAGCCTCAGCTTCCCGAGTAGCTGGGACCATAGGTGTGTGTCACCATGCCTGGCCACCATTCCTTTTGTTTCTATTTTTAATAGATTTATAGTCTGCTTATGTCCACATCAAGTTTAAAGCAACTTTCAACAATCCAAGAATGACAAAATAGGCCATTTTGAAGAGGGAAAGAGGACCTGCATGGGAGTCTCCGAAGGGGCAGAGTCAAAACGATTGAGGCGGCTCAGTGAACTTCATTCTCAGGAATAAAAGCAGATGGCAGGAGCCCACAGCCTCAGAGGACAGACCAGGAACAAGGAGAACTTGAGAATGCTGTCATTCAATAACTGCTGAAGCTCCTGCAGCCTTTTCCCCAGGCTCCTCTCTCCCACCTCTTCCAGAGTTGGTAATGAAATTATTCCCAGAGACCAGAGCACTGGGAAATGCCCCCTCAAAGGCTCCTCCCTCCTCTGTTCACTGTAGTAGCCATCCTGAAGGGCAAGCAGGCAGAGCTGATGGGATTGTGCATGGGAAGACCCCTGAAGATAGCCTTTGAGGACAAACACAGCCCTGTTTTTCTGTCAGTGAATTGAGCCTTGAAACACTGACTTGGAAGCCATCTGCCTGAGTTTCAATCCCAGCTCTGGCACCCACTAGCTGTGTGATCGTGGACAAGTGACTTTATCTCCCTGAATCCCCAGTGACCTCACCTGTGAAATGGAGTAATGATAGTACTAACCTTTTAGGGTTGTTATGAGGATTCAATGGGCTAATATTTGTGATGCTCTCAGAACATGCCTCGCCGAGACAAGAGTAAATGTTCTACATGCCTCACCGAGACAAGAGTAAATGTTCTACAAATGTTCGTTAACTCGCATACTAGAACTAAATAAAGCCAGTCTCATCTGTACTTTGTTCTTTCTCTCCCTGGCATCCAGCACTCCTGAAATGGCAGTTGTTATAGCAAAGATCAGCTGAGCTGAAGGGCCAATCCCTGAAGCAAACAAACTAAACAGGGATTCCACCCCCATCTTCTGGACTCTGCCCAGGGATGGTCCCCATGTAATACTCAGCCCTCTGGTTTCATACTTCTGGGTCCCAGCCTTAGCCCTGGTGGCAAAGATAACTTCACTTGCCTTCATCAGCTCCTTCCTTATCTCCCTATTTTGAAACTACTGTCTTTACTCAGTTGGGAGACTTCAACCCAAGTTGGCAACAGGCTTGAAGTGGAAAGAAATGATTCAAGGTGGGGAGGGTTGAATGGCCGAGTCTTTGCATCAAAGTTGTTTGGAAGATGCATGCGTCACTAGAGTCTCATTCTGGCCTGCTCAGGCAGTGGACTTCTGCCTGTTTTACTTTTTGGTCCAAGGCTAGCCTAAAAGCCAAATTCTGAAATCGGAGGTGATCTTCTCTAGAGTACCTCCTGTCTGTGCCTCTTATTTTGCATCCTGATGCCACCCCAGGCTTGTCACCCTGACTTCCAACATGAGCCTGCCCTCTCTGGGCACCAAAGCCTCCTTGACTTCCATCAGAATAAACCTTCCTGACTTACATGTTCTCTCACCAGGTGACAACCACTAGGTGTCCTGAATCACAGATGAGGTCACAATAACAACTCATGTCATGAGTATGAATGAGAAAATGCACATAAAGTGATGAGCAAGCAGGAAGCTCTAGCACCAGGGATACAAACAGCTCTGCTATGGGAGCCCCAGGGAAGGGTAGAACCTGGAGGAAGGCCAGGAATCAGAGAGGTGGAGTGAACCTTGGCAGTAGAGGTGCAGAGATGGCATTGCAGGAGGTGGTCACAGGGAAGGACAGCAGTCTAGGGGCAGATTGGCAGCAATAATGTGAAAAGCAGCCTGAGGAAGCACAGGTGGACAGCGCCATGGCCTGGAATAGCCGGTGGCAACAGGAAAGTCAGAGACCCAAGGGGGATATGAGCCCTGCAGAGCATCCCCTGGGGATGTCCCAAGTTACTGAGGATGAAATCATGAAACGATACCTGAGGTTCTGCAGTTCTGCAGGTGGGAAGGAGACTTTTGAGCTAGCACATGCCCAGTCTAACTGTTCATGTGACCTCAGAGGCTGAGGGACTGGGGACGCTTGGCCTCGTGGGCATAGCATGTGATCTCTGCTTCCAAATTCCCTTTATAATCTCCCATCAGATTCCAGCATCTCATGCTGGGAGACAGGCAGGGTTCTCAGCAGCAGAAGAGAAGACAGACTTGGAGAAAAAAAGTGGCTTTGCCCAGGTCCAAGCTGACCTGTGGCAGAGCTGGGACTCAAACCTGGGTCTGGGGAACTTAAAAGCCCATGCTCTGTCCATTGGGCCTCATTGTCACCCCAGTCTGAAGATCTTCCATGGCTCCCACTGCTTTCAGGGTAGAATTCAATCTCCTCAGCTCAGTGGCCAAGGCCTTCCTCCCTAACATTACCCATCTCTTCTTGTCCACATTCTCTCCATCCATCAAAGTCCAGCACAAAAGTCATCTTGTCTACCAAGACCTCATCACCTCAAATTCATCTTGGAGACTCCCATAACATTTTATGGGAGCTTCTACTTTCAAAGCCTCACACTGACCTTTTTCTTTCTCAACAACTCTTCTGTCTTAGGTCACCCATCCCCAAGGGCAGGAGCTTGCTTTTTATAAATGTTTAGATCCGGGACAGGTCCTGTCCAGGACAGAGCCCAGCAAAGAGTGGGCTCAACACAAGTTTGTGGAGTTGACGCATTAACTCCAAAGTCCAAAGTTCAAAGTCTTATCTTGAAATGAGTTCCTTCCACCTATGAGCCTGTAAAATAAAAAACAAGTTATTTACTTCCAAGATGCAATGGAGGGATAGGCATTGAGTAAACATTGTCATTCCAAAAGGGAGAAATTGGGCAAAATAAAGGGCTACAGGCCCATGCAAGTTTGAAACCCAGCAGGACAGTCTTTAAATGTCAAAGCTCCAAAATAATCTCTTTCAACTCCATGTCCCACATCCAGGCCACACTGACACAAGGGGTGGGCTCCCAAGGCCTTGGGCAGCTCTGCCCCTGTACCTTTTGCTGGGTTCGGCCCACTCACAGTTATTGAGTGTCTGTGGCTTTTCCAGGTGCAGGGTGCGAGCTGTTGGTGGATCTACCATTCTGAGGTTTGGAGGACTGGGGCCCTCTTCCCACAGCCCCACTAGGCAGTGCCCCCAGTGGAGACTACATGGGGGCTCCAACCCCACGTTTCCTCTCTGCACTGTCCTAGCAAAGTTTTCCATGAGGGCTCTGCCCCTGTAGCAGGCTCTGCCTGAGTACCCAGGCTTTCCTATACATCTTCTGAAATCTAGTCAGAGGCTGCTAAGCCTCCTTCACTCTTGCACTCTGCACACCTATAGGCTTAATGCCACATAGAAGCTGCCAAGACTTACAGCTTACACTTTCTGAAGCAGCATCCTGAGCTGTATCTGGAGACCTTTGAGCCAAGGCTGGAGCTAGAGTGGCCAGGATGTAAGAAGCAGTGTCCAGAGGCTGTGCAGGGCAGCAGGGCCCTAGCCCTGGCCCATGAAACCATTTGGTCCTCCTTGGCCTCAGAGCCTGTGATGGGAGGGGTTACCTCTTAGATTTCCAAAATGACTTTTTTAGTTACGCAAATATCTCTAGCAAGTGGTTACCCCACAGGCTGTTTGAATTCATCCCCTGAAATTGGGCTTTTCTTTTCTACCACATAGTGAGGGTGCAAATTTTCCAAACTCTTATACTCTGCTTCCCATTTAAATAAAAGTTCCAACATTAAGTCATTCCTTTCCTCCCACACCTGAGCATAGATTGTTAGAAGCAGCCTGGTACCTCTTAAATGTTTTGCTGCTTAGAAATTTCTTCTGCCAGATACCCTAAATCATCAATCTGAAGTTCAAACATCCCTAGGTCATGGACACAATACAGCCAAGTTCTTTGTTAAGGCATAACACAGGTGACCTTTGTTCCAGTTCCCAATAAGTTCCTCATTTCAATCTGAGACCTCAGCTGCCTGGACTTCACCATCTACATCACAAACAGCATTTGGGTCGCAACCATTTAACTGGTGTCTAAGAAGTTCCAAACTTTCCCTCATCTTCCTGTCTTCTTTGGAGGCCTTCAAACTCTTCCAACTTCTGCCCATTACCCAGTTCCAAAGCCGCTTCCACATTTTCAGGTATCTTTATAGCAATGCCACACTTCTTTAGTATCAATTTTCTGTATTAGGCCAACCTTGGATTGCTATAAAGAAATATCTGAGACTGAATCATTTGTAGTGAAAAGAGGTCTGATTGGCTTGCAGTTCTGTGGGCTGTACAGGAAAGCATAGTGCTGGCATCTGCTTCTGGGAGGGCCTCAGGAAACTTACAATCAGGGCAGAAGGCAAAGAGGGAATAGGCATCTCACATGGCAGGATTGGGAGCAACAGAGAGAGTGGAGAAGGAGGTGCCACACACTTTTAAACAACCTGATCACTTGAGAACTCACTGACTATCATGAGGACAGCACTAAACCATGAGGGATCTGCCCCGTGACCCAAACATCTCCCCCCAGGCCCCATCTCCAACATTGGGGATTACATTTCAACATCAGATTTGGCAGAGACATATATTCAAACATTATCAGTGATTATGGTTCAGGAACTTTGCTAGTGAGACCCAGTGGATCTGGCTAGAGCCCTGGGTAGGCCAGTTAGCTTGGTTCACTTCAGTGGTCACAGACTGAGTCAGATCCTGAGCCCTGGCTGAGTCCAAAGCCCAGCCAGGCATGTCACAAACCTATGCTGCCCCCTCAGGGACCTTGCACTGCATAAGGATGCCACATAGAAGTTGCCAAGGCTTACAGCTTACACTTTCTGAAGCAGCAACCTGAGCTGTAACCTGAGCAGCAACCTGAGCCTTGCACTGCATAAGGATGCATGGCGATAGCACCACTGGGGCTCACCAAGGTTCTAGTCGATTTCACTCAACCCTTCATTTGGTGGTCTTTGGGCACTCTCCCAACCTTCTGTCCTCTTCAGGAGCCTGATCTCTTTACTTCTCAGGCATCTTATGCCCCTCTCCTTGCCATCTCCACTCTAGCCATATGCCATTCTTTTAGTCCCTCTTACCATGTCTCCTCTAGCAACAGGGTCTTTGTCTGTTCTTTTCTCCTCACCCAGAATACCCACCCTTCCTTCCTCTTTTTGCTCTGTGAACTCCTCTTCCTTCCAGTCTTGCCTCAAATGTCATTTTGTCTAGAAGCTTTCCTTGATTTCCTGGCAAGGTTGACTTCCCCTATTAGTTCTGTTACTGCCTTTGTCACAGGTCCCATCATCTGCCTTTCAACACTTCCCCAGTCATGGAAAGGACCACAGCAACTAGCTCATGGCTGCCCCTCCCCAACACGTCTGCCATTACCATAAGTCATATCAAGGTTCCTGTCAATGACCCATCTAATGTCCTTCTTCAAGTTCAAAGCTCCTCATCTCAAGGCCCTTTCTCCTCCACTCCTCCACTCCTCCTCTCCTCCTCAGCCTCCCACAACCAAAGTAGCATCTTGGGCCTTGCCACTGCTTGGGATCGCTGTCCTTTGACATACTGAACTCCAGCCCCCCATTCTCTGAACACACTCTCCTGTGCTTCTCTCCTTCACTCTTACTGCACCTGACTTTTGACTTCACCGAAACGTCCTGTCCCTTGCCCTATGCTCTTCCTTTCCCTTTCTCAGCATCCCTTGGTTTCCCTTCCCTCTCTACTTGGCTCAAACTATATAACCCATCACTCCAACCTCCCTTTTACTAGCACATTTAACTCTTCTGTTCTTTTGTGCTTCCACTCTATGTATCCTGCCAATGTCCATCCCCAAGTAAAGCATGCTCCCATCTCAGGGTCATTGCATGTATCATTCCCACTAACAGGAATGCTCTTTCTTCAGATGCCAACATGGCTCATTCCTTCACTTCATTTAGTCCTCTGGTCAGATGTCCCCTTTTCAGAGAGGCCTTCCCGGATCTCGTTATTTAAACAGTGCCTCTGTCACTCTTTATTTCCTATTCTGTATTATTACCTCTTCAGAGTATTTTCCTGACATTATATTGTGTATCTATTTGTTTATTTTTGTCCACTGCTATATCTCAGGGCCTAGAACACTACCTGGAGCTTAGTAGGCATTCATAACTATTTGTTGAATAAATAAGTAAACCCCAGGACATTTGAACCATCTGTCTTCTGTACAGGAGAATATATCCCAACCCTGTGGGTTGGGATCACTCCAAATTGTTGGTGTCCAACCTCAGCAGGCCTCTTGGTGCTGCTTGGCAATCCTTTTCCCTGTCTTGAGTCAGCTATATTTTCCATTGCACTTGTGGGAGATTCCAGACCTTTATCCTTGTCCTCAAATCCCTACCCCGCTTGCATTTCATGACCGATGGACCTTCGGGTTGTTTCTGACTTTGCATTGTTACAAACAGGGGCTATGAAAATCCATGCACATGAAGTATTGATCTGGGATCCACATCTAGAAGTAGAAAAGCACACAATTTTGTCATGTCAGTAGATTCTGCCAAACTGCCCTCCAAGAAAAGCTGTAGCAGTTCACAGTTCTACCAATAAAATAGCTGTTTCCATAACGTTATCAACACTGGATAACATCAATGGTTTAAGGTTTTACGAATTTTATGGGTGAAAATTGGTCTCTTGCTGCTTTGTGTTTACCTGCTGGCTGGTAAAGGTTGACTATGCTTCCTTATGTTTTATTTGCCTTTTATTTTTTTCTTCATCTTTGAGTATCCGTTCCTTTCATTAGCCCATGTTCTCATTGGGTTTTTTTTTTTCTTATTAACTTAAAAATGAGATCTTTATATATTTTGTGCATTCTTCCTTTATCTATTTGACAAATATTTTCTCCCTTTTAGCTTTGTTTTTAATTTTAGAGACTGAAATTTTTTTTGTGTAGCCAAAAACCTATCAAGATACTCTTATAATTTCTAGGACTTGTGACTTACTTAACAAGGAAATACTGTCCTATATATTCTTAGAGAGTTTCATATACTTTTTTTGTGAGTGCGCATGTGTTTAGCTCATTAATCCATCTGGGAATTGTATTTGGATATGACAAGAGGTACAGATTCAAGAATATTGCGCCCTAACCCTCCCACCTCCAATTTGACAACTAATTGTCCCGACACCATTTATTGACAGGTATACGTTTTCTTCCTTGATTTTCAATGCCTTGTGTAGTGTATATTATAGTCTCACCTATACATGGGGTTGTACTAGACTCTTTTGTTCCATTGATCTATGTTGCGGTGCCAACATTACAGTGCCTTAATTACTATAGCTTGTGTTGTGCTTTGATAGCTGGTAGTGGAAGACTTCCTGCCCATTTTTCAAACACTTCTCTGCCATATTGCATATTTCCTTCTCTAAGATGATCTCAAGATCAGCTTATCAAGTCCTATACAAATTCCTGTTATGATTCAAATTGAGATTGCATTAGACATTTGGATTAATCTGGGGAAAATGTCTGAGTTTTTAAAAACATCCTGGAATATACCTTGTCTTTTCATTGATCCAGGTATTGTATGCCCTTATGTAAAGTTGTCTACCCCTATCCTCATCCACAGTGGTCTGATTTGAGCCTGACCACTCCACCAAAGGAGCTCTTGCTAGGGTCATTAATGACCTTTGTGGTGCTCGCTACTGAGAAGTGGCAGGTTGAGGGGATGTCTCTGTCCACTCCCCTTGAAACTGGGCAGGGTTTTATGAGTATTTTGACCAATGGCAGATGGTGAAAGTGAACTTTCCATGTATTTAGGTCTTCTTTAATTTCTATATGCAGTGTTTTGTAGCTTTCTGTATACAAGTATTTCACTTCCTGGGTTAAATTTATTGATAAATATTTTATTCTTTTACGTACTACTGTAAATGGAATTGTTTTCTTCATTCCTTTTGGATTTGTCATTGCTGATGTACAGAAACATGGTATATTAGTTTGGACTGCTGTTGCACATTACCACGGATGTAGCTTGAGCAATGAACATTTATGTCTCACAGTTCTGGAGACTGAGGAGTACAAGATCAAGGTGCTGGCAGATCAGGTGTCTGGTGAGAACACTCTTCCTGGTTTGCAGATGGCCATCTTCTTGCTATGTCCTGATATGACAGGTGGAAAGAGAGGGAGGGAGAGGGTAGAGAGAAAGCGGGCTCTTGGGTCTCTTCTTATAAGTGCACAAATCCCACCAGGAGGGCTGGAACCTCATGACGTCTAATCACCTCCCAAACTTCCCCATCTTCAAATACCATCACATTGGGGATTAGGGTTTCAACATATGAATTTGGAGGCACACGAGCATTCTGTCTATAGCACATGGGACCCTTTCTCTCAGTCTTCAGTTGCCATACAAGCAGGTCGACTGCCTGGAGACCTCCAGACTGTGAGAAAGCTCAGAGTAGCCCCTGCAGCGAGGTGGCATGGAGAGGCCCTGAGACCACAGGAAGAGAGAGAAAGAGGAGGCCAGCCAGCCCCCAGGCCAGCCCCCAGCTCCCCGCCACCCAATGTTCTAGCTTCCAGCCCCTCTCTGACTGCAACAATAGGCGAGACCCTGAGCCAGATTCCTTGCCAACCCCAAATTCCTAACTCACAGAAACCATGAGAGATGATAGGATAATACCATGATTTTTATTGCTTTAAGCCACTAAGATTTTTGCTTTTGTTTTTGTTTTTTTACATGGCAATAGATAACCAGAACAGCCTTCTACTTCCCAAATCTAAAGGGCCATTTTGATGGCAATGACTTCTCCGTGGTAGTCGACTTAGCAGAACTATTCCCTCATTGAACCTCTCCTTTTCTTTGACTTCCTTGACAATTGTTCCTAGTTCTTCTCCTACATCTGTGCCTACTTTTTCTTAGACTTTTTCCTACACTTCTTTTATTCTCTCTTCCCCTTAAATATTGAAGTCCTGGCCTCAGTCTTCTTCTCTTCTGATGAGTTGCACTCAACTCTCACCCATATCCAAGTCGGTGCCAGCCCAGGCCTCTTTCCTGAGCTCTAGACTCATAAAACCAATTGCCGGCCGGGCGCAGTGGCTCATACCTGTAATCCTAGCACTTTGGGAGGCCGAGGTGGGTGGATCACAACGTCAGGAGATCAAGACCATCCTGGCCAATGTGGTGAAACTCTGTCTCTACTAAAATACAAAAAATTAGCCGGGCGTGGTGGTGCCTGACTGTAGTCCCAGCTACTCAGGAGGCTGAGGCAAGAGAATCGTTTGAACCCAGGAGGCAGAGATTGTAGTGAGCCAAGATCGTGCCACTGCACTCCAGACTGGCGACAGAGCGAGACTCCGTCCAAAAACAAACAAACACACAAACAAAAAACAACAACAATCAAACAAACAAAAAAATTCCAATTGCCTACTGACCTTCCCTACTTTCCCTACCTGGATGTCTCTTACTCCACATGTGCAAAATGGATCTCTTCATTTCCTCCATGCTGCAACATGTCCCTGTCCACCCAGTTGCCTAAGCCAGAATTCTGAGGGTCATTGCAGACCTCTCCCTCCCCCTTGCCTTGACACCATGTCTTGTCAAGTCTACCTCCTACATGTATCTAAAGATCATCACTTCCTCTGCTTTCTGCCCTGGACTATTACCATAGATCCTAAATGATTAGTCTGCTTTCACTCTCTTCCCCTCCAAGCTACCCTCCACACTATGGCCAGTGGTAAGAACACCAGCTTTGGGGTTAGGTAGATCTGTTTTTCTGTCCCATCTCTGCCATTCATTGGCTCTGTGACCTTGGGCAAGACATTCACTTTTCTGAGTCTCAGTTTCTTCATCTTTAAAATGGAAGTAATAATAATAATTTTACCTGCTTGGAAGGTTGATGCCAGGATTCAATAAGAATGCATATTCAGAATTTTGCACAGTGCCTGGCACACAGCAAATGCTTAATAAATGATTGCAGAATGTTTGAGAAGGGGGCTTAGATGAGAATATGGATGGCTCTAGCAGCTTCCTTTCTTTTCTGAACTCATGGACTACACCAGATGTGGCTTGGCTGTCGAGTCTGAATAGGAAAGACTGTGCGTTTGTCCAGATTAAGGGAGAGCACGGATATTGCAGAGGACATCTGAGTTGTATTCCTGAGGTAACAGTGGCAGCTAGGGCCTGGAAAAACTGACAGGTCCTTGGAAGCTGACACAACTGGCCCAACTGGAACCAGCACATCTGGAACCTGACAGCAGAGGGCAGCAGAGGTTGGTGTGATTGCAGTTTCCTGGGTTGGAGTTGGGGTTGGGGAAGAGAAACCTAAAGGAAAAACTTGGGATCCAAATGGGGATTTGACTGGGGGAGCTGTCCAGAGGATAGCAGTGCTCTTCAGCATCCTTTCCCTTAGGGCCTGGGATGAAGATGGTTAAGGAAGCAAGGCTGCTTGGGAGGAAAAGAGGGGGCTAAAATTTAGAGGTGGGAGCTGAGTGAGTTGGAACTTTTACAAAATACACTAAGAAAAATGAGTCTATGCTAGTCTTGTCTATTTGGGCCTTTGCTCATTTCTAGGAATCCCAATGGTCCTTCTATGGGCAGAGTTATCAACTGGGGACCCCAGAGGGTGGAGATGCTTTTATGTGTAATAGATGATGAGTTTGTAGTACAGGTAGGGGCCACACCCCTAAGGCATGACTGAAAGAAGCTTCAGGTTCATGAGGAAACCAAGGCCCGGAGAGGGGAAGTGACTTGCCTAAGGTCATATAGTTAGGATTAAGAGTGAAAGCCAATACTTACTGAAACCTTCTAGCTATTGCTGAACACATTCCATGCATTACCTCACTTAATCCTCACAATAACCTCACGAGGCAGAATCAGGTGTTGTATCATCACATTTTACAGAGGAAGAAACTGAAGTTCAGAAAGGCTAAGCCAGTTGCCCAAGGCCAAACAGCCAGTCAGTGTTGCACCAGGATGCAAATCCAGGCAGCCCAATTCCAGGGTCTATGAACGTAACCTCCACATTCTGCTACTTGCCTAGGTCAAAGGTTAGGTTTCTGGACTCCCAAATCAAGGCTCTTACCAGTATAGACAATTACTCTATATTGTCTTGGATGGGAACCCAGTTTCAGTAAGTCAAGTCCTGGTCTCAAAATAAGTACACTAGAAAGGCAGTTTGCCACTTTAAATGGAGCCTCAGTTAATCCTTTTGTGAGGTAAATACTGCCATTTTTCTTCTCCTATCTATAATTTACCTGCATTGTGGTGTTTCTACACTGTGTGAACTGTCCAGGGGACATATGGTTGGCATGCTTCCTACAAAGCATCACTGCTGATACAGGTTCTGCTTTAAAGGGCTTCTTTCCCAGTCAGCTCTGGATTTCTGCTGGGCTGCCTTCCTACACCACATTGTTGCTGTAGTCCAGGGACGGTGAAAGAAAGTCAGTTAAAGTGATTTTTTTTAAAATCTCTATTTTGTTTTCCTTGTACTATTGTTTGTTGTTGAGCAAGCAACCACTCTTATTCAGTGTCTGTCTGCATAGAGGCATTCATTCATTCATTCATTCATTCATTCATTCATTCATTCATTCGTAAAACACTTGCTGGGCGCCTGCTATGCGCCAAGCACTTTGCTAGGTCCTACGAGTACAGTGATGAACAAGGAGAGCATGGTCCCTGTACTCAAGGAATTTTGAGTCTAGAAAGGAAGTATGTCAAATCATCCCTCTCAGGTGCCCCTAACTGAAATTGGAAACCGCCCATCTTCTCTGTCACCATTGCCTTAGCTTGAGCTCTTATCATGTCCCTTCCTTGGATTACTGCAGCTGGTCTGCCCGTCTCTGTTTCTCTCAACCCCCACCACAGCCTGCACACAGCAGACAGCAGCAGACAGACTCCACCTTTGAAAACATCCCTTCAAACATGTCACATCCTTCCCCTGCTCAACCTGCTCAAAATCCTTCAATGACTCCCCATTTCCTGTCAAATGACATCCACATTCCTTCACCATCTGGCCCGATTCAAGCAAGTTCATGAGCCCATCCTGCCCTATCCTCTTCTCTATAACCTCATTTCCTACCTGGCCATCTGCTTTAGTAGGTTTTCTTACTGTCCCCATACACTTCCAGCTCATTCTTCACCTGTAGCTCCATCTCCTCATATCCTACTCATCCTACGGAAGCTCCAACTGGGGTACCACCTTCTGTAGGAAGCTTCCCCAAGGACTCCCTCCTTCCTTCGCTCTCCCTTCTCTGTGATCCTGGGCCCAAGGCCTGAGCTGGTGCAAGGATTAAATGACATGCCATTATGGGCAAATACTTTGTATTGCATCGTGGGAGACTTCATATCTGTTCTCATAGCTACCATTTATTGAGCGTGCGTTCTCTGCTAGACAGTGGAGCTCAGTGGCTTAAAGACACCATCTCGTTGAGTCCTCATGACAGCCTATGAAATAGACCATATTGATTAGGCCCATCATTCAGATGAGGAAATTGGCTTAGAGAAGTTGGGTATCTAGCCCATGATCACACTTATAGATAGGTCCATCTGGGGATCCTGTGCTCCTCCCGAAGGTGGTCCATTGGACTGAACTGGTTTGAATTCCAACTGTGCCTCTTTTTAGAAACCTGTAGTGCAACTTTGTGTGACCCTTCAGGTCTTTAACTCTTGATTTAAACTTTCTGTTAATATTTTCCCTGGTCCTAATTCTCTGTTTTTATTTTGTCACTATTTTTTCATTGTCATTGATCACCTCAAAGTCTTTGGGAAACAAGGTGAGGTAATTAAATTAAATACATGAAAATAAAATTGCTTCTCTTGTCTCCACTCATAGTGCCCAAGAAAGAAGTGGGAACTGGTGTTAGGTGAGCATCATCTAACCTTGTGCTCTGCAAGGCCTTGAGGAAAAGGCAATCCAAATCAGAAGCCAAAGGTCAGTTCTTTCTGCGAAATAAGAGTCCATGCCAGGTTCCCTATCAACATGCCTGACTGTGGCATGGACTCTTATTTCCTTGCATAGTTTTATTTTTATTTTTAAGGAGCCATCAGGTGGTAATGGATGATTCATGCTTTACTTACTCTTCTTGTTTATTTCCCTTCCTCGACCTTCAGAGCTTTTTCCCCTTAATGTTTGTTCCGGGTTTTGACAAAGCACCGAGGTACTTGACTTGAGTTGGTAAATTTTTTTCTAATGTCTTCTTAGGAAAAAAAAATAAAAGGAAGTGACAGTATTCCAAAACCATCTTTTATTTCATCAGTGGATGGATTGCACCTGCTGCTCTCCGATTGTTTCCTTTTACAGTAAAACCTCATTAGAAGACACTCCATGAGTACCAAATGGGGATAGCTTGGGCCCTATCTGTCTTGACTTTGTTCACTCTCAACAAAGTCATAAATGAACTGAATAAATGGACTCTGTGCACTGAGTTTCTATACTTCAAGGCAGCAAACTGTATCATTTCCTTGGCAGGACGCTTTGCATACGAATGATTGATGCTGGGGATTCTTTTCATTTCATTAAGGCAAGTCTCCTAAGACCTCGATTAAGCTACAGTTTGTTAGCTTACTTGGAGCTACTGTGAATTATTCAAAACAATAAGCTTCATTTCTTTGCAAGTAACCTACAATACAATGGTTCACTAATTTGAAAGGTTACCTCCAATTAGTTTGAGTGAGGTTGGACTGCATTCAATAGCAATTTATTGATTTCTTTCATCATACAAATCACTCTCCCTAGGCAAGAATTCTTTTTAATAGCCCCAGTACTCCATGAAGACTGGAACGGTGACATCTCCCTCAGAGACAAAGATCTGGTGCCCACTCACTCACCTGTCTCTGAGTTGGAATCTTAGTAGTAGAGGTCACTTGCACTGATACATCCACACGCTTGAAATCTTGTTCTTAGTGGCTAAAATTCATGGTCAGTATATGGCTGGGATGGAGGATTGGTTCTGTGTGATGCTGGCCAAGTCGCTTTACCTCTACAGGTTGGAGTTTCTTCACTCTGCAATTATATACTCAGTCTGTGAACGATATTAAGGGCAGTCCGTTACCAAGGTTTAGGCTCATTCTTTGAACAGGTTTAGGGAACATTCTAGGCTAGGGTTAGTGCTCAGTCAGTGGCCAGGGTTAGAGCTTGCTTTGTGGATGAAGAGCTAAGTGAAGGGGACTTTGTTTTCTAATCCTATCTGCCTGCTTATAGGTAGCGCTATACTCTACCCCACTGAGCTGAGGACATGAGACACCAGCAGCAACTAGGCAAGACTGGGATTATAGGACAGGGACACTTAGGAAGATAGGGAAAGATACTGGAAAATTTATATTCCCTGTCTAGTACCTCAACATTTTCTGTAAAGATGACAAGAGGGAGAGGCTCACTTGCACAGTCACTGATGTTTCAAGGAATCATCAGATTCCAAATAATTATTTGAAATGGGTGCCTTTCCTTGCTGTGAATTTCTTTCTCAGGGACTCTGGCCATGGGGTGCTGCTGGGATCTGTTCCAGTCAAGTTATCTATTCTCTATGTCTCTTATGGGTGTGGAAGAAAGGAGATGGGCTGGGCCACTTTGGCCATGTTTGAGTTAACAAATGACAATAGAATTCCTGCTTAGAATGCTAGGGAAATGGGTTTCTCTGATCCCCTGGGAGGAATTGTAATCACCAAGTTTTGAAAAGGCTAGGGAATCTGTAACTGAAGGCTGCTTTTCATTTGAGACAGGAAGAGACAGACACGGAGGGTGAGACTGATAAGTGAAAGGGCGTGAAGCACCATTTCCCCCCTCAGGATGCTGGGGCTGGGCTGGAGAAGATGCAACAGGAGGTGGTGGTGGTGATGGGGGAATCCACTGTGCCTGACCTACATGCTCACAACCACCCTATGGGCTCATTACCATATTATTTCCACAGATGAGGAAACTGAGGTACAGAAAGAAACAGAGGTCACCCTGCTAGCGAGTGCGGTGCTGTAATTTGAACTCCAGAACCTCTGAGAGTTATGGTTCTTGGAAATACCAAGTCAATTTGAAATGGCAGGAAGACAAGGAGAAGAGGTGGAGGAGGTTATCGTATCATGGTACCTCAAGTGCCCGGAGGTGACCTCAGTGCCAAGAGGTAACACAGTGTAGTGGTTAGGAGCATACACTAGGAACCCAACGGTCTAAGCTGACAGACTTGGTTCAAATCCTAAATCTCCCACTTTCTGGCTGTGTGACCTCAGGCAAGTTACTTGACCTCTCTGTGCCTCAACTTCCTCATCTGTGAAATAGGGACATAGGGATAATAATAGTACCTACTTCATGGGATTGTTATGAGGGTTGAATGAATCAATGAGGGAGAGTGTTCAGACAACACCTGACGCCTAGCGAAAGCTACCTGGCTGTTTAGCATCTAGTGTAGTAATGAATTGCCCACATGCTGGGTCTGTGGTTGGCTGGGGGCTCTTTGAGCCTCAGCTTCTCCCTACAACCTGCTTTAGAGTTGATGTGAGACATAAATGAGGCAAGGTACATCGAGAAGAGCACACGATGAGCTGTTTAGCATTACTACATCAGCCCCTTATAACCCGAAGGTAGAGTCTACATTGGTATAGCATCTGTGAGTTCAAATGTTGCATTAAATGAGTGGGTCAGTGGCAAGGGATGAAGAAAACCTTTTGATCTGCAAGGAATTCTGTTTTCTTTCAAAAATTTTTAAGAGACGGGGTCTTGCTCTGTTGTCCAGGCTGGAGTATTGGGCTCAAGCCATCCTCTCACCTCAGCCTGTCGAGTAGATGAGACTACAGGCACACGCCACCACACCTGGCCAATTTTAATTTTTTTTTTTTTTTTTTTTGTAATATTGGAGTCTTGCTATGTTGCTCAGGCTGGTCTTGAACTCCTAGTCTCAAGTGATCCTCCCACTTCAACCTCCCAAAGTGCTGAGATTATAGATGTGAGCCACCGCGCCTGGCTGGAATTCTGTGTTCAATCCAAGTGACTTTGGATCCTGCTGAGACACAGTGAAGAGGGAAAGGGCCATGGCCTCAGATACCACTGGGCCCAGATCCACAGCCTCGAGAATCCATACCCTGCAAGGTGGTAGAGCCAATGGGTAAGAACTCAGTCTTCAGAGCCAGACCTGTCTAGGTTCAAATCCCAGCTCTATCACATATTGTGTGACCTTGGGCAAGTCACTTTACCTTTCTCAGCCTCAGTTCCCTCATCTGGAAAATGGGGGTAATATTTGTGCCTTCCTCATAGTGGTGTTGTAAAGATTAACTCCATGAATACATGTGGAAAACTAAGAGCAGCGCCAGGCACGTAGTATAATATTTGTTGATTTATTTCCAGAGAAACCAGGGAGATGAGTGAGAAATGAAGGAAGACTGTGGCACTCCTCTCCACCCTCTCCCCTTCCCCACAGGCTGGAAGATGCTCCTGTCCAAATGGGAAATTGAAGCCAAAATAGCACAATAAAGGAAAGGAAGCGCTCCAGGAGCAGATGGGCTCCCACTCGCCGTCCTGAGGAATGTGCTGACTATTCAGGAACAGGCCTTTGGCAGTCACTTAACACAATCACGAAGCAAAGGGAAATGATCGAGTCTGTCACCAGGGTCAGTGCCAATTTGTTTAAGAACGTGGTGAGGCTGAAAAGGAGGATGTGGGGAATGGGAGGCCCTGAATATTCCTGGAGCCAGTTTGCAAAACCTCCTGGGCAGCAATCCCAGGTGCGTGTGACTGGAGACCTGCCCTCCCCATATGCCCTCCAAAGTTCCCCAGTAGGCAGCCTTAGCCATGATGGGGGTGCAGGTGGCCTACGTGGGCTGGGTCAAGTTGGGGCCCACATGCTTCCTTTATTCTTTTCTGCAAACTTGTACTGAGTGCCCACTCTGTGCCAGACACTGGGCTAGGAGCCATGGGGTATGTGGGGGAGAATGATACAGGTAAGGTCTTTGCCCTGGAAGAAGTCCTAGAGGATCAGAGCTGTGTCACCTCCACATGGGGAAAACATCTAAGAAAGGCTGAGGGGTCAGGGACTGAACAACTACCCCTTCCCAGGGGTTTTACCTGGAAAAAAAGGGAATATCTGGAAAGGATAATGTTTAACATGGAGTAACTTCTAATGATGGAATTAGTGGGGGTGTTATTTCCTGGTGGGTGGAGGCGCCATGGCAGACTGTAAACTTATTAAAAGAAAAGCTTCTGCTTCTGTGATTTCCTTGACCAGTAGCTAGCATGACTATACACCTAAACAGACTTTTAGGCAGAGCATTTAGAGTGGATCCTACCAGCTTTGACTGAGTGCCTACTATATGCCATGGACAATACCAGGTGCTCTCCTATGCTTTATATCACAGAAAATCTATCTGAGGTGGAGTAATGTAAATATTGAATGACTGGACAGGAATCACAGGAAGGTCCTCGGGTAGAATGTAACCTAATAGTTCTCAAAGTGTGGTCCCTGGACCAGCAACATCCGCATCACCTGGGTGCTTGTTAGAAATGCAAATTCTCAGTTCCATCCCATATACACAGTCAGAAACTCTAGGGGTGGGCCCAGCAATCTATTCTTACAAACCCTCCAGGTGATGCTGGTGCACACTCAAGTTGGAGGCCCACCTCTCTAACCCAGCAGTCTTTAAAAGGGGCTCTGGGCTACCATGGAGGTTCTAGGGGAGCCTCTGGGGAGAAGAATAGGCTGAGAGCAACTCTGTTTTCATCTGCCACCTTACATGTTGAGCTGCCCTGTTAGATTTTGTTTTAAAAATGTGTTCCAAACTGCAAAGTTTGAAAACCATGATTCCGGTAGAACCAACTGCCCTCCCCACTTGACACATCTTGCCTCATCATTTGTGCAGATGGAGAACACTAAAGCCCAGGGAGAGGAGGGCTCTGGCCGGCGGGATGGGACTAGCACTCCGGCCTCCTAACTTCCAGCCCGGGGTGCTTTGTGGCATCTCAGGCTGCCCCCTCATGAGAGAAGAAACAGGAAGGCAAGCCTTTGAGCTCTCTTTGAGTAAGATCCTGGGGCTGTCTGCTTCTCTTTTTAGTTATGCCCGGAAAAGCCAGACGCTTCTGGGGTTCTTGGAGGAAGCCCTTCCGGTTCCTCTCTCCTGAGGCCCAGGGCTTGTAGCCCCAGATCTACCTCGCAGCCAACCTGGACTCTCCTCCTGACCACACTCATCTCAAGGTAGAATATCATGGGAAGTCTGCCTGCATGTCCAGACTCACCCCCCAATTCCTCAGCCAGGACTCTCAGGCCCACCTGATGTCTGAGGCTCTGAGTATGTGCATTTCCCTGGCCTCTATTTCCTGCCCATCCCCAATCCGGACAATGTTCTGTCATTGCACTCACACTGTGAAGGGGTGGGGATCACTGTGAGCCTCTCCTGGGGGGTCATTGCTTACTGTACTATATGTCTCTCCCTCCCCAGCCTCCAGCACTGCCAGGTCTATTTCCCCAGTGGGCAGCTCACAGGACTTGGCAAGCGAGCAGCAGAGATATCAGTGGGGTTGGGGTCTGCCCTACCTGCTGCTGGTTCTGTCCAAGGCTCAAAGATCCAGCTGGTAGGACTTCCCCACTGCTGCCTGGGCCTTTTCTGATATCAGGTATTGCCTTTGACTTCATACTTAAGCCTCTGCCAATCTCAATGGCTGTCTTCCCCCAGGACAAGAGCACCTGCTCCAATCATCTCCACAATAAAGGGGAGAATGCAATAGCTCCTCCGGGTGCCAACTGAGGACACTGCCGATGCTGGGGTTGCAGTCTCAAGCTGCTGAGCCTACGTGAACAAAGTCAAGGCAACTGCGGCATGGTGTGTGAGTCAGCTGCTTGACTCTTCTGTGTGTGTGTGTGTGTGTGTGTGTGTGTGTGTGTGTGGTGAGGGAGGTGGATTCTGGATGAGTGAGAGACTAAAAAGAAATTGGAAACACGACTGCTAAAAGACTAACATTTTCAGACCAAGTCAGCTCATTCCCCGCGGCAAAAGAGCATTTGAAACCCTAGCCAGTCTCGCTCCTGTCCGACTTATTAGCCCCTGTGGACTGGCTTATAGCAGGGATTTTACAACTGATAGAAGTTGGCAATGTAGGGAAAATAGCAAAAGGGCTCTGGAGTCAGAGAGATAAACATTGAAATCTGGGCAAGGGACTCACCTCCTTGAACCTTGGTAAAAGAATTTGGTAACATTAGGTTGAACCATATGAAAATGCTATTTTGTGGGTCAAAAAAGATTGAATATTGACAATTTCTTATGGTTCAACCCAACAGCCCCTTCCTCCCAGAGTTACTGTGCAGATTAAATGAGCTAATATACAAGAGCGTTTATACCAGCATGTGACACATGATAAATGTCCAATAAAGGATAATGATGATGGTGATGATAATGGGTATTTAACACCTAATTTTGATCACAGAATGAGCCCTGACCCTGGCCATCTCATAAATACAAGTCCTGGATAGGCTGAAGTACCTCAGGGACATAATCTACGGGGTTAAAATATTTCCCTGACCAAATAACATCCCCCCACCCAGGCTGTCCCAGCTCTTAAATTTTTTTGCTTATAGGTCACTCTGTGGTGCAACCACTCTTCAATGAAGGCTCCCACTAAAGAGTCCCCAAAGGGGAAGAGATTCATTCACTGATTCATTCGTTCATTGAACAGCTTGTATCAAGAGCCTATTATGCTGCCAGGCACTGTGCTAGGTGCTGGATTGAAGAAGGTATGGTCCCTGCCCTGGAGGAATTTGCAATTAGATATGAAGGAAAGCCCCCAGACAGGTACCAACAGTCCACTTCTGACCAAGAGTCACAGCCATAAAAAGTATGTCCCAAGATTTGTGGGTCACTGAAGAGGGATCATCCTCTCTGAGGCAGGATAATAGGTTCTGGAGTCAGGGAACCTAAGGCAGTTTCACGCTGAGTTCGTAGAACTAAATTGAAAGGAGAACCCTAACTTTCCATGCCTAAGTAACAAAAGGACCAGAGGCTACTCCCTTTGCAAGCCCCCACCTTTTCTGCGTGGCCGATGGGAAATTGAAAGTACCTCTGATTGGTTGTTAGACATTTGCAAAGGAGCGTAACTTTGAAACTTCACTTCAGCCTCCGTAGGCTGTCCACAAACAATCAGACTGATTGCAGGCCAAGTCTTCCTTTGCATAGAAGTGCAACTTTGTAACTTCACTTGAGTCTCTGATTGGTTGCTGTTTGCAACCAATCAGATCTTTGCATAAAAGTGTGCCTTTAGTAATTTCACTTCAGCCTCTGATTGGTTGCAATCAGACTGGTTGCAGACCCACTTCATTTACATGAAGTGAACACCGAGTGACCAATGGGAAACCTCTAGGCGGTATTTGGACCCAAGAAGATTCTGTATCTGGGCCCTTGAGTGGCTGCTCAGGCCCGCTCCCACGCTGTGGAGTGTACTTTCGTTTTCAGTAAGTCTCTGCTTTTGTTGCTTCGTTCTTTCCTGCTTTGTTTGCGTGTTTTGTCCAATTCTTTTTTCAAAACACCAAGAACATGGACACTCTCCACCGATAACACCTCCATCCATCTTAACCCTGTTGGGTGGTCAGAGATGACTACACAGAAAAAGTGACATTTCAGATGGATTTTGAACGATGTGTAGGAATTTCTTGCATGGAAAAGGTGTGAATTCAAGCAAGGGAAACCTAATATGTAGAGGCACGGGATTGCAAAGGAGTGTGAGCACTTTTAGCGACTGGTTCTAGGTTCAGTGTGTCTGGAGCACGCGTCAAGAAAAGGAGTATCAGGAACTGAGGATGGGGAGGCACGTCAGGGCTGGGCTGGAAAGTGCATCCTGGATGTAATTATCTAGGCAACTGAGAACCAACAGATGAAAAATTCCCAGTGTCCAGACAGAAGACATTCAGATTTGTCCAGAATGGGGCCTGGGAATACACGGTCTCCCTTCCCTTCCCTTCCCTTCTTCCCTTCCCTTCCCTTCCCTTCCCTTCCCTTCCCTTCCCTTCCCTTCCCTTCCCTTCCCTCCCCTCCCCTCTTCCTTCTTTCCTTTTCCCTTTCTTTCTTTCTTTCTTTCTTTCTTTCTTTCTTTCTTTCTTTCTTTCTTTCTTTCTTTCTTTTTCTTTCTTTCTTTCTTTTTCTTCTTTCTGTCTTTCTTTCCTTCCTTCTTTCTTTTCATTTCCCTCCCTCCCCCCCACTCTCCCTTCCTTCCTTCCTTTCTTCCTTTTTTCCTTGTCTTTTCCTTTCTTCTTTCTTTCTTTTTCTTTCTCTATTGCTTTCTTTCTTTTCTTTCTTTCTCTCTCTCTTTCCTTTCCCTCCCTCCCTCTCCCCCACCCTTCCTTCCTTCCTTCCTATCTTCCTTCCTCTTTCTTTCTTTCATTCTTTTTTTCATTCATTCTTTCTTTCTCTTTCTTCCTTCCTTCCTTCCAAGATGGGGTCTCACTATGTCACCCAGGCTGGAGTGAAGTGGCTGTTCACAGCTATGATCACAGCTCACTATAGCCTTGAACTCCTGGGCTCAAGTGATTCTCCTGCCTCAGCCTCCTGAGTAGCTGAGACTACAGGGTTTTCTTTCTTGGTAGTAAGTGTTCTCTATTGAGGTATAATTTATATGCAATAACATGCACTCATTGTAAGTGTACAGTTCAATGATTTTTGATAAATGTCTGCACCCATGTAAACCAGTACTACCTTAGACCTGGGCAGATGGGGCTTCTATCCCATGCCCTGCATTTCAGGAGGAACCCACTGCACTTTGCAACACTTTCCTTAAAATTTTCAGTTTCCTGCCAATGTCTGAGACCAGAGCCTTGGTCTCAGCACACCATGCTACAGTTGCCTTGACTTTGTTCACATAGGCTCAGTGGCTTGAGACTGCTGCCCCAGAATCAGTGGTGTCCTCAGATTGGGCTTTCTTTAGCTCAGAATGGGTCCCACCTAGACATAGGACCTGGTCTGTGTTTTTCCAAGCACTCTTTGAGTCTCTAGACATCCCACTCCTGTGCTTGGGACCCACAAGATGTCCCAAGGAACTCCAGGATTCTCACCTAAGGGATCATCTATGGTACTTTTGGTTGAGACCCGGTTCCAGGAGAGCAGCATGGTAAGTGGATTGCTCCACTAGCCAAAGCAATATATCTTTACAGAAGTGCATGGAAGTGGGTCAGCCAGAATGGTATTGGCACACTAATTTTGGATGACTCAAATATTGTGTGTAGACAGGGGTTGCACACAATATATTTTCCCAGGTTCTGAGCACCTTAGGAGTGGCCCTGGGTGTAAAGCCACTGCTACGATTGAGATTTACATCATTTTCATCATGGCAAAAAAATGTCCTTGAAGACTTTTGCAATCCTACTCCCACTCCTGACCCTTGACTACCTCTATCTTGCTTCCTGTCACTATAGGTTAGTTTTACTTATTCTAGAATTTCAAATAAACAGAGTTATATGGTATCTAGCCTTTGTGTCTGGCTTCTCAATTACATAATGCTTTTGAGGTTCTCCATGTTGTAACATGTATCAGTAGTTTATTCCTTTTAATTGCTGAATATCCATTGTATTAATATGCCATCGTATATATTGTATGTCCATAAAAGTTATAATGTATGTGATGTATGATTGTATTGGTATACCATTGATCCAATCTATGGCTATATCACAATTTGTTTATTAATCACCTATTGCTAGACACTTGAGTTATTTCTAATTTGGGGTTTTCATAAATAAAGCTTCTATGAATACTCTTGTATGAGGTTTATTGTGGGCATATATTTTTATTTCTCTTGGATAAATACCTACAAGTGGAATTACTGGGCCAAAGTATTAGCTTATGTTTAATTTTATGAGAAGCTATCAGACTAATTTCCACAATGGATGTACCATTTTGTACTCCAACGAGAAATGTAATTTTCATTGCTTTATAGAGTTTTCATTGATTTATATCCAATTAGTATAGTTATTTTAAAAATTTTTTCAGCCATTCTAAGTGAATGTGTACTAGCATATCATGGTGGCTTTAATTTCTATTTCACTGATGACTAATGATGTTGAGTATCTTTTCATGTGTTTATTGGCCATTTTTCATCTACCTTAGTGAAGTCTCAGTTCAAACCTTTTGTCCATGTTTTTGGGTACAATTTACAGACAATAAAATGCACACATTATAAGTATACAGCTCAATGAATTTGATAAATATACACAATCATATAATTAATACTGCCTAGGTAGAAGTTTATTATTTTTATTGATATTTTCAAAGCACTGACATTTGGTTTCATCTACATTCTCTGTTTGCTAGTTCATTGATTTCTGTTCTTATCTTCGTTATTTCCTTTCTTCTACTTATTTTGGGCTTAATTTGTTCTTCCTTTGTCTAGCTTTTTTTTTTTTTTTTTTTTTTTTGAGGCGGAGTCTCGCTCTGTCGCCCAGGCTGGAGTACAATGGTGCCATCTCCGCTCACTGCAAGCTCCACCTCCCGGGTTCACGCAATTCTCGTGCCCAGCCTGTAGCTGGGACTACAGGCGCCCGCCACCACGCCCGGCTAATTTTTTGTATTTTTAGTAGAGGTGGGGTTTCACCGTGATAACCAGGATGGTAACCAGGAGATCACGATCTCCTGACCTCGCGATCTACCTGTCTCGGCCTCCCAAAATGTTGGGATTACAGGCGTAAGCCACCACGCCGTGCCCTTTTCTAGCTTTTTAAGCTTGAAGCTGTGAAATTAAGTTTAGCATGAAACTGCCTCCTTACGTATTTTAAGTTTGACCTGAAGGTTTCTCTGTGCATAGTGAACTGTAACCTAACTGGATGTGTAAACAAACTGTAACCTGCTCTTGCACCAGTCACTGAGTTTTGGCAAATCACAGGTGGCCAACTGTTCAAATTGTGTTCAAATAAGGCAAACATTGAGCTGTAATCAATTCAGCTGGCTCTGTACCTCACTTCCATTTTCTTTTTCTTTCTTTTTCTTTTTTTCTTTTTGAGACAGAGTCTCACTCTGTCGCCCAGGCTGGAGTGCAGTGGCACAACCTTGGCTCACTGCAACCTCTGCCTCCTGGGTCTCAAGCGATTGTTCCCCCCTCCTCAGCTTCCTGGGTAGCTAGGACTAGAGGCGTGTGCCACCACACTCGGCTGATTTCTGTATTTTTTGTAGAGTTGGGGTTTTGCCATGTTGCTCAGGCTGGTCTCAAGCTCCTGGGATCAAGCGATCTGCCTGCCTTGGTCTCCCAAGGTTCTGGGATTACAGGCATGAGCCACTCTGCCCAGCCCACACTTCCGTTTTCTGTATCTCACTTTTCTTTTTCTGTACATAAATTTTCTCCAACCACATGGCAGTGCTGGAGTCACTCTAAATCTATTCTGGTTTAGGAAGCTGCCTGATTTGCAAATTGGTCTTTGCTGAATTTAACTCTGTTAAATTTAATTTGTCTAGGGTTTTTCTTTTAACAAAGCTGAGGTCATTGATCTAAGACCTTTCTTCTTTCCTAATATAGGTATTGAGTGCTATAAACTTCCCCCTAAATACTGCTTTAGTGACATCCCACAAATTTTTCTATGCTGTCGTTTTCATTCATTTAAAAATGCTTTTCAATTTTGCTTTTGATTTATTCTCTGACTCATGGATTATTTTGAAGTGTGTCATTTAATTTCCAAATATTTAAGGATTCCATAGATATCTTTTTTGTTATTGATTTTGAATTTAATTCTGTTGAGATCAGAGAACATACATTACATGATTTTAGTCCTTTTAAATTTATTGTCCCCTCACATTTGATGCTTAGAGTCCCCTCACATTTGATGCCGCTACTGCTATTGTTGAATTTAGGTCATCCATTTCTCTATTTGTTTTCTATTCTTCCTTCCTATTCTTTGTCAATTTTTTCCTCTATTTTTGCCCTCTTTTGGGTTGAGTATTTTCTTTTATTTTCGTTGAGATGCAGTTTCACTCTTGTCACCCAGGCTGGAGTGCAATGGCATAATCTTGGCTCACTGCAATCTCCGTCTCTGGGCTCAAGTGATTCTCCTGCCTCAACCTCTGAGTAACTGGGATTATAGGCATGCACCACAACACCTGGCTAACGTTTGTATTTTTAGTAGAGACAAGGTTTCACCATGTTGACCAAGCTGGTCTCGAACTCCTGACCTCAGGCGGTCTGCCCACTTCAGCCTTTTTGGGATTACGGGTGTGAGCCACCACACCCGGCCTAGTATTTTCTTAAAAACTTTTTGTTTTAAAATAGTTTTAGATTTATAGAAGAGTTGTGAAATAGAGAGTTCCCATAGACCTTTCATCCAACCTTTCACAAACACGTGACATAAACATAATATATTTTTCAAACATAAGAAATTAACATTGGTACAATACTACTACACTACAGATTTCATTTGGATTTTCCCAGTTTTCCCATTAATGCCTTTTTCTGTTCCAGGATCTCACTTCAATTAATCGTGATCATGTCTACTGAGGTTCCTCTTGGCTATGACAGTTTCTCAGGTTTTTCTGTTTTTTGATGACCTGGACAGTTTTAAGAAGCACTGGTCATGTGTTTTGTAGAATGTCTCTCAATTTGGGTTTGCCTGATATTTTCTTTTGATTGGTCTGTGGATATGGATTTTTGGAAAGAATACCATTGAGGTGATGTGCCCTTATCATCCCATCAAATCACAGGGTATATGATAGTGACATGACTTACTGGTGATGTTAACCTTGACCACTTGGTCAAGATGGTGTCTGCCAGGTTTCCCCACTGTAAAGTTACTGCTTTTCCCTTTAGAAATTATATTCGTTACATGCAAGTCACTAAAAATTCAGACTACAGTCAAGGGGGTGGGAATTAAGCTCTACCTCCTCGAGAGATAAGTATCAAGGAATAACGGAAATCTTTTTCTTTTCTACTTTATCTCTGCCACTGGCTTATTAGCTAAAACTTTTTTTTTTCCAGTTGATCTAGGGTTTAAAACAAGCATTTTTAACTATCACAATCTACCTCAGATGCTATTATATGACTTCATGGACAAGTAAGAACCTTACAACAACATACTTTTGTACCTCCCATCATTTGTGCTATTGTTGTAATACCTTTTGCTTCTACATATAATATAAACCCAAGATATATTGTTATTGTTTTTGCTTTAAACAGTCATTTATATTTTTTTGAAATAATGTATTGAGTTGAAATTCATGTGATATAAAATTAGCCATTTTGTTTTATTTTTACTTTATTTTTTTAGACAGTGTCTGGCTCTGTCAACCAGGCTGGAGTGCAGTGGCATGATGTTGGCTCACTGCAACCTCCACCTCCTAGGTTCCAGTGATTCTCCTGCCTCAGTCTCCCGAGTAGCTGGAATGACAGGCATGTGCTACCAGGCCCGGCTAATTTTTTGTATTTTTTTAGTAAGGGGTTTTGCTGTGTTGGCCAGGCTGGTCTCAAAAGTGATCTTCCTGCCTCAGCCTCCCAAAGTGCTGGGGTTACAGGCATGAGTCACTGTACCTGGCCATAATTAGCCATTTTCAAGTGAATAATTCATTGGCATTGAACAATCAATTGTCTTTTAAAGAAAAACTTTAAAATCGAGAAAAGCAAACCTTTTCTTATTTATTCACATGTTTATCATTTCTGGCACTCATCATTTTTAGTAAAGGGTTTTGCTGTGTTGGCCAGGCTGGTCTCGAACTCCTGGCCTCAAGTCATCCTCCTGCCTCGGCCTCCCAAAGTGCTGGAGTTACAGACATGAGTTACTGCACCTAGCCATAATTAGCCATTTTCAAGTGAACAATTCATTGGCATTGAACAATCAATTGTCTTTTAAAGAAAAACTTTAAAATTGAGAAAAGGAAGCCTTTTCTTATTTACCCACATGTTTATCATTTCTGGCACTCATCATTCCTTTTTGTAAGTCTGTGTTTCCAACTGGTATCATTTCCCTCAACCCGAAGAGCTTCCTTTAACATTTCTTATAGTGTAAGTCTTTGAATACTTTAAAGATATCACTTCATTGTCTTCTGACTTGCAATGTTTTGGTTTAGAAGCATGTGGTTATCTTTAGTTTGGTTCTGCAGTATATAACGTGTCTTTTTTTCCCCCTAAAGCTGGTACTAACATTTTCTCTTATCAGTGGTTTTCAGCAATTTGCTTATACTGTGCTTTGGTTTGATTTTCTCTGTTTTTATTCTTCTTGAGGCTTGTTGAGTTTCTCAGATCTATAGTTTACAGTTTTCATTAGATTTGCCAAATTTTCAGCCATTATTTATTCAAATGTTTTTCTGCCTTCAGCACCTCCTAGAACTCTTATTACACATATATTAGACTGTGCGATATTGAACCACAGGTCACTGAAGCTCCATTAGAATTTTTTAAATAACAGCTTTACTAATATATAATTCACATAGTATACAATTCATCCATTTAATGAATACATTTCAGTGGCTTTTATAATACTCATAAATATGTGCATCCATCACCACAGTCAATTTTAGAACATTTTCACTACCTCCAAAGAAACCCTATACCCTTTAGCAATTCCCCATCCCTCTGGTTCCTCTGGCCCTAAGGAACCACTAATTTACTTGTCTCTCTGGTTTTCCCTATTCTGGACAATAAATGAAAATAAATGAAATCATATAAATTGTGATGTTTTGTGGCTGGCTTCTTACTTAGTGTAAGGCTCACTTATGTGATAGCATGTATCAGTACTTCATTTCTTTTTATGGACAGATAATATTCCATTGTATGCATATAGTGCACTTTGTTTACCCATTCATTCTGTTAACTTTTTATCAGCCTCTATTAAATCAGTTATTTAAGAAAAATAACTTTTTATTTTCCCTCTGTGCTTCATTTTGGGTAGTTTCTATTGCTATTTCTTCTAGTTCACTGATCTTTTCTTCTGCAGTGTCTAATCTGCTGTTCCACCCATCTAGTAAATTTTTATTTTTAATATTGTATTTTTTACCACTAAAAATTCTATTTGGCTATTTTAATATATATTTTATATTTTCTTCACTCTATCCATGTTTTCTTGCAAATCCTTGAGCATATTTATAATAGCTGTTTAGAAGTCCTTGTTTGTTAATTCTATCATCTCTGTCATTTCTGGCTGTTTCTGTTGACTGATTTTTTCTTTCCTGGCTATGGAAGCAGCACATTTTCTCTGCTTCCTTACATGTCTAGTAATTTTTTAATTGGATTCTAGACATTGGGGATGTTTCACTGTTGAGTGTCTAGATTTTGTGTCTTCCTTTAAGAAATCTTGAGTTCTGTTTTAGAAAGCAGTTAAGTTTCTTGTATATCAGCCTGGGCCTTTCACTACTTGTTTTTAAGGTCGATTGGAGAAGGTCTAGAGTATCATTTATTGTAGGTCTAGTTTATCCCTACTGGTGAGGTGTGACTCTTCTGGCAGCCTTGACTGAATGCCCTGGATTTTCCATAAGGTTTCTCTACTCTGGCTAGCTGGAAATTGCATGTCTCCTATACTTGTCAGGACTCTGGGAATTTCAGCCTATCGCTTCCTGGCAGTTCTTGCCTGGATTTGTAGTGTCACCCTATGTATGTACAGCTTAGTGTTCAGCAAGTCAATCAAGAGGCTCTTTATGTAGATATCTGGAGCTCTTTTTTTCTATGTTGTGCTTTCCTTTCTAGAACTCTGACCTGAAAATTCCAGCTGCCTCAGTCTTCCAAACTCTAATATTTTTCCTCATTACCTCCAGGAGATCACTATGCTCTTCTGGGGTTTCCCCATCCCATATTATGGTCCAGAAAGTGCTTTCGGGCAGAAACCAAAGGCCATCATAGACCTCACCTCACCTTCTCTCAGGGATCACAGCCCTGCACTGCCTATTGTCCAATGTCTAAAAATAACTGTTTCATGTATTTTGGTCCATTTTCTAGGTTTTTTTTTTTTAATGGCGGAAGAAAAAGTCTGTTTCAATTTACTCCAATGTGGTTGGAAGTAGAAGTTCCAGTAAAGGTTTTTAAACAGGGGAGAGACATGATCATATTCATATCTAAGGAAAATCTGGTGGCCACCTGGTGGTCTCTTAACTGGACAAGAGGTAAATACTGAGGCAGAAAGACAAATTAAGAGGTAATTTAGGTTGTCTATGAATGAGTTGATGGAGGTCTTAATTAAAAGAGTGGCAGTGGGACTAGGGAGATATCAAAACTGTGGAGAGTTCTATAGAAGATGGGATTGACAAGACTTGCTGATAGATGGGATGTAGGTGATGGGTGAAGTAAAGGGCAGAGTTCTGGAAGGGCCCCAGTTTTCTGACTTGAACAGCTAGAAGGATGGTACTACCATCCACTGAGATGGAGAATACTGAAGCAGGAGAAGATACTTTTCTTTTTTTTGGAGGGTTGTGTTTATTTGGTGGCTCGGTAGAGTGGAGATGATGAGGTCAGTTGTGGCCATGTGGAGTCTGAGGTGCCTGTGAGCCACCAAGCGGGAGAGAGCAGCTGGATATGTAGGTCTAGGAATCAGAGGGGAGATAGGGCTGGAGAAATAAATGTGGAGTTTATGGCATGTAAATGGTAACCGAGGCCATGGGTGTGGGTGGGACTGTCTAGGGAGAGAGTGTGCAATGAGAGGAGAAGGTGGCCCAGGACAAAGTGAATATCCTCATTTACCAGCAGACAGATGGATGCTAAGAGTGGGCCACGGTATAGGAAGTCATGATCGGGGAAAAATAGGGTGGAGTAAGAGCCCTGCTGATTCTTGTCAATGGAGAATAGGCCCTGGGAGGGACTGCCATTGAGACCCAGGCCCTGCAGTGGGAGTGGGCAGTACTAGAAGAGAAGCTGCGAGGTACCAGAGCACACTCTGCTGACTTCGGCTTTCTCTTGGCTCTTGCCCTGCCCTCCCCTATCTCACCTCCAGGCATAACCACCAACACTATTAAAAAGAAAAGAGAAAATAGGACAAAACAAAGGCAAAATAGAAATTGAAATAGTTTTGAAACCCCACAGTAGAAGAAAACCTCAACTGGTATTTTGGAGGCGACAGCAGTAGTTGCCACTCTGTCTCCAGTGGCTGGCATTGTCAACTTGGCCCTGCGCCCTGCAGCTGGGCCCTGAGGGCTGGCCACACTCCAGTCAGCCCGCATGTCTTCACCCCCACCTCTGGTACTGGGAACAATGCCAGGGCCTCCCCAGGCAGCAAACCGTGTGGCCAGGCCCAGGCACAGACTAGGAGGACCCTAGAGCAACTGGGACAGACAGGGAAAGGCAGGAAGGGGGTAGTTCTGTGTAGTAGTGGTAGGGAGGCCAGGACCCCAGGCCCGGGCACCCACCTTCAATGGCATCCCTAGTTATTCTTGTCTAAACTCTTTCCTGCTTCTCAGAGCTAGTGAATGAGCAATGCTGTCACCATCAAGGTCTGATTGGATTTGTTCTCCAAGTAGATCCTGTCTGTGTCTTTGGTGGGCTGGGAGATCCCCAGGGCCAGGGACCTGCTGTAGTTGCCATTTGCTTGACTTCTGTACAGTACACCAGTCTTACTGTCATTTACCCATAGTCATCAGTTTTATTTTCAACTCAGATACGTGGCATGGGAACTGACTTTTGATGTGCTGCAGAGTTCCCTTTAATTGCGAGGCCCATGGGGCATGTACAATAAGATCTACCTCCCCCCAATTTAATTTGCGCTTAATATCTCAAGGACACAGTTCTTAGGTAAGGTGAGGTACATTTGGATTTCTTTTTTTGAATTAAAATGAATAAAATATTTGGAAATGTTGGGGGAGAATTTTCCAAGACTGCTTTCTGCTTGAGGGAAATGGAGACCCCTGAGTTGAGCAGAGGGTTGGTGCAGGTTCTCAGCAGGATGGGAGCTGTGTGAGGCTGGGACCTTTTCTAGGCCATTGGAAAGGAGCCCACACTCAGCTCCTCCCACAGACCTGGGAAAACAATGTTCTCTTGGCAGTGGGTAGTGGTCCTTTGGGGATGCAGGGGGCACACGTATCCATTAACCTGTTCATCCTGATCCACGGGATCTTTGTTTCCTAGGTCAGCTTGGGTCCTCTGAGAAGTAGACATCAGATGGGATTAAAAGTACAGGAGCTTTATGTGGTGGGGAGGGGGTGGGGATCTGCAAAGGATACAAAGATGGAAGCAGGAGCAAGGAGCAGGGGTGGGGATCTGCATACAAAGATGGAAGCAGGAGTAAGGAGGGAGCACCTTCAGACCACAGTGCAGGACTGACACTTGAGAAAGGAGAGGTGTAAAGGAGGAGGCTGGAGTAGGAAGAGTTTTGGGCTGCAGTGCAGCTCTGAGAAAGTCTGGTCAAATTGATGGGAGATCCTGGAGCAAGGGTTGCCTGTTGGAGGAGTCCCATGTCAGGCAGGAATGGGCTGGAATTGGTATCCCTGCCAGGCTTAGTCATTGGCTGGGAGCAGCCTATGGTGAACACCACCATACATCCAAAAGTGTGGCAGCTAGAGCTGTCAGTTAATTCTGCTCCCTGCAGAAGGTTCTATTGGAGAGAGATCTGAGCAGCACAATTCCATGCTCACCTTATGATCCCTTCAGCCTCCTGGGGTCACTATCTTGCTTGGGATCAGTCCTCAGGTCTGGTGTTTTGTTCTCAAGGCAATTGTTTCTCCCCTTTCAGCCAAATCCCAGGCCAGAAAATCTTCCTGGGCCTCCTCCAGTTCTACAGTAGGGCCCTGGCTCCCAGAAACCTGCCTTGCTAGACTGTCCACTTGGAGCAAGAAGGTTGTGGGGGCAGCTGGGGAGGGGCCATGGGCTTTGACTCCTCCACTGGTCAGTTGGTCAGTACAGGCAATGGAGATGTTAACAATAGCCCCCAAAGGAAGGATGCTAATGCCTTTCTCCAAGGCTGACCTGGGAATCACCTCTTCTTCTCCTTGGCTTTCAAGGAAACACCAATGTGGCTCCTTGTGGATGTACGGGTGAACGATTCTCCACAGCACAGCTAACTGTGCTGCTTGTGGTGAAGAAAAGGGTGAAGGGATGGGGATGGTAGTAGGCGGCTGGCCAGGGCCGGTGGCACCACCTCCAGCCAGGATCCTGGGGGGAAACGTTTCCTCTGGGAGGGTGGCCAGAACGCTGCCCTGGCTGGTAGCTCCTCCTGACCGAGTGGCTCTGCTGTGGCATTGTGCCTCTAGGACTCAGTCTAACGCCCAGGACACAGTGGGTGCTCAAGACCTGATGGTTGAACAAGTGCCTCCTCTTGGCTTCCACTTCTAGGCCTTTCCCTTTGCCTTCCACTAAAATGGGAGGTTCATGAGGGCTGGAACTTTGATTTTTCACTGCAATGTCCTAACTTAGAGACTGGCACATAGCAGGCAGTCAGAAAATATGGATGAATTAATAAATAAAAGTGTCCACTGGGTGCAAGAGTCTTGTTCACAGGAACATAAAAAGGCGGAAAGGATAGGCCCTGCCCATGAGAACTCTCAGCCTGATGGGGAGACACATCCCCTTAGGCAGAAGATGGGGAGCTAGGATTTACTCTGTGAAGTAGCTAGACATAAGGACCCAGTTAAAAGCAAGTTAACAGCAAGAATATAGCCAGCTAGAGCTCGCCAGAGAAGGCCTTTGTGTTAAGGGGGCATTGACACGATGGAGGTGATAAGAGCTGGTTACATATTTTCTTTCTAGGCTTCCTGTTTATACAGAACACATGTTCTGAACCAGAATTCTGGACACAAAGTCTGACTAAGGCACAAGATGCGGGAAAGTGGAGCTGGCCTGGAAAATCCAACAGGACACTTCCTAGTATCAGATAAGAACTGCTCATGGAAAGCAACAGCCTAGATGAAGGCCAGGCTCTCTGCTGCGGTCTGGGCCAAGTTCCCAGGCAATGAATCTTACCAGTGGATCAACCTCTTGCTGGAGGTTGTTGTAACTCAAGGGCATTGAAGGAGGAGAAAGATTTGATGCTCAAACACTTCTTGGATCTATGAGAGAGCAGCAGCCTACTCCCTACATCCAGTCCAGCCTGGGTACCCCCAAAGGCTCTTCCTCACCATGGCAGCAGGTCCCACAGGTCCTTTAGTATTGATCCAACAAGAAAGAACACCATATCCATTTGTGGCTTGCCCTTGGATTCCTAGTTGTTGTCATTACCAACTTGAGACGACAAATTCCTGAAGGGCAGATTCCAAGGGTCTCCCATTCCTTGGGGGAATCTACTCTATACAACTTCAGTTTCACTGAGTGCTCATAATTGAGAAAGAAGGAGCCAATAAGCAAGTGTCATTGCCATGAGATGTCTTTAGGTTGTTTTCCCTACAGTGGAGATGAGTTTGGCCTAAGCCTTTCACATTTCATCTGATTAGAGCTTGGGGGCTCAGCCTGAGCAAATTAGAGCCTGGGGGCTCAGGCTGAGGCCAGGGTTTGGGTTCAATTAGGGTTGAGGCCGTGGCTAGGGCTAGAATGAAGGAAAGTGGTCCACATGGATAGAATCCATAGTGTGGGCCTTCACTGGGCTACAGCAACCAAAATTAACCAGTCTCGATGTTGAGACGTAGTATATTACAAATAACACATTAGGACTTTTTTTATATAAATCTTTGAGGAAAAGCTCAAAGTTCAGTATTTTTGCTGTAGGTAAAGGCTGTCTCCATTTATGCAGGAGTTGTGAATGGAGTGAGTCGACCATGATTGGCTATTAAAGTGGCAATGCCTCGTTAATAAGGCATTGGCAGAGAATAGTGTTTGGAGGGGCCAGTTATTTTCCAGCTGAAGAGAGAATAGGTTGGTTTGTAGCCCCAAGGAGGTCAGGCTCTGAGGGGAAGGGACAAGGAAGGACACAAGGCTCCAGCAGCACCAGGGGTCATTGGTTTCCTTCTCCTCCTCCTCTTGGCTGATGCTGTGTGCTAACAATTATGCTTATTGCTTCACAAGTATTATCTTATTTTGTCATCAGGACACCATATGAAGAAAGTCTAACATTCTGTCTTACAGATGAAGAAATTGAGGCTAGGCTGGGCGCAGTGGCTCATGCCTGTAATTCCAGCACTGTGGGAGGCTGAGGCAGGTGGATCGCCTGAGGTCAGGAGGTCCACACCAGCCTGGCCAACATGGTGAAACCCTGTCGCTACTAAAAAAAAAAAAAAAAGTACAAAATTTAGCTGGGCATGGTGGTGGACACCTGTAATCCCAGCTACTTGGGAGGCTGAGACAGGAGAATCGCTTGAACCTGGGAGGCAGAGGTTGCAGGGAGTTGAGATGGCGCCACTGCACTCCAGCCTGGGTGACAGAGTGAGAAGAAAGAAAGAAAGAAGGAAAGAAAAAGAAGAAAGAAAGAAAAAGAAAGAAAGAAAGAAAAAGAAAGAAAGAAAGAGAAAGAAAGAAAGAAAGAAAGAAAGAAAGAAAGAAAGAAAGAAAGAAAGAAAGAAAGAAAGAAAGAAAGAGGGAGGGAGGGGAAAAGAAGAAGAAAGAAAGAAGAAAGAAAAAGAAAGGAAGAAAGAAAGAGAAAGAAAGAAAGAAGGAGAAAGAAAGAAGAAAGAAAAAGAAAGAAAGAAAGAAAGAAAGAAAGAAAGAAAGAAAGAAAGA
>NC_045445.1:24795297-24873903 GCF_002776525.5 Piliocolobus tephrosceles
AAAAACTGAGGCTGATGGGGGTTAGATAACTAGTTTAAAGGTTCAGAACAGGGCCAGGAGTCAGACCTGGGTCTGTCTGACTGGATCACTACCGTATTTGCTGCCTCTAGTATTTCCTGGGCTTGCTGGGGGCTCCCCAGCGGACAGGTGAGCATCAGAGATCTTGGTACCTTGACACAAAGCTGTCCCACGCATGACTCATCCATAATACTCTTCCTGTCCAGCCTAAAGCTCTGCTCCCCCTGGAACTCCTTGGTCCTGCTGGCCTGCCTTGGAGCTTCTCTGGGCCCACATGGGCAGGAGCCTGCTCTTTGGTCTGTGTACTGTCTCTACAGACTCACCCCCAAATGACTGGACCGGGGCCACCCGCTCTGAGCCCCTACCACATCCCGCCTCTCTGTCTGCCTTAGCTCGGCTGCTCCCCGCAGCCCTCCCGCTTCCTGCTAACTGTGGGGAGAATTTGGCAGCATGCACATGACGTTTGCTGGCCCATTCCCAGGCTGAATTTCACATGGTTATTTCCTCACCATATTTCTAGCCTGCTGGGCCCCCTGGAGACTCCAACTCATCCTTGGCTGATTCTGAACAGTCCGGTTTTAGCTCATTTGTGGATTTCATTACTGTGCTATTTACTGGCATCTTACAAAGTTTTAACTGAAGTTGTTCCTAGAGACTGGGCAGGGGGTTGGTCACTGGGGTTGGTCAGAACTTGGTGTTAATGAAGCCAAGCACATGGACGCAGGCCACGTTGGGCCCAGTGAGCTGGGCTGGGCTGCCAGCCACAGACTGAGGCTGAGCCCAGACCTGTTTCAGATTGAGCCTGAATCCTATGCATAGGTATCCTCTGGGGCCTAAACTCTGAGGTGGCGGTGGACATGGAACATTGTACCCAGAAACAAGCTAAGGTTCTTGCAAAGACAATCGCTTAGAAGTTTGTCCCAGGTGTCTACTCCATCACTCACCTGCCTGCCATCATCATCGCAGGCTTTAACTCATCAGCTCTGGGCCTTTCTGCATGGAAGGATGGAGTATTTACAGTGTGCAGCAGGATCTAGTCCGGTCCCCTCTTCTCACTCTTGCACTGGCCTCCAGCTCTGGCAACTGTGTTATGGTGTCTCATGATAAGGGGCAGTCTTTGCCGCCAGGCCTCCCCTGGGGCTCTCTCCTCTGCTCCTTCTCTTTATCCCAGCTGCATTGACCCCAGCAAGCCCCTGGACGAATACAGATGGCAGACCTGTGGTGTTCACAGCTTCTCTGCTTGGGAAGAGTCACATTCCATTCGCTTCCAAGGCAGCACAGAAAAGTGGCACCAAAACATGGAGACCGTGTTGCCCCCTGTGCCCCAGGATGTTGCCCCAGCTTTCTGTGCTCCAGGGGTGGAAATGGCTGAACTCGAATTGAGCTGTGACACATGCTGTCCCCTGGGCCCTGTGTGCCAATTTACAAGGTCGCTCAGGATGAAGTAGGGATGTAAGCGTAGACTCTGCCGTCTACTCTTTATTATTTTTCTCTGCCTTCTCCCTCTACCCATAGTGGGGCTGGGCACAAGAGAGACAGACAGCGGAGGCCAAGGGCCATCCCACCATGGGCTGATCAGCCTCACCCCTCTGCTCATCTGTGGTACAAGTCTGCTGCTTTGCACAACTCTGGGGGGAGGGAGGACAGCTATGTGCAGCACGATGGGCATCCCCAGCCCAGTGAACCTTTGCAGCTGCCACACCAATAATGCCTGGTCCTGGCTTATTAAATGGGCCCTTCTGGAGTTTGGGTTTTCAACTGGAGCATGAGGTAGGGGTGGCAGTAGAGCACTGATCTCCATTTATAGACTCTTTTGTAATGTTCCATTTGATCAAACGCCTCTGAGTCCCTCTCTCGGCATCCTCTCTGTCACAGACAGCAAATGCTTCTAAGCTCCCTTCTTCCCAAAGGTGACCATAAAACAAATGAAATTGAAATCTGATGGAGATCCTGTTCAGTTTGATTTGGTTCAGTGTGATTTGACAAACATTTACTGAAGGAGCCCCTGCTCTGGGCCAGGCCTTTTGCAGCACTAGGAACAAAGATATGTCTTGATGCCTGTCCTCCAGGGGCTTCCAGAGACCATCTCAGTCCAGCACAGTCAGGGTACTGATGCAGGTCCACTGACGGGAGCCCAGGGGACGAATGAAGTAACTCTGCTGGGCATGAGGGTAGAACGGGAGCTCAGGGAAGTTGTCGTGATCTGAATGTTTGTGTCTCTCCAAAATTCCTATGTTGAAATCCTAACTCCCAAGGTGATGGTATTAAGGTAGGGCCTCTGAGAGCTGATTAGGTCATGAGAGTGGAGCCGCCATGATGGGATTAGAGCCCCTTAGAAGAAGAGACAAGTGAGGATACAACAAGAAGATGGCCACCTGCGAACCAGGAAACAGGCCTTCACCAAGAACCGCGCCATGATGGCACCCTGACCTTGAACTTCTAGCCTCCAGAACTGTGAGAAATACTTTTTTTGCCACCCAGTCTATGGTATTCTGTTTAACCTGAACGTCCTAAGACAGAAGTCTTCGCAAACAAGGTGATTCCTGGCCAGGGGTTTGAAGAGTCAATAGTTTTCCTAGAAGGACAAAATGAGAAGAGTGGTGCAGGGGAATGAAACAACACAAGCAAAGATGCAAAAGCAGCAGTAGCTGGGTGGGGAGCTGCAACTATTTGAGCATAGCTGTTTGACTTTTGCTTCTCAGTGCCTGGCACAGTGCCTGGTGCATATGGTGCTCAGAAGATGTTCGGTGAATAAATGGACCTTCTTCTGGAAGGAGTCACGTGTATCTGGAGGAGTTCTGACCATCTTGCTAAACTGCAAGATAGTTGAGGGTGATTTGTAAGAGAGAAGTGAACATGGCCAGGAGTGGTGGCTCACACCTGTAATCCCAGCACTTTGGGAGGCCGAGGTGGGTGGATGGTTTGAGTTCAGAAGTTCAAGACCAGCCTGGACAACATGGTGAAACCCAGGGTCTACTAAAAATACAAAAATTAGCCGGGTGTGGTGGTGCGCACCTATAGCCCCAGCTTCTCAGGAGGCTGAGGTAGGAGTATCACCTGAGCCCAGGAGGCAGAGATTGCAGTGAGCCAAGATTCCACCACTGCACTCCAGCCCTGGGCAACAGGGCAAGGCCCTGTCTAAAGAGAGGAGAGAGAGAGAGAGAGAGAAGTGAACACATCAGATGACACAGAGAATTAGGCAAGGAACTGGTCTAGAGCCCAGGACTCCTGACTCCCAGCCCAGCGCTCTTTTCATTCCACCTCCTCTCCTCTCGGTCCACACTGATCTCTCCCTTTCCCAAGCCTCTTGGCCCCTTCAGCACTTACAGTCAGAGTCACTTCTTCCCCAGCTCTCCTGTATTGTGCATGGGTTGTGCACAATAACATGTGTTCCACTTGTTTCTCCAATGGACTGTCAGCTCCTTCAAGGCAGAGACTGGGGGCTCTTCTTTTCTGGGTTCTCTATGGTGAGCAATAAATGTGTCCTCCCCCAAAGCATCAAGAATTAAAGAAATGTAGAAAAACTCTCTTTCCCTCCCTCTCCAAGAGACTTGTGGATTCAAGTGCTGGCATCCTGAATTTAGGAGTTGAAATTTCTCTGCGTACACACCTTGTGGCCCTGCCCACAAAGTGCAGGGAAGTCTAAAGAACCTACACCCTTCCTTCCCTCGGGAAGTTCACTGTTTAGAAAGGGAGAAAAAATGGCCCCAAATACAGAAGAAGATGGATGTGTCGTATTTTGTGGATAAGTGTGCTCCTGACATGCTTGTGGGAGTAAAATCTTACCTTTGATGTGCTGGGAAAAGTCCCTAGTTGAGGAAATTCTCTAGCGACGTTTTGAAAACTAATGATACTGAATCATTGAATTAATTTATTTCATTTCTCCATGGCATCTTTTGCTTATTAGAATTGGCATCTATTCATTTACCAATTATCTAAGAAAAATCCATTCATCCCAATGAATCCATCTCTCCCAGTAAATATCAACACAGAATAAATACACACTGACTCATAAAAAGTAAATACACACTGACTCATACACAATTTTACTTGTCATAAATTCTTTTTTAATGTGAAGAATCAGCCTCTAATGGACCCACTGTGTTCTAATAGGACAAGAAGCTGCATGCGAATAAAAGCAGTTCTTGCTGTTCTCATCTAGCAGGTCAGCCTAGAAATGTGGTTAGATTAGTGATTTAAATCTCATGAGACCTACTACCTAGTTTTTCCTATGGAATCCACAGAGTCTAGTTAATCAGAAAGACTGTGTTTGAATCCCACTTCTGTCACTTACTGAGTGACCTTTGATAAGTGACATTGGTTTTTCTGGCCCTCAGTGTCCTTGGCTATGTAATGGGGCAATCATAGCCACTACCTCATAGGATCATTATGTGGATAAAAGGTAACACTGAATGTCAAGAGTGTAGATCAACTGAACCAGGTGAAGGTAGGAACTGTGAGACAGGGAAGTATCTTCTTCCTAAGATGACCCTGAAGCACTGATTACATTACTTTGGGGTGGATTTTCCTCCACATGCACCCATAGTATAAACTATTTTACCAATGGGAAGGCAGGCCTAGGGGAGGGGAGAGGGCACAAGTGGGTTTCAGCAGGCCATCAGCAGATTCTCCCATGACACCCTTATGGGCAAGGTGTTCACTGGTGCTGGATGACAGTCATAATCACAACTGTAAGCAAGAGCTCGCCTGAGTCTCTCATGCACTCAAATAGAATAGTAGAGACACAGATGACGTGCAAATCCCGGAAGCTTTTTGTAGCAGATGATGATGACCCCCCTCCCTCCCCCATCTCTTCAGCCTAGCTGTGGGACAGGGCTGTTTGCAGCATGCCACTATTTTCCACCTGGGACACCTGCAACTTCTCTGCTGGAGGGAGGGCTTTCTGCAGCACTTGGGAGAGTGGGGAGGAGTTGACATCACCGGGGTAACTTTCAACTGATGGAGGAGGGGAATTGGTGGGCAAATGCCCCAACTCTTTGACAGGATTGTTCTGAGGAGTGTCCCCACAGTTTCCCAGTGGTCCTCTGCAGGTTGGAGCTCCAGTTGCCTTAAGGGCCACCTGCTCTTTAATGTGGCATTTCATTGGCTTCTCTCCCTTTTCACCCTTTCCCTATTTCCACCTCCCCAATAAACTACCTGAATCCAAGTCCTTGTCTCTGGGTCTGCTTTTGGGGGGACTGAAATGAAAACACTTTTTCTGTTCTTCTACAGTTCACACAAGATTCAGGTGTGGGGAAACAAGAGTGTGAGAAAAACTCATTACAAAAGAAATGTAATCCCCCTACCTGACACCTGTTTTCAAAGTACTTTCTTTCACCTACATCCTTGTTATTCAAAGCAGGACAGGCAGCAAGGACATCACCTGGGAGCTTGTGAGAAATGCAGACCCACCCCAGGCTGGTTGGCTCCAAATCTGCATTTTAACGCGATCCCCAGGTGCTTCTTGGCTGTTATACTTTGAGAAGCCCTGCCCTGTGCTACCTTATCCTCTGGGCCCTCATGAAGCTCCTATGAGAAAGAATGGCTATTTGTAGTGGGTTGAATAGCGTTTTCCCCCAAATTCATGTCCACCCCAAACTTCACATTGTGACCTTATTGGGACATAAGCTCTTTGCACATGTAATTAGTTAAGTAAGATGAGGTCATCCTGGAGTAGGGTGGGCCCTCAATTCAACGATCCGTGTCCTTACAAGAACACAGAGAGAGACGTGCACAGAAAAGAAGGTCACATGGCAGAGATTGGAGTGATGCTGCATGAACCAAAGAACACCAGGAGTCACCAGGAGCTGGAAGGGGCAAGGAAGGATTCTCTCTGAGAGCCTTTGGAGGGAGAATTTTCCCGCTGATACCTTGATTTTGGACTTGTAGCCTCCAAGAATGGAGCAAATACATTTCTTTTCTTTTTTTCTTTCTTTTATTTTGTTTTCCTTTATTTTTCTTTAAGTTCCGGGGTACAAGTGCAGAACGTGTAGGTTTATTACACAGGGATACGTGCAAATACATTTCTGTTGTTTTAAGCCACCCAGTTGGTGGTACTTTCTTATGGCAACCCTAGGAAACTACTATCATTCCCAATTTCACAGCCTTGTAAGAACTTGGCCTGGGCACAGTTTGAATTGCTGATTAAACACCCCACTCCGCTGCCCCCTGAGATGGATACCGGGCCTCAGGGGCTCTCCAGTAGCACTTCCAAGAGCCTTGCTCCTGGTCTTTGTCCTACACCATATTGTTGGCCAGGATTTGGAAGCAGGCACAGGGACGTGCACTGCTCAGTTTTGTAGATGACATGAGGCCAGGAGGGTTGGTTAATAGGATGGCTGGCTGAATAGGGACATGGAAAGATTGGGACAGGTTACAACAATGGCCCAAGCGAATGATGGGACCCCACAGGAATGAGAGTAAAGTTGAAACTTAGGTTACAAAAAGCAATCATACAGAAACGGGATGACTGGAAGCTGGCTTGGCAGATGTCCTGATTGCAGCAAGTGGGTGGGTAGGTATAAGTGACCTCCAGCTCTGTTGCAGCTGAGAGTACGATGAAGTTGGTGATAAAGGAAGGCAGCCTTAAGCAGCATGAATAGAAGTGGTATTCCCCAGTAGGTGGGGACAGCACTGTAAGTTTCTACTTTTTGTTGTTCATACCACCCTGGAGCACCAGGCCAAGGTAGGGGTACCTCTTTACAGAAAGGACGCTTCAAACTAGGGAGTGCTTGGGGAGGTGATCAGAATGGTGAGGATTCAGAAATAAAATAATGATAATAGCTACCATTTATTAAGTGCTTCCTTTGTGCCAGCGACTGGGCTAAGGGAGGTGAGTAAGACAAACACTGTCCCTACCTTTGGGAAGCTTACACACCTGGTAGCAAAGGAAGGCAATAAGCCCCGAGGCATATCAACACATGGATTTATTTTAAAACCTACAAGGGCTACAGAGGAGGACAGGGAGCTATTACCCAGAGAACCGGACCCAGATGGGTTCCTCAAGCCTTCCTGGAGGAAGCAGCATTTTCATCTTTGAGCTAGTTTACGAAAGCAGATTAGGTGCTACTTAGGGGATCATGGCATCTTTTAAACAAAGAGAACAGCAGGTTCAAAGGCCCTGGGGCACATTTGAGGTATAGGGAGACGAGTTGTATTAAGGGATGCGACTTAGTTTGACTAAGGTCCTGGGAACATTGCTTTGGCTGTGCTGTGAGGGATGAATTGGGGAGATGCAAGGGTGGGTGCAGGGAGACCAGTCAGGAGGGAGTGGCAGCCGTCTGTACTAGTTTCCTATTGCTGCTGCAACACATTGCCTCACATTTGGTGGCTTAAAACAACACAAATGATCCAGGCACAGTGGCTTATGCCTGTAATCCCAGAGCTTTGGAAGGCTGAGGCAGGAGGATCACTTGAACCCAGGAGTTCATGACCAGTCTGGGCAATATAGCAAGGACCTCATCTCCACAAAAGAATTTTTCTTTTTTGAGACAGAGTCTCGCTCTGTCACCCAGACTGGAGTACAGTTGCCTGATCTCAGATTACTGCAACCTCCACCTCCTGGGTTCAAGCGATTCTCCTGCCTCAGCCTCCTCAGCAGTGGGGACTATAGGCATGCACCACCAGGCACAGCTAATTTTTTATTTTTCAGTAGAGACAGGGTTTTGCTATGTTGGCCAGACTGATCTTGAACTCCTAGGCTCAAGTGATCCGCCCGCCTCGGCCTTCCAAAGTGCTGCGATTACAGCCATGAGCCACTCAAAACAATTTAAAAACAATTAGCCAGGTGTGGTGGTGTGTGCTTGTGGTCCTAGCTACCTGGGAGGCTGAGGTGGAAGGATGACTTGAGGCCAGGAGTTTGTGACAAGTCTGGGCCACACAGGAAGACCTTGACTCTACAAAAACAAGAACAAAACTAAACAATCCCCCCAAAGACCCCACAAACAAACCAAACCCCAAATGTATTCTCTTACAGTTCTGTAGGCCAGAAGTCCAACAGGAGTCCCACTGGGCTAAAATCAAGGGGCAGCAAGGCTGTGTTCCTCCTAGAGGCTCGAAAGGAGGATCTGTTTCCCTGCCTTGTTCAGCTTCGAGAGGCTGCCTGCGTGCTTTGCCTCAGGATGCCTTTCCATCTTCAAAGCCAGCAATGGCTGGTGGAGTCTTTCTTACATTGCTGCATTCTGAGTCTGACTTTCCTGCCTCTGTCTTTCACTTATAGGGACCCTCGTGATGATATTGGGCCTCTCTGGATAATCCAAGATCATTCCCCAATCTCCCTATTTTATTTTATTTTGAGTTGGAGTTTCGCTCTGTTGCCCAGGCTGGAGTGCAATGGTGCGATCTTGGCTCACTTCAACCTCCGCCTCCTGGGTTCAAGTGATTCTCTTGCCTCAGCATCACAAGTAGCTGGGATTACAGGTGTGCACCACCACACCTGGCTAATTTTTTGTATTTTTAGTAGAGACAGGGTTTTGCCATGTTGTCCAGGCTGGTCTCTAACTCCTGGCCTCAGGTGATCCACCTGCCTTGGCCTCCCAAAGTGCTGGGATTATAGGCATGAGCCACCATGCCCAGCTGATCTCCCTATTTTAAAGTCAGCTGATTAGCAGTCTTAATTCCATCTTGCCACTGTAACAAAATATATTTACAGGTTGTGGGGATTAAGATGTGCAGATACTGGGGAGTCCGTTATCCTGCCTACCACACATTCTGATTTACACAAGTTACCTCATTTAATGCCCATGCCCTCTCCCTCCCCAGGAGGCTGGTACTACTAATTCCCTTTCTACAGATAGGACACTGAGGATTGCACTAGTGACCTGCCTAAGGTCACACAGTGGGAAGTGGCAAAGTCCACAGTCAGACTCCAGGCTGCCTGACTCCTGATCCTGTGATCCTAACCACCACCAGATCCTGCAACTCCATTTCTTAGGAGGACAATGGGAAAGGCCAGGGGATGATGTTTGCCCTAGGGAGCTGAGCTGCTAGCTGACTTCTAGTGTACGGTGGGCTGGCTGACTGTTGGCATCACACATGGGGTTAAGTTCTGTGTGACTCCAGAAGGCAAAACCAGGTCAAAACTTACAAGGAGGTAAATTCCCAGTTTTAGAGACTTAGAATGTTAGAGCGAGAAGGGATCTCAGAGATCATCTTTTCTTATAAGGAAACTAAGGTCCAGAGACAGGAAGTAATCTACCCAAGGCCACACAGCTAGCTAGTAGCCTAATAAATAACTTTATTTTTTCTTTTCTTGTCTCTTTTTTTTTTTTTTTTTTTGAGACAGGGTCTCATTCTGTTGCCCAGGCTGGAGTGCAGTGGTGTGATTTTGGCTCACTGCAACCTCCACCTTCCGGGTTCAATCGATTCTCGTGCCTCAGCACCCCCAGTAGCTGCTGGAATTACAGGTGTGCACCAACACGCCCAGCTAATTTTTGTATTTTTAGTAGAGGAGGGGTTTTGCCATGTTGGGCAGGCTGGTTTCGAACTCCTGACCTCAAATGATCCACCCGCCTAGGCCTCCCAAAGAGCTGGGATTACAGGCCTAATCAAGAACTTTCTATTACAGTTCTCCTGACAATGGTATGGGCTGCAATATTAAGTGATGGGCTCCTCATCGCTGGAGGTGGCTGAGCATCTAACGGGGACCTCCCACTGGGCACAGGTGTCACTGGTCATCGTGAAGTGTGTTGCATGTAATTTTGAAATAAACGACAAAGCACACAAGCTTGTAAATGATTTCTTCATCTTAATAAATGAGAGCAGTTCTGGCCTGAGATTTTTCAAAGTCAGGTTTATGAAGGCATAATTTCACACTTTGATGTGTGCAAGTTCAATGAGATTTAACAAAGGTACACAGTCATGTAACCACTACCACATTCAAGATATGAAACACTTCCATCACCTCCAAATATTCAAAAAGCTTTCTGTGCCCCCCTTTTAGTAAATTTTTTATTTTCAAAGAACTACTCACAAGAAGTTGCAAAAATAATATAGAGAGGTCCCATGTCCTCTTCAGGCAACTTTCTCCGCTGGTAACATCTTACATAATTATAGTACAATGTCAAGACCAGGGACATAACATCAGTACAATGCCATTAAGTGAACTCCAGACCCGATTCAGATTTCTTGAGCTTTTTCATGCACCCATTTGTGTGTGTGTGTTTGTGTGCACAGTTTTATGCAGTTTCATTGCGTGTATAGTTTTGCATAACTACCACCATCAATAGACTCCCTCGTGCTACTCCTTCCCACCCATGCCCAACCCTTCCCTACAAGCCATCCCTAACCTCTGGCAACCACTAATCTGCTTCTGTGCCCCTTTTCATGTGCTTTACTGTGAAAGTGCATTTTTAATTAGAAAATAAATTGATGAACCAACTCGCGTTGTCAAAAATCCAAAGTATTTGGGTTTTTGGAAAGAACTCCTTAAGACACATTTCTCATTTTAGTCTCTTTACTGGGGGCGGACACTGTTAGAGTTTGGGGTATCCCACACTTTGTCCTTGCAGTTGCATACCGTGCATACATTACATGTATATGTACAGTACCTATAGAAATATGTAGTTGTGTATGTTTTATCATATATATTGTATCATACATATTGTCCTACAAGTTGTTTTTTGTTTTTTGAGATAGAGTCTTACTCTGTCGCTCAGGCTGGAGTGCAGTGACGTGATCTCGGCTCACTGCAACCTCCGCCTCTTGGGTTCAAGAGATTCTCCTGCCTCAGCCTCCCTGAGTAGTTGGGACTACAGGCACACGCCACCATGCCTGGCTAATTTTTGTATTTTTAGTAGAGACAGGATCTTGCCATGTTGGTCAGGCTGGTCAGTCTGCCTGCCTCAGCCTCCCAAAGTGCTGGGATTATAGAGGTGAGCTACTGCGCCCGGCCCCACAGCTTTTTTTTTTTTTTTTTTTTCACTTAACAACATGCTTTTCACCACAAAAAATTGATAAGTACGTGAGGTGCTAGATATGCTAATTAACTTTATTTAATCATTGTACAATGTATACATATAGCGGTTCCAAGACTGCTTGCAGGTACTAAAATCTAAGGATGTTCAAGTCCCTGATATAAAATGGCATGGTATTCGCATATAAACTATGCACATCCTTCCTTATATTTCAAATCATCTCTAGGTTATGTAAACACCTAATACAATGTAAATGGCATGTAAATAGTTATTATATTGTTCAGGGAATCACGACAAGAAAAAAGTCTGTACGTGTTCAGTACAGACACAACATCCATTATTTTTTTCCAAATATTTTTCATGCGAACTTGGTTGAATCCTTGGATGTAGAACCCATGAATAAGTAGGGCTAGCTGTACATCAAAACATCACATTGTACTCCATAGACAAATACAATTATTATTTGTCGATTAAAATAAACTAAAAATAGGTCTTGGATAACTTTATCCACACATTTATGCCTCATACATAAAAAAGTATCGCATAGCATTCTGTAATATGGCTGTCCCATAATTGATTGAATCAATCCCCTGGTGGGAGATGTTTAGGTTGTTCTGAGTTTTTCCCTATTACAAATAGTGCTGCAGTGACCAGTCTTTGTGCACATGTGCAAGTTCTTCTCAGAAGCCGCAAGAAGTGATATGCTTTCCAGAGTGGGAGGAAGGGGGATGAAGGTTCAGCTGATAGAGAATTGCCCCAAACTCTGACGTGGCCATGTGAACGTCATCTGGGACACATTCATTCTGGAGGCCGACAGCTGATGGGCTTGAGGTTTTTGGCAGTGCCTTCAAGCTCTGCGCGTCTGGGATTCTCTGACTTAGCCAAGGTCACTTCACACGTCCAGATTTGCCTCTCTGGTCTGCTAAATTCTGGGCCCACACTCTGCCTCAGCCAACCTGTAAGTCCCAAGAGGTGAAGGTGCCAACGGGAGCCCCCTATATTTCGAGGAAAGCATGTATTGTTTTGATGACAGCTATTCTGACTTAATGCTTCCCAGCCCTGGAGAGACCACATGCCACCCTTGCACAATAGAAATGATAGAGGCCAAGAAATAATCAAGCTCCTCTCCAGAAGCAGGGGTGGTGATAAGTTCACTTTCTTCAATGGAAACTAAGGCCCAGAGAAGGGAAGGAATCCACCTGAGGCTACACAGCCAATTAGTAGCCTAATAAAGAACATTCTAATGGGGGTGGGGGAGTGGGTGTTGGAGCAGAGTAGGTTGGAATTGTTAGTTCTGTGCCTGTTTGCTCAGCCTCACCAAATCTGCCAGGGTAAGCCCTTCAGCAACTGGGGAATGGCCACATTGCCAAACCCAGCCTGCCTGAGTCCTACTGTATGTGTATAGGGAAAGGCTGTTGGCCCATCCCGGTTCCATAATCATGCGCCCACGGACTCACCCACTACCTTGGAGCCTACATGCTGGAGAGGAAGGAAGTGGTGGCTGAGAGAAGAAACAAATACAGTACAAGAATTATTAGCATTTTCTACTCTTGAGAGGTTCTTCCTGTCTCTCTCTTTTTTTAGACGGAGTCCTGCTCTGTCTCACAGACTGGAGTGCAATGGTACAAGCTCTGCTCACTGCAATCTCTGCCTCCTGGGTTCAAGTGATTCTCCTGCCTCAGCCTCCCAAGTAGCTGGGATTACAGGCACCTGCCACCGTGCCCAGCTAATTTTTGTATTTTTTTGTAGGGACGAGTTTCTCCATGTTGGCCAGGTTGGTCTCGAACTCCTGACCTCAGGTGATCCACCCGCCTCGGCCTCCCAAAGTGCTGGGATTACAGGTGTGAGTCACCACACCCAGCCCTGTCTCTCTTCTTATCTGCTCACCACACAGATAGGAAGGGCAAGCTCTAGGTTTCATACTGCAGAGGTAGGGAAACTGAGGTCCACTGGAGATTGGGAGGTTTGTCTCAGATCATGAAGGCATCAAATTAGCCAGAGAGCTGGTTCGGGGACCCTGGCTTCCTGATTCCCAGCCAAAGGCCCTTGCCAACACATTTTACTGCCACCTCTCATCTGACTGCCAAGGCCTTCTGCACAGAGCTTCATCTGCCCACGTGCCTACCTTGGAAGAGACATTGCACTATGAACATAGCTCTGTCCTAGCATTTATGGCCAGAAGCTATGTCATCCTGAGGTTCTGAGACCCTGGAAGAATGAGGAGGACGTTTCAGAATCTAGATGTTTCATTTGGCCAGGCATTAGGGCCCAGATGTGGAAACCTACCCATTGATCAGACTGGTCCTGACCAAATGTGGAGCAACTCTTTGGCCTATCAAACATATCTGCTTGCTATGAATAAAGGAAAACTACCACTTGTGGTGCTTATGGAAGCCTTTAGGGAAACTTTAAGAGGTGGGACTCCAATTGGGGCCCAAAGGCACTGGAGAGGAGAGAAGGGCACCCAGAGTAAGGGACTAGCTGACAGCTGCAAGCAAAAAAGCAAAAGGCTTGTCTGAGGTTCAACTGAGGGAACAGCAGGAAGTAGGATTGGTGTCGTAGGGAGTATTTTCCCACAATGGCTGTGACAGTATCATCTGTCCCGCATGAGCGTATTGCGGTATGACTTTGACACTCCCCCATTGAGACGTAGGGCCTATGCTCCTTCTCCCTGAAGCTGGGCAGCTTTGTGACTATGGCAGAAGTGAAGCTAGATGACTTTCAAGGCGAGGTCGTAGAAGAGGATACGGCTTCCACCTTGCTTGCTGGAATAATTGCACTTGGAGCCACAAGCCACCCTGTGATTGGTCTGACTGCTGCCATGTGCGAGGAAGACTGCTACCATGCTGCGAGGAAGCCCAAACCGACTCACATGGAGAGATCATGTGAAGATCTCTGAGACTACGTGAAGTGAGAGGTGTCTGGCCTGTCCCCAGCTGCTCCAGCCCCATTCTCCCCAACCCATACTGTTTCAGCTCCAGCCACTCCTTGATTACAACCTGATGAGGGACCCAGAGCCAGGACCGCCACCTGAGCCCTTCCTGAGCTCCTGACCCGCAGAAACCACGAGAGGTAATAACGTGATTGCTGATGTCTTAAGCCACCAAGGTTTGGGGTGATTTGTACACCACACCATTCGTAGCTTCTATAAATCAATAAAGACAGTTAACATCACAGTAGCCATTATTTGAGTCCAAAAGTCTCACCACCTCTCCAAAACCAATGGGGGCATTCAAAGCTTCCTTAAGCCCCCTGTCTTCTCTAGGCAATCCTTTGTAGACTAAACATTCAACATCACAGAATATGCCCATAAAACTCCAATAAGGGCTGGGCATGGTGGCTCACACCTGTAATCCCACCACTTTGGCAGGCCAAGGTGGGAGGACCACCTGAGGCCAACATGGTGAAATGGAGGAGAATCACTTGAACCTGGGAGGTGGAGGTTGCAGTGAGCCGAGATCACGCTACTGCACTACAGCCTGGGCAACAAAGCAAGACTCTGCCTCCAAAAAAAAAAAGCATGGGTGAAGACAGAACTGGGAAATCCTCCTTCCTCTTTCTCAGCTGAATGGAAGGTGAACACAGAGGAGACGAATAGCCCCCAGGGAGATACCTGACAGAAGGAGGGGAAGTGGGAGTTTGGGTAAGTCAAGCAGACAGTCTACTGATCACATTGAGAGCTAAAAGCTGCAAGGATACCAAAGAGGCCCCTCCTGGTTAGAGAAAGGGTTCTTCTGGCACTTCCCACTTCAGATCCATCTATCTCCTTCTGCCTAAAGAACCATCTACTTATGCAATCTCTCCATCGTGTCTTTCCAGTGGAATATTTAATGCTTTCTCACCTGCGGAACAAACCCACAAGGCCTACCATTTTGATCAAATGTACGTGGGATTAGGCTCTAGCCTTGTGTCCATTGCTCAGATGTCAGAGGCCTCAGAGCATTAACCACCACAGGTAGCCAACCCTGGGGGGAAGAGGCAGGTCAAATACTCTCAGTGATTGGACCCTTTATGGGTCTGCCCATGACACCTGACCTGAGTCCTGTTCTAGAACCATTAGCTGTGGAGAATTTTGGTTATATGATGCTCTTACTGCAGTGCAACCTCCAGGCTGCCATTCCTGTAAGGGAGAGGTAGCCCTAGCACTTGGCTTGGGATGGTCTCTTAGGGAAACAATGGGCAGGCTGGTGCCAGTGGGGATGGGCTAGGTTTGCTTCTTAGCAACAAAGAGAGCATTTGAATGGAAAAGAAGCTTGGGGGGCCCTCTGGGACTGTCTCAGTTGGTTATTTCTCTCTGCTTCTAGATAACTTCAGGCAGCTTGGGGATCTGGATTCTCTTTGCCTGTAGTCTGTGGCTAACACTTTCTCCAGTGTGAAGGGAGGCTGAGTTTCTGCAGCCCTCTCCACTGGAGGAGTTGGCCTTTTCCACACCAACCCTGGCAAAGGTTCATAAGCTATTCAGGGAGTTGCAAAAACCGGGAGGCCACAGCCGGGGAGGAGTAGGAAGGAGAGTGCTGGGAGAGAAGAGCTGCACGAAACGGGCTCTGCTGCCTGGCAGGGCTGAATACTGTCTTCTCTGGAGGGCGGTCAAGGGCACAGCTGAAGCCTATTTGCATCCCCCTCCCTCCTACATCCCTGTGATAATAGCTCCTAACACTGATTGAGCCCTTAATATGAGCCAGGCACTGTTCTCAGCCTTTTTCATGGATTATCTCACTTAATCCTTCACAACAGCCCTATGAGGTAGGTCTATTATTATCCCTATTTTAGAGATTAAATAATAATAATTTCTAACCTCCCCCTCCGAGGCACATAGAGGTTAAGTAAGCTACTAAGTGGCTGAGTCAGGATTATGAACCCAGACAGTTTGGCTCAAAGGAGCAACACCTACCCACTAGGCATTACTGCCTCATACATATAGCTGAGCTACATTGTTCCACCCTGTGGGGTTGCCCTCTGGAGTGTCTGTCCGAGGCTTGCTTTCTTGGGGCCTATCTCATATTTTGAATATTGTAACAGCCACCAATTTACTGAGTGCTTACTATGCACCAGGGACTGTACTAAGCACCTTGGGTGATTTACATGGTTTATTTAGTATAATCCTTACAATCACCCTATGGAATAAGTATTGTTACTATCTCCATTTTTCAGGTGAGGAAACTGAGGCTCTGAACGGTTTAATACCTTGTTCAAGGTTAAACTAGTAAGCAGAGACAGGATTTAAATTTGAACCAAGATCTATCTCATTCTGAAGCTATAAGAATTTCATTTATTCATTCATTCAAACAAGCAACCCAAATTTTAGGCTGACTGCTATATGCCAGGCACTGTGCTCGGCCTAGGTGGGTATACATAATGACAATATTTCGGACTCTATATCTTTAGATTAGACTGCTCTTCAGAACTGCAGACTCATAAATCCAGCTGTCTACTTGACACTACTATGTGGATGTTTAGCAGGTATTTCAAACTACATGTTCAAAACAACTCAACGTTTCTTCCAAATTCACTCCCCCAATGCCTTCCTCAGTTCTGTTACGGTCTGAATGTTGGTCCCCCTTCTCCTCCCAAAATTCACATGTTGAAACCTAACCCCCAGTGCAGTGGTATTAAGAGGTGGGGACTTTAGGAGACAGCCCTGGTGAAGGGGATTAGTGCCCATGCAGAAGAGGCCTCCGGGGGCTTGTTTCCCCTTCTGCCATGTGAAGACACAGCAAGAAGGTGCCATCTATGAAGTAGAGGGTGAGCCTTCATCAGATACTGAATCTGCTGGTGCCTTGATCTTTGACTCACATTGTAGAACTACAAGAAAGAAGTTCTGTTGTTTATGAGCCACCAAGTCTAAGGTATTTTGATGTAGCTACCCGAACAGACACCATCCATGCAGTTGTGCAAGCCCCCACATAGAAGCCATCTTTGATTCCTCTCTTTCCCTCATCCATGACATCTAAACTATTAGGCTATCTGGTTGACTTCATCACCAAACATATCCTAAATCTTTCACTTTTCTCCAACCTCCCTCTCCCCACTAATCCATTCTCCATAAGGAAGTCAGCATGATCTTAAAACACCAATCAGATAATTTCCTTCTCCTGCTTGAAACACTCCAGTGGATTCCCATATGCTCATGACCTAGAAGGCCCTGCCTGATCTGGCCCCTGCATGTCTACCTTGACCTCCTGCCATGTTCCCATCCCTTCCTATGCATCTTCTTCCTGTTCCTCTAACAGGCCAAACTCATGACCACCTTTGAGCCTTTGCTCCCATACCTCCTGCCTGGAATGCTCTGCCTCTGAGATGGTTCCTTCTTATGATCCAGATCTCAATTTAAATGTCACCTCTTCACAGAGACCTTCCCCACCTCTTTATAAAATAGCTACTCTCTTTTCTCTGCATGACTCTTATTACTAAAGAGTTTTTTGGCATGCCTATAATCCCAGCACTTTGGGAGGCTGAGGCAGGAGGATCATTTGAGCCCAGTTTGAGACCAGACTGAGCAACATAGTAAGACCCCGTCTCTACACACACACACACACACACACACACGCACACAGCTACAGCTAGGTGTGGTGGCATGTGCCTAGGAGGCTTAGGCGGGAGAATAACTTGAGCCCAGTGAGTTATGATCACGCTACTGTACTCCAGCATGGGTGACAGAGTGAGACCCTGTCTCTTAAAAAAAAAAAAAAAAAAAAAAGCTTTTTGAAATTTTCCGACCTACCTGTCTTTCCCATCCACTAGAATAAAAGCTCCAGGAGAGCAAGGAGCTGACTTGTCTTATTCATCGTTTTATGCTCAGGATCTAACATAGTACCTGGCATATTGCAGGTGCTCAGTAAGTAAAGGGCTCATAGTCCAGTAGCAATGGTTGGTGGATACAGCAAGAATGGTGGACAGAGAGCACTGTATGGTCCTTGGGGATATGGCAAAGGAACAACAGTCTGGAGGAAGTAGAAGGGAGTAGAGAACAATGCTGGCCCCACTCCGAGCCTGGGGCTGATGGAGGGAGGAGGCACGTGACCTCCAGAAAGGTCTATGGTCCAGTTTCAGCTCTGCCACTCACTAGTCAAGTCACTCAACTTTTCTGAGCTGTCGTTTCCTCATTTGAAAATGAGAATACTAATACTATCATGCAACAGCATTGTTGTGGGGACTCTGTTCAGTCCCTCCAATGGCTTCCCATCACCCTCTGGGTAAGAGTCAAGGTCACCATAAGACCTCCAAGGTCCTGTGCAATCTGGCACCCCCCACCTCTCATTTCCTCTCTGCTCTCGTAGTTACCACTCCTCCTTTCACCCACCCTTCTCCAGCCCCACCAGCCTCCTCCACATGCCTCAAACAGCTAAGCACATTCCTGCCTCAGGGTCTGTGCCTAGCTATTTTCTCTGCCTAGGATGCTCTTCCTTCAAATATTTGCAAAGGTTCAGTAGCATCATTCATGCCTAGTCTGAAATGTCCACCTCCTCCGGGAGACCTTCCCTGGTCAACTAATCGGACATTGCATTCATCTCTCTGGGCATTCCTTCTCCTCCTTCTCTGCTTTGTTTTTCTCCATAGCACTTATCCTATTTTGGCACACTCACTTGCTTACTTATTTTGTATATCATCTGTCTTCCCCCACTGAGTGTAAGCTTCATGTGATCTGGGAGTTTGTCTTAGTCACTGCTCTACCTACAGCTTCTAGAACAGTGGCACATAGTAGGCACTCAGTAAATCTCTGCTGAATGAATGAATGAGTGAATGAAGTGTGAACATGGTGTCTGACATGTAAAAAGTGTTTGGTAAATGGGAGTTATTATTACTGATAACCATCTCTTTGTGGAGTAACTTCCTGTGCCTAGGACTTAGCACAGAGCCTTGTACTTAGCAAGCCTTCAGTTGACGTGAGCTGAAAGGGGAACCCTACTTGAAGTGGAAAGTACTACCTGCCGCAAGATAAACTCAAACAACCCAGGCTCTAAGAGTGCAGTGGAGGGAAGGCCAGGCCTCAGCCTGTTTCTAAAACCCAAATCACTAACCATGCTCCTGGAAAAGAGTCCTCCAGCAAGGAGACTTGAGATAAAGGGTGCTATGATCTGAGTTTTTGTGTCCCCCCAAATTCATATGTTGATATCCTAACCCCTAACATGATGATGTTAGGAGGTTGGGCCTTTGGGAGGTGATTAGGTCATGGGGGCAGAGCCCTCATGAATGGTATTAGCAACTTTATAAAAGAGGTCCAAGAGAGCTCCCTTGGCCCTTCCACCTTGCGAGGATACAGCTAGGAAGTTGCCATCTATGAAGGAACTGGGCCCTTGTTGGACACCAAGTCTACTGGTGCCTTGATCTTCGACTTCCCAGCCTCCAGAACTGTAAGAAATATATTTCTATTGTTTATAAGCCACCCAGTCTGTAGGCTTTTGTTATAGCAGCCCCAATTGACTAAAATAAAGGGAAAGTCTACAAAGTAACACCAGGAAGCTATGTGGATCTTTAACTTGGGATCCCTTTCTAAGTGGTCTGTGGCTGGAATTCAGAGGACTCATGAACTTAGATGGGGAAAATTGCATCTTTGTTTCTGCTATCTTTAAACTACATTTTAGCATTTCCTTCAATCATGAATGCAGGTGATAAACCACCATAGTATTACAGGACCTGTGACTTGGCCAGCTGCAGAAATTACACATTTTCATATCACATTAGAATGAAGCAGATCTCTTGAATAGCAATATGTTCATCATTGCTTTGAAATTGTGATAATTATAAGACTCACAGCTAGATTTTGTTATATAATATGCTAATAATGAAGCACAGATATCACAAATTTTTAAAAATATGTTGGAGACCGGGTACAGTGGCTCATGCCTACAATCCCAGCACTTTGGGAGGCCTAGGTGAGAGGATCACTTGAGCCCAGGAGTTTGAGGCTGCAGTGAGCTATGATTGTGCCACTGCAGTCCAGCCTGGGAGACACAGTGGGACCACATCTCAAAAAAAAAAAAAAAAAAAAAAAGTTGATAGCTGTATTTCACTATACTTGGTTTCCATTTAAATCATTTATATTTTTATGCAGCCATAAAAAAAAGGATGAGTTCATGTCCTTTGTAGGGACATGGATGAAGCTGGAAACCATCATTCTCAGCAAACTATCGCAAGGACAGAAAACCAAACACCGCATGTTCTCACTCATAGGTGGGAATTGAACAGTGAGAACACTTGGACACAGGGTGGTGAACATCACACACTGGGACTAGTCATGGGTTGGGGGTGGGGGGAGGGATAGCATTAGGAGATATACCTGATGTAAATGACCAGTTAATGGGTGCAGCACACCAACATGGCACATGTATACATATGTGGCAAACCTGCACATTGTGCACATGTACCCTAGAACTTAAAGTATAATAATAATAAAAATTAAAGAAATAATCAAAAAAATCCTTTGTATTTTATGCATCTAAAAATATTATTCTGAAAAGGGGACCAAAGGCTTCAACAGATTGCTAAAGGGTCCATGACACAAAAGAGGGCCAAGAGTGTGTGTGGTTTAAATTGGTCACAACTCTCCTAGAATAGATGACATCATCTAAGAAGAGCCTAAGTCTGCCAGTGCAGACCCTTTCCAGTCATTCCTGGGTGGGGACCCTCCAACCCCCAACAATCTCACTCTCTGTCACAATATGTGTCTATTAATTAGTTTCTCAAATGGCAAAAGGCCAAGTGTAGGATCAGGATGGGCAGTGGAGTCGCAAACTCCTTCCCAGACACCCTGTACCAGCCAATGAGATTGTTCACTGTTGGCTGGGAGTGCTGTACACATCCCACCTCCTTTGCTTTATCTCTGCTATTTCCTCTGGCTGGAATATGGGCCCAGCTTCAACCCTAGCCCCAAGTCCATGCTACTCAAACATCAGATCTAAGGTCATTAACTGTAAATGACCAGGGACACTTGCCCTTCCAGCAGTCTAGGCTAATATCACATTCTTATGCTCCAAGATCCAGTATTCTGGAACTTTATCTGAACACTTGCTCAAACACTTGAGCTGACCCACAGCTGCTTCTTTAAGGAACATGTTGCCTCTGGCCCCCAGGCACTTTAGTAGCTTGAGGTGGGCTGTGGCCTGTCCAGGCAAGAATGGAAGGCAGATATGCCCACTTTCAAAACAAAATAGAGGTTCTTCTTCCTATGTCACCCAGAACACCCAGATCTGAATTTTAATCCACAGCACACAACTTTAATACCCTCTGCACACTCGCAGAAGAGCTCAGCCTCCCCTCCTCTTATCCAGGATCTGTTGGGAGCATGGCAGCCTCTGCCAATCTTTGATATTGAATTGACAAACAGCAGACTCTAGGCTAGATAATGAAGTGAGGAAAGCAGAGGGCTGGTAAAGTGGGAAGAATTAGAAGGGTCAGTGGGCTGGCCATCCTAATGAAGTTGAAGAACAGTTCTCATGGGAATAACTACACAAGAAAACTGGAAGATGAGAAGGCAGCAGACCGGGGAGGCTTGAAAGTGTGATTTTTAAAGTGGCACAGCTGAAAGCAATGTCAAGGCCCAAGGTGTGACTGTGCCGGAGTATAGCTTGAGGAGGAGTGCAGGAGGCAAAGATGAACAAGTCAAAGAATAGAGAGAACACGACATTGGAAGGGATGTCCGCATGAGTGTAGAAGTCATCCATGAGAATAGCAGGGTTTCTGGAAGAGAAGAAAACCATGAACTGTTTTACCAAAAGTCTTTAATGAATGAGATTTTAAAAATGACAGTAATTAGGAAGCAGAAAGGTTAGCATTGCCCAATAGTAGGAACCTTGGAAGAGCAAGCCAGTAAATGATAGAGTTCTTCAAACCCTGAGTTTTTGTTTGTTTGTTTGTTTTTGCCATTCTACAAGCTTTATCCAGGTGATCGATTCATACCCCCTTTCCTCATGACTCCCAAATTTACATCTGTAGCTCAGATCTCTCCTATGAGTTTCGGACAGCTTATCTAACTGCATACTTGACAGCTTCACTTGGACCAAACATATGACCTTCCTTCCAAATACTGTCCTTTTCCAGGCCTCTTTTTCTCTGCAGTGCCCCTATTCATTCAGTTGCCTAAGTCTGAAACTTAGCAGTTATCCTTAACAGTCCCCCTCTCTCACATTTTCCCATGTCAAATCTATTATCAAGTCCTATTGATTTCACCTCTTCAGTAACCCTTGAGTTCTTCTGCTCCTCCCTACCACCAACCTGGCCTACACCACCATTTCTCACCTGGTTTATTGCAAGAGCTTCTGCACACAGCCACTTGGCCCCCCTCCAATCTGTTCACTCTGCAGCCAGACTGATCGTTTTAAAATGCAAATCTGATCATGTCACCTGCCTGCTTAAACATGTCACCACCTTCCCATGTCTGTCTCACTCACTGCTGAATCCTTAGTAGCTAGCACAGTGCCCAACACAATGGCTCAAAAAATATTTGAAGATTGAATGAATGTGAGGTAAGATGAATTGTTTGAAGCCAGATGGACCCATTATGTTCTTTGATCACAAACTGAATTCCTAATCTCGGTCATAAACTGGACCCTACAGTTGGGCCCAGTATGAAATCAATAGGCCTGGCTACAGCCAAAGTGTTTCCTCATAGCTGCTTATACCAGTAGCTCTCAATCTTGCTGCCCATTATAATCACCCAAAAAGCTTAATTAAAAAAAAAAAAAAAAGCCTAGATCAGGCATGGTGACTGCCTCACGCTTGTAATCCCAGAACTTTGGGAGGTTGAGGCAGGAGGATCTCTTGAGCCCAGGAGTTCGAGACCAGCCTGGGCAACATAGGGAGACCCCGTCTCTACAGAAAATAAAAAAATTAGCTGGGCATGGTGGTTTGTGCCTGGTGTCCCAGCTACTTGGGAGGCTGAGGTGGGAAGACCGCTTGAGCCCAGAAATTTGAAACTGCAGTGAGCCATGATCCTGCCACTCCAGCAGGGGTGACAGAGAGAGACCCTGTCTCAAAATAAAAAATATATATAATAATAAAATAATAAAAAAAGCCTAACTCTACCCAGACCAATTAAATCAGAGTATCTTGAGGGTGGGGGTCTTGGCCTAATTAGTTCTTAAAGCTCCCCAAGTTAATTTTAATGTGCAGCCACAGTTGAGAGCAATGTTCTACCCCTTGCTTCTCAAGGTGTGGTGCACAACAGTAGCTGTATCACCTGGGAGCTTGTTAAAAATGCAGTCTCGGGTGTCACCGGATTCCCCAGATTTTCTAAATCAGAATTTTAACAAGGACCCCAGATGATTTGTCCAAGTGATAATGTTTGAGAAGCACTACCAAGGAGCCAGGCAGGAGAGGGTGGACTTAGGGGTGCTCCTCCCAGCTTCCAGGGAAGTATGTGACTTGTTGAATGGAGGCAAATCTCCACTCCTCCACAAGTCCCGATCTAATAGCTGGCTCAGCATTTTGCCAGGCTAGTGGTCCGGCATTCCAGTGTAGATAATGTAAATGTCTTTCTGCATGGACAAAATCCCCATCCTGAATAGCGATAGCAAAGCAAAGCAAGGGGTTCCATTCCAGTGGGAAAGCTGGGACTAGCAGTATATTATTTGCTAGGAGTCCTTTCTGCGGAGTGGGAACAATAGACTAAAGAACCAGCCCTCGCGGTCCTGTCACGTCCCTGCACCCAACTAACGGCGGGCTGGGCCTAGCCATGATTGCTCGCACTGTGAGCACTGCCGCTTGCGCAGGGAACCCGCCCTCAAAGCCGCAGCGCCCTGCGATTCTCTCCACTAGCTCCCCATCCCCGCCCCACAACTCTCCTCCAGAAAAGGAAAATAAAAAGCCATCGACGAAAGTATTCCAATTCTGTTAATGGTTTGGTTTCAAAATGTTGGCCCCGTTCCTTCGGGCTGGGCCAGGTGGGTAGAGCCGGCACTCCCTTGTCTCTGGGCTCTGAGGCTCTTGCAAGCGCGGGAACCAGCGTGGGGGCGGGATCCCCAGTTCCCCCGGCGCGTAGGCGCGCTGCCACGCCCTCTCCCGGCCTGTGGCCAGGGCAGCGGTGCCAGGGAACTGGCGAAGGCGCGCGGCGGGCGCTGCACTGCCCCACTCAGGGCAGGCGACGCGCTCCTTCGCGGGCCCAGTGTGTTCACTTCCTGGGCCCGGCTGGCACTGCCCTGCACCCCCGCCCTTCCGTCCCGGTACCCTGCCAGGAAACGTCTTCTTCCTGGGAAGACCGCTGCTGTCTACAGCAGTGGGTGGCAGAGTCTGTAACCAATTTGCACAAGCCCTGGGCGACAGAAAGTCTAGTGTTCGTTTTGGGGACTGTTCATTCAGAACGAGTAGCTTAAAAAATGTCACCTGTGAGGTCTCAGCTCGTAAGTGCCCCTCACGCCCACCCCCGGGGGGAGGAGGCATGAGGATGGGGGAAGCATCTTCACAGTAGAAGCTTAAATGTTGCAGCAGCCGCCAGATCGCGGCGGCTAGGACGAGGCCCCTTCGGGGCCAGCTGTTGGCTGTGTAACTGAGAGCAGAGTCCTTTGAGGACACAGGCCATTGGGTAAACACCGTCCTCGTCCCTCAGGCAGCCGGGTGTGGATAGCGGCTGCCTTTGGCTGGAGAGGCAAGGGCACCCAGCTGTTGCCCAGCCAATGAGGACACAGCTTCTGAGAAAAGCACAAAGGTGGCCACTCTAGGCTACCTCTAGGGGAAAAAATTACACACACACACACACACACACACACACACACACACACACACTCGTAAAAGTCTTGTGCCCGGATGCTCACCACTGGCCCTGGATCCTGTACCCACCTGCCTCCTTGTTGGCAGTAGTTCCTTGACACTGGCATGGTCTCCACTGAGATACTGGCTCCTTCATGAGCTCATTCCCATCCTCTACCTTCTTCCTCCTGTTTCCTTAGTTTCTCTTATTCTTATCTTCCACTTTCTTCATCTTTCTCCCCATTTGTTCCACCTCTCCCTTTTCTGTTTCCTTCTTCCTTTTTCATTCATTTAAAAATGCACTCACCATGCATTAAGCACTGTAGTAGTCAGCCTGGCTGCCTTAATAAAATACCAGAGACTGTGTGGCTTCAACAACAGAAATTAATTTTCTCACTTTTGGGGGCTGGAAATCCAAAATCAGGGTGCCAGCATGGTCAAGTTCTGGTGAGGGTTCTCTTCCTGGCTTGTAGATGGCTTCCTTCTTGCTATGTGTTCACATGGCAGAGGAAGAGAGAGACATTTCTTCTTCTTATAAGGCTGCAGTCCTATCTGCTTAGGGCTCCACCCTTATGACCTCATTTGACCTTAATTACCTGCTGAAGAGCCTATCTCTAGGTATAGTGATATTGGGGGTTAGGGCTTCAGCATATGAGTTTTTTGGAAGTTGGACACAATTCAGTCCATAGCAAGCACATACAGGGATTGTTAGATCCCTAGGAGCTACAGCAATGGGGAAAGCATCAGTGCAAACAGATGTGACCAGTGTTGTTAATGCAGTGTAAACAGAACATAGCAGGAGCATGGAGGGGCAGGGGTGAATAGGTGCCTCAAGAAATCAAAGAGGGCTTGACAGAGAAGGTGACATCTGAGGTATGAGAAGTAATTTGCCAGGCAGAAAACAGAAGAACTATATTTCAGGCAAAGGGAATAGCATGTGCAAAGGCATAGAGTTGTGAAAGGGCATGGCCTGCTTCATAAGCAATGAAAGGTTCTGTAGAACTGGAAGTGAGGGTGTATGGCGGAGCGGGAGGGGGATGCTGGAGATGCAAGCTGGGATTGTCACATGAAGGGCCCAAGCAGGACATGATGATGGTCTAAAAAGGGCAAGGACAGGGAGGCTGGAAAGTAAGGACAGGGTGCAGGGGACACTGGCAAGATCAAATTGACAGCATTTGATAACTGCTTGAATATTGGAGTGATGAGGAGGGAGAAGTGGAGGGCAACTCCTGAGTTTCTAACTTAAGGGACTGGCACCATTTACTGGAGATACAGGAGGAGGAGTAGGTCTGGGGTGGGGGTGAGAGTGGATATAATGAGTGTTAAGCATCTTTAGAATGTTCTGAGGTTGGGTACTAGCAGTGAAGTAAGGATGGAACAAACTCAGTGTAGATTCACTAGCCCACGTGAGGAAACTATTTCATGTTTGAAAAGGGACTATCCCGAATAGTTAAAAGAACAGTGCTCATAACTCACACAGGGCTGGGAATAGTGCCTGCTCCCAAGCAGCTAAAATTAGAGTATTGGGTAGTGCTGCAGTCTGAATTTTTATGTATCCCCTGCCCCCCAAATTCATATGTTGAAATCCTAACCCCCAAGGTGACAGTGTTAGGAAGTGGGGCCTTTGGGAGTTTACTAGGTCACTAGGATGGAGCCCCAATGATGAGATTAATGCCCTTAGAAGGAGACACAGGAGAGAGCTTGATTCCTTTCTCTCTCTCTCTCTCTCTCTGTCATTCTCTCTCTCTCTCTGTCATCTGAAGGTACAACAAGAAGATAGCAATCTACAAATCAGAAAGTGGGCCCTCACCAAGAACTAGATGATGATGGTGCTCTGGCTTCAAACTTCCAGCTTCCAGAGCTGTGAGAAATAAATTTCTGTTGTTTATAAGTTACCCAGTTTTGGTATTTTGTTATAGCAACCTGAGTGAACTAAGACAAGTAGAGTACACAGAAGGTTCTTGCTTCAGTATGGTGAAATAATTAGCCCTAAACTTAATACTGTTCTGGTCTCATTTAACAAAGCTTAACAGAAAGACCCAAAAGGATCAAACAATTTCCAACAAACTTAATTAAGTCCCGGAACAAAACTCAAGAATACTTACAGCAAGGTTTCCCAACCTGAGAATGATTGACACATTTGGGCTTCGTAATTCTTATCGTGGGGGCTGTCTTTTGTGTTGCAGGACGTTTACCCTCATACCTGGCCTCTACCCATTGGGTACCAATAGCACCCTCCAGTTGTAACAACAAAGAATGTCTTCAGACAAACAAAACTGCCTTTAGATGAGAACCATTGATAATAGAAATTAAGACATATAAACAAACAACAAAGTAGAATACACAATGTCTGGCATCCTGTAAAAAATTCCCTAGCATGGAAAGAGCAGGAAACTGACTAATAAGGAGGAGATAAATCAATTAATTGAAATCAAAGCAGAACTGGCACAGATGTTAGAATTAGCAGATAAATCAATTAATTGAAATCAAAGCAGAACTGGCACAGATGTTAGAATTAGCAGACAAGGATAAAAAAGTTAATTACGACTGTATTTTGTCCCAAGTTGCTGGGACTACAGGCGCCCGCCACCATGCCCAGCTAATGTTTTGTATTTTTTAGTAGAGGTGAGGTTTCACCGTGTTAGCCAGGATGGTCTCGATCTCCTGACCTCTTGATCTGCCCGTCTCGGCCTCCCAAAGTGCTGGGATTACAGGAATGAGCCACCGCGCCCGGCCGGAAGATATTTTTGAAAACAGCCAAATCAAGCTTATGGTAATAACAACCACAATATGTGAGGTAAAAAATACATTGGATGGAATTAATAAAAGATTAGACATTGCAGAAGAAAACATTAGTGAACTTGAATACACAGAAATAGAAATGATTTGAAATGAAACACACATAGAAAAGAGAATTACAAAATGAATAGAGCATCAGTGAACAGTAGAAAAATTTGGATGGCCTTGTATACGTGTAATTGGAATCCCTGACAGAGAAAAAGAAAGAAAAGGGACCAGAAAAACTTTTGAAGAAACAATGGCCAAAATTTTTTCAAATTTGATGAGAATTATAAACCCACAGATTCAAGGGATTCAACAAATGCCAAGTGTAAGAAACATGAAGAAAATTATGCTGAGACATATTGTAATCAAATTGCTCGAAACCAGTGATAAGGAGAATATCTTAAAAGCAACCAGAGAAAAAAGACACATTATATACAGAGAGACAAATAGAAGATTTCTCATTGTGAACAATATAAGTGAGAAGACGATGAAGCAAAATCTTTATGACACTGAAAGAGAAAAGAAAACTGTTAACCAGGGATTCTGTATCAGGCAAAAATATCTTTCAAAAATGAAGGCCAAATAAAAACATTTCAGTTATATGAAAGCTCAAAGAATGTATCACTAGCAGACCCACGCTACAAGAAATGGAAGAAGAATAATAGATGAAAATATGAATCTACACAAAGGAAGGAAGAACACTGGAAATAATGAACTACACAGGTAAATAGGTAAGATGTTTTTAAAAGTATTTAAATATCTTTAATAGTGGGCTGTTTAAGCAAAAATAATAACAATGTAGTGTGAGGTTTATAACATATGTAAATGCAGAATATATGACCACAATAGCACAGAGGTTGCAGAGAGAAATGGGCATATAATATTGTAAAGTTTTTTGTTTTTACATTTTAAGTTCTAGGGTACATGTGCACAACGTGCAGGTTTGTTACATATGTATACATGTGCGATGTTGGTGTGCTGCACCCATTAACTCGTCATTTACATTAGGTATATCTCCTAATGCTATCCCTCCCCATGCCCCACAATAGGACCCGGTGTGTGATGATCCCCTTCCAGTGTCCAAGTGATCTCATTGTTCAGTTCCCACCTATAAGTGAGAACATGTGGTATTTGGTTTTCTGTTCTTGTGATAGTTTGCTCAGAATGATGGTTTCCAGCTTCATCCATGTACCTACAAAGGACACGAACTCATCTTTTATTATGGCTGCATAGTATTCCATGGTGTATATGTGAAACATTTTCTTAATCCAGTCTGTCACTGATGGACATTTGGGTTGATTCCAAGTCTTTGCTATTGTGAATAGTGCCACAATAAACATACATGTGCATGTGTCTTTATAGCAGCACGATTTATAATCCTTTGGGTATATTCCCAGTAATGGGATGGCTGGGTCAAATGGTATTTCTAGTTCTAGATCCTTGAGGAATCGCCACACTGTTTTCCACAATGGTTGAACTAGTTTACAGTCCCACCAACAGTGTGAAAATGTTCCTATTTCTCCACATCCTCTCCAGCACCTGTTGTTTCCAGATTTTTTAATGATCACCATTGTAACTGGTGTGAGATGGTATCTCATTGTGGTTTTGATTTGCATTTCTCTGATGGCGAGTGATGATGAGCATTTTTTCATGTGTCTGTTGGCTGTATGAATGTCTTTTGAGAAGTGTCTGTTCTTCTCCTTTGCCCACTTTTTGATGGGACTGTTTGTTTTTTTCCTGTAAATTTGAATGAGTTCTTTATAGATTCTGGATATTAGACCTTTGTCAGATGAGTAGATTGCAAAAATTTTCTCCCATTCTGTAGGTTACCTGTTCACTCTGATGGTAGTTTCTTTTGCTGTGCAGAAGCTCTTTAGTTTAATTACATCCCATTTGTCAATTTTGGCTTTTGTTGCCATTGCTTTTGGTGTTTTAGACATGAAGTCCTTGCCCATGCCTATGTCCTGAATGGTATTACCTAGGTTTTCTTCTAGGGTTTTGGTGGTTTCAGGTCTAACATTTAAGTCTCTAATTCATCTTGAATTAATTTTCATATAAGGAGTAAGGAAAGGATCCAGTTCCAGCTTTCTACTTCTGGCTAGCCAATTTTCCCAGCACCATTTATTAAATAGGGAGTCCTTTCTCCATTTCTTGTTTTTGTCAGGTTTGTCAAAGATCAGATGGCTGTAGATGTGTGGTATGATTTCAGAGGGCTCTGTTCTGTTCCATTGGTCTATATCTCTGTTTTGGTACCAGTACCACACTGTTTCGGTTACTGTAGCCTTGTAGTATAGTTTGAAGTCAGGTAGCATGATGCCTCCAGCTTTGTTCTTTTGGCTTAGGATTGTCTTGGCAATGTGGGGTCTTTTTTGGTTCCATATGAACTTTAAAGCAGTTTTTTCCAATTCTGTGAAGAAACTCATTGGTAGCTTAATGGGGATGGCATTGAATCTATAAATTACCTTGGGCAGTATGGCCATTTTCACAATATTGATTCTTCCTATCCATGAGCATGGTATGTTCTTCCATTTGTTTGTGTCCTCTTTTATTTCACTGAGCAGTGTTTTGTAGTTCTCCTTGAAGAGGTCCTTTACATCCCTTGTAAGTTGGATTCCTAGGTATTTTATTCTCTTTGAAGCTATTGTGAATGGGAGTTCATTCATGATTTGGCTCTCTGTTTGTCTGTTACGGGTGTATAAGAATGCTTGTCATTTTTGCACCTTGATTTTGTATCCTGAGACTTGTTGAAGTTGCTTATCAGCTTAAGGAGATTTTGGACTGAGACAATGGGGTTTTCTAAATATACAATCATGTCATCTGCAAACAGGAACAATTTGACTTCTTCTTTTCCTAACTGAATACCCTTGATTTCTTTCTCTTGCCTGATTGCCCTAGCCAGAACTTCCAACACTATGTTGAATAGAAGAGGTGAGAGAGGGCATCCCTGTCTTGTGCCAGTTTTCAAAGAGAATGCTTCCAGTTTTTGCCCATTTAGTATGATATTGACAGTGGGTTTATCATAAATAGCTCTTATTATTTTGAGATATGTTCCATCAATACCGAATTTATTGAGAGTTTTTAGCATGAAGGGCTGTTGAATTTTGTCAAAGGCCTTTTCTGCATCTATTGAGATGATCATGTGGTTTTTGTCTTTGGTTCTGTTTATATGCTGCATTACATTTATTGATTTGCATATGTTGAACCAGCCTTGCATCCCAAGGATGAAGCCCACTTGATCATGGTGGATAAGCTTTTTGATGTGCTGCTGAATTTGGTTTGCCAGTATTTTATTGAGGATTTTTGCATCGATGTTCATCAGGGATATTGGTCTAAATTTCTCTTTTTTTGTTGTATCTCTGTCAGGCTTTCATATTAGGATGATATTGGCCTCATAAAATGAGTTAGGGAGGATTCCCTCTTTTTCTATTGATTGGAATGGTTTCAGAAGGAATGGTACCAACTCCTCCTTGTACCTCTGGTAGAATTTGGCTGTGAATCCGTCTGGTACTGGACTTTTTTTGGTTGGTAGGCTATTAATTATTGCCTCAATTTCAGAGCCTGCTATTGGTCTATTCAGGGATTCAACTTCTTCCTGGTTTAGTCTTGGGAGAGTGTAAGTGTCCAGGAAATTATCCACTTCTTCTAGGTTTTCTAGTTTATTTGTGTAGAGGTGTTTATAGTATTCTCTGATGGTAGTTTGTATTTCTGTGGGGTCAGTGGTGATATCCCCTTTATCATTTTTTTATTGCATCTATTTGATTCTTCTCTCTTTTATTCTCTATTAGTCTTGCTTGCGGTCTATCAATTTTGTTGATCTTTTCAAAAAACCAGCTCCTGGATTCATTGATTTTTTGGAGGGTTTTTTGTGTCTCTATCTCCTTCAGTTCTGCTCTGATCTTAGTTACTTCTTGCCTTCTGCTAGCTTTTGAATGTGTTTGCTCTTGCTTCTCTAGTTCTTTTAATTGTGATGTTAGAGTGTCAATTTTAGATCTTTCCTGCTTTTTCTTGTGGGCATTTAGTGCTATAAATTTCCCTCTACACACTGCTTGAAATGTGTCCCAGAGATTCTGGTATGTTGTATCTTTGTTCTCATGGTTTCAAAGAACATCTTTATTTCTGCCTTCATTTCGTTATGTACCCAGTAGTCATTCAGGAGCAGGTTGTTCAGTTTCCATGTATTTGAGTGGTTTCAATTGAGTGTCTTAATCCAGAGTTCTAGTTTGATTGCACTGTGGTCTGAGAGACAGTTTGTTATAATTTCTGTTCTTTTATATTGCTGAGGAGTGCTTTACGTCCAACTATGTGGTCAATTTTGGAATAAGTGCAATGTGGTGCTGAGAAGAATGTATATTCTGTTGAATTGGGGTGGAAAATTCTGTAGATGCCTATCAGGTCCGCTTGGTGCAGAGTTGAGTTCAATTCCTGGATATCCTGGTTAACTTTCTGTCTCGTTGATCTGTCTAATGTTGACAGTGGGGTGTTAAAGTTTCCCATTATTATTGTGTGGGAGTCTAAGTCTCTTTGTAAGTCTCTAAGGACTTGCTTTATGAATCTGGGTGCTCCTGTATTGGGTGCATATATATTTAGGATAGTTAACTCTTCCTGAAGAATTGATCCCTTTACCATTATGTAATGGCCTTCTTTGTCTCTTTTGATCTTTGATGGTTTAAAATCTGTTTTATCAGAGACTAGGATTGCAAACCCTGCTTTTTTTGTTTTCCATTTGCTTGGTAGATCTTCCTCCATCCCTTTATTTTGAGCCTATGTGTGTCTCTGCATGTGAGATGGGTCTCCTGAATACAGCAAACTGATGGGTCTTGACTCTTTATCCCATTTGCCAGTCTGTGTCTTTTAATTGGACCATTTAGTCTATTTACATTTAAGGTTAATATTGTTATGTGTGAACTTGATCCTGTCATTATGATATTAGCTGGTTATTTTGCTCACTAGTTGATGCAGTTTCTTCCTAGCATTGATGGACTTTACATTTTGACATGTTTTTGCAATGGCTGGTACCTGTTGTTCCTTTCCATGTTTAGTGCTTCCTTCAGGATCTCTTGTAGGGCAGGCCTGATGGTGACAAAATCTCTAAGCATTTGTTTGTCTTTAAAGGATTTTATTTCTCCTTCACTTATGAAACTTAGTTTGGCTGGATATGAAATTCTGGGTTGAAAATTATTTTCTTTAAGAATGTTGAATATTGGCCCCCACTCTCTTCTGGCTTGGAGAGTTTCTCCCGAGATATCTGCTGTTAGTCTGATGGGCTTCCCTTTGTGTGTAACTTGAACTTTTTCTCTGGCTGCCCTTAACATTTTTTCCTTCTTTTCAACTTTGGTGAATCTGACAATTATGTGTCTTGGAGTTGCTCTTCTCGAGGAGTATCTTTGTGGTGTTTTCTGTATTTCCTGAATTTGGATGTTGGCCTGCCTTACTAGGTTGGGGAAGTTCTCCTGGATGATATCCTGTAGAGTGTTTTCCAACTTGGTGCCATTTTCCCTGTCACTTTCAGGCACACCAAGCAGATGTAGATTTGGTCTTTTCACATAATCCCATATTTCTTGGAGGCTTTGTTCATTTCTTTTTACTCTTTTTTTCTCTACACTTCTCTTCTTGCTGCATTTCATTCATTTGATCTTCAATTGCTGATACTCTTTCTTCCAGTTGATCGAGTTGGTTACTGAAGCTTGTGCATTTGTCACGTAGTTCTCGTGTTATGGTTTTCATCTCTATCAGTTCTTTTAAGGTCTTCTCTGCATTTTTTAGTTATCCATTCATCCATTCTTTTTTCGAGGTTTTTAGTTTCTTTGCGCTGGTTACATAGTTCCTCCTTTAGCTCTGAGAAGTTTGATCGACTGAAGCCTTCTCTCGACTCGTCAAAGTCATTCTCCATCCAGCTTTGTTCCGTTGCTGGTGATGAGCTGCGTTCCTCTGGAAGGCGAGATGAGCTCTGATTTTTTGAATTTCCAGCTTTTCTGCACTGCTTTTTCCCCATCTTTGTGGTTTTATCTGCCTTTGGTCTTTGATGATGGTAATGTACTGATGGAGTTTTGGTATGGGTGTCCTTTCTGTTTGTTAGTTTTCCTTCTAACCGTCAGGACCCTCAGCTGTAGGTCTGTTGAAGTTTGCTTGAGGTCCACTCCAGACCCTGTTAGCCTGGGTATCAGCAGCAGAGGCTGCAGAAGATACAATATTGCTGAACAGTGAGTGTTGCTGTCTGATTCTTGCTCTGGAAGCTTCGTCTCAGGGGTGTACCCCACCATGTGAGGTGTGAGGTGTCGGTCTGCACCTAGTGGGGGATGTCTCCCAGTTAGGCTACTCAAGGACCCACTTGAGCAGGCAGTCTGTCTGTTCTCAGATCTCAACCTCCGTGCTGGGAGATCCACTGCTCTCTTCAAAGCTGTCAGACAGGGGCATTTACCTCTGCCGAGGTTTCTGCTGCTTTTTTGTTTAGCTATGCCCCATCCTCAGAGGAGGAGTCTACAGAGGCAGGCAGGCCTCCTTGAGCTGTGGTGGGCTCCACCCAATTTGAGCTTCCAGGCGGCTTTGTTTACCTACTTAAGCCTCAGCAATGGCGGGCACCCCTCCCCCAGCCTCGCTGCCACCTTGCAGTTAGATCTCAGACTGCTGTGCTAGCAATGAGGGAGGCTCCGTGGGCATGGGACCCTCTGGGCCAGGTGTGGGAGATAATCTCCTGGTGTGCCATTTGCTAAGACCCTTGGTAAAGTTGCAGTATTAGGGTGGGAGTTACCTGATTTTCCAGGTGCTGTGTGTCTCAGTTTCCTTTGGCTAGGAAAAGTAATTCCCTTCCCCCTTGTGCTTCCCAGGTGAGGTGATGCCTTGCCCTGCTTCAGCTCTTGCTGGTCAGGCTGCACCCACAGACCAGCACCAGCTGTCTGACATGCCCCAGTGAGATGAACCCAGTACCTCAGTTGAAAATGCAGAAATCACCCGTCTTCTGTGTTGCTCACGCTGGGAGCTGGAGGCTGCAGCTGTTCCTATTTGGCCATCTTGTGTGCGCCCCCCTAATATTGTAAATTTTTTATAGTATATGTGATGTGGTATATATCACTTGAAGGTAGACTGTGTAAGTTAAAGATGTTTATAATAAATCTAAAAGTAATCACTAAAATAACAGCACAAAAAGTTATAGCTAATAAACCAATAAATGAGATAAAATGGTATCATAAAAACATTCAGTTAATCCCCAAGACAAAAAAAAAATGTAACAAGGAATAGATGGGACAAATAGAAAACAAATAACAAAACAATAGATTTAAACCTAAGTGTATCAATAATTAAATGAAACGTAAATGGCTCAAATACCCAAATAAAGGATTGAGATTACCAGATTGGATATAAAAGCAACAGCCAATTATATACTGCCTATAAGAAAAACATTTTAACTCCAAAGTTAGAAATAGATTAAAAGTGTGGAAAAAAGATATACCATGCTAACACTAATCAAAAGAAATCTGAAATGTCCATATTAATATGAGATAAAGTAGATTTCAAAGCAAAAAGAATTTCCAGAGGCAAAGAAGTTCATTTAATGCTGATGAAAGGGTCAGTTCATCAAGGGGACATAACATTTCTAAACATTTATGTACCCAATAACAGAGCTTCAAATATCTGAAGTAAAAACTGACAGTACTTCAAGTAGAAATAGAAAAATCCACAATTGTAAATTGCAGATTTCAAGACTCATCTTTCAATAATCGATAATAAGCAAAGAGAAGATCAATAAGAATATAGAAGATATGAATAACACTATCAACCAACTTGACCTAATTGATACTTATAGAGCACTCCACCCAACAAAAGCAGAATGTACTTTCTTTCCAAAAGCATACAGCACACTTACCAAGATAGACCATATTCTGGGTCATAAAACAAGTTTCAATAAATTTAAAGGAATTCAAGTTATGTAAAGTATATACAAAGTATATTCTATGACTATAATGAATTTAAATTAGAAACCAATAACAGAAAGATCTCTGGAAAATGCCTAGATATCTGGAAACTAAACAACACACTTCTAAATAATCCGTAAGTCAAAGAAGAGGTCAAAAAGAAAATTAGAATTATTTTTAAATGAATGAAAATGAAAACACAAGATAATAGAACTCATAGGATGCCACTAAATGCCTATATTAGAAAGCAATAATGCTCTTGAATTATTTAGGGTTCTCCAGAGAAACAGAACCAATAGGATAAATAGATAGATAGATAGATAGATAGATAGATAGATAGATAGATAGATAATAGATATAGGGATATAGAGATAGATAGATATGGAGATATATAAAAAGATATTTATTACAAGGGATTGGCTTACATGATTATGGAGGCTAAGAAGTCCCAAGATCTGCTGTCTGTAAGCTGGAGTCCCAGGAAAGCCAGCCAGGTAGTTCCAGTCCAAACCCAAAGGCCTGAGAATGAGGGAGCCAGTGGTGTAAGTTCCAGTTCGAGGGCCCAAGAACCAGGACTGCTGATGTCTGAGAGCAAGTGAAAAAGAATATTCCAGCTCAAGCAGAGAGAGCACATTTGCTCTTCCTCCACCCTTTTGTTCTATTCAGGCCCTTAAAAGATTGGATAATGCCCACTTGTGTTGGTGAGGGCAATCTTCTTTACTCCATCTATTGATTCAAATGTTAATCTCTTCTGGAAACATCCTCACGACACACCCAGAAATAATGTTTACCAGCTATCTGGGCACCCCTTAACCCAGTCAAGATGACACATAAAATTAACCATCACAGTTCCTAAATCAGTTATCATAGTTTCCAGAACCAAAAAAGATCCCGCATTGCCAAGACAATCCTAAGCAAAAAGAATAAAGCTAGAGGCATCATGCTACCTGACTTCAAACTATACTACGAGGCTACAAGAACCAAAACAGCATGGTACTGGTACCAAAACAGAGATATAGATCAATGGAACATAACAGAGTCCTCAGAAATAACACCACACATCTACAACCATCTGATCTTTGACAAACCTGACAAAAACAAGAAATGAGGGAAGGATTCCTTATTTAATAAATGGTGTTGGGAAAACTGGCTAGCCATATGTAGAAAGCTGAAACTGGATCCCTTCCTTACACCTTATACAAAAATTAATTCAAGATGGATTAAAGATTTAAATGTTAGACCTAAAACCATGATAACCCTAGAAGAAAACCTAGGTAATACCATTCAGGACATAGGCATGGGCAAGGACTTCATGACTAAAACACCGAAAGCAATGGCAACAAAAGCCAAAGTAGACAAATGGGATCTAATTAAACTAAAGAGCTTCTGCACAGCAAAACAAACCACCATCAGAGTGAACAGGCAACCTACAGAATGGGAGAAAATTTTTGCAATCCACCCAGCTGACAAAGGACTAATATCCAGAATCTACAAAGAACTTAAACAAATTTACAGGAAAAAATCAAACAACTCCATCAAAAAGTGGGCAAAGGATATGAACAGACACTTCTCAAAAGAAGACATTCACACAGCCAACAGACACATGAAAAACTGCTCATCATCACTCACCATCAGAGAAATGCAAATCAAAACCACAATGAGATACCATCTCACACCAGTTACAATGGTGATCATTAAAAAAATCAGGAAACAACAGGTGCTGGAGAGGATGTGGAGAATAGGAACATTTTTACACTGTTGGTGGGACTGTAAACTAGTTCAAGCATTGTAGAAAACAGTGTGGTGATTCCTCAAGGATCTAGAACTAGAAATACCATTTGACCCAGCCATCCCATTACTGGGAATATACCCAAAGGATTATAAATCGTGCTGCTATAAAGACACATGCACATGTATGTTTATTGCGGCACTATTCACAATAGCAAAGACTTGGAACTAACCCAAATATCCATCAATGATAGACTGGATTAAGAAAATGTGGCACATATATACCATGGAATACTATGCAGCCATGAAAAAGTATAGCTCATGTCCTTTGTAGGTACATGGATGAAGCTGGAAACCATCATTCTGAGCAAACTATCACAAGGACAGAAAACCAAACACCGCATGTTCTCATTCATAAGTGGGAGTTGAACAATGAAAACACTTGTACACAGGGTGGGGAGCATCACACACTGGGGCCTGTCGTGGGGTGGGGGGAGCAGAGAGGGATAGCATTAGGAGGAATACCTGATGTAAATGACGAGTTAATGAGTGCAGCACACCAACATGGCACATGTATACATATGTAACAAAGCTGCACGTTGTGCACATGTACCCTAGAACTTAAAGTATAATAATTAAAAAAAAGAAACTAGAAAGAGATAAATAAATTAAACCCAAAGTAGAAGAAAGAAAATAATAAAAATCATAGCAGAAATTTAAAGAAATAGAAAAGAAACAAACAATCGAGAAAACAAATTAAGCCAAAAGCTTAGAGTTGAAAGTTCTTAGACAACATCTGAAGTTCTTAGAAATAATCAATAAAATTGATATATTTTTAGCCAGGCTAATCAGGAAAAGAAGAAAGAAGACACAAATTACCAGTATGAAGAATGACAGGGGCGACATAACTACAGATTCTCCAAATATTACAAGAATACTGAGGGAATATTATGAACAACAACTTTTTTTTTTTTTTTTTGAAAATAGTAGCTGTGTTTTTAGTATTTTTTTTTATTATACTTTAAGTTCTAGGGTACATGTGCATAACGTGCAGGTTTGTTACATATGTATACATGTGCCATGTTGGTGTGCTGCACCCATCAACTCGTCAGCACCCATCAATTCATCATTTATATCAGGTATAACTCCCCAATGCAATCCCTCCCCCCTCCCCCCTCCCCATGATAGGCCCCAGTGTGTGATGTTCCCCTTCCCGAGTCCAAGTGAGCTCATTGTTCAGTTCCCACCTATGAGTGAGAACATGCGGTGTTTGGTTTTCTCTTCTTGTGATAGTTTGCTAAGAATGATGGTTTCCAGCTGCATCCATGTCCCTACAAAGGACGCAAACTCATCCTTTTTTATGGCTGCATAGTATTCCATGGTGTATATGTGCCACATTTTCTTAATCCAGTCTGTCACTGATGGACATTTGGGTTGATTCCAAGTCTTTGCTATTGTGAATAGTGCCGCAATAAACATACGTGTGCATGTGTCTTTGTAGTAGCATAATTTATAATCCTTTGGGTATATACCCAGTAGTGGGATGGCTGGGTCATATGGTACATCTAGTTCTAGATCCTTGAGGAATTGCCATACTGTTTTCCATAATGGTTGAACAACAACTTTTTGCTAATAAATTTGACAACTTAGATGAAATAGAAAAGTTTTTGAAAGACACAAAACACATAAACTCACTCAGGAAGAACAGGCACTATGAATAATCCTCTATTCAAAAAATGACTTTGTGGCTAAAAACCTTTCTACAAATATAACTTCAGTGTCAGATGACTTTATTGGTAAATTCTACAAAATATTTTAAGAAGAAATAATACCAATTCTAAACAAACTGTTCCAGAAAATTGAAAGGGAAGAAATATTTCCCTTTTCATTTTAGCTAAGTTTATTACTAGCATTAACCTGATAACAAAAAAGGAAAAAGATGTTATGAGAAAACTACAGACCAGTGTCCCTTATAAACATCTATGCTAAAATTTTAGCAAATCAAATCTAACAATATAGAAAAAGGAGGATACACCCATGGTCAAGTGGGGTTTATCCCAGCAAGGCAAAGTCGGCTTAACATTTGAAAATCAAGCAATGTAATTTGCCACATTAATAAACAAAAGGAGGGGAAAAACATATGATTATCTCAGTAGATGCAGGAAAAGCACTTGACAAAACCCAACATCCCCCCTTTTTTTTTTTTTATTGTACTTTAAGTTCTAGGGTACATGTGCAGAACGTGCAGGTTTGTTACATATGTATACATGTGCGATGTTGGTGTGCTGCACCCATTAACTCGTCATTTACATTAGGTATATCTCCTAATGCTATCCCTCCCCCTGCCTCCCCACAATAGGACCCGGTGTGTGATGTTCCCCTTCCTGTGTCCAAGTGATCTCATTGTCCAATTCCCACCTATGAGTGAGAACATGTGGTATTTGGTTTTCTGTTCTTGCGATAGTTTGCTTAGAATGACGGTTTCCAGCTGCATCCATGTCCCTACAAAGGACACGAACTCATCCTTTTTTATGGCTGCATAGTATTCCATGGTGTATATGTGCCACATTTTCTTAATCCAGTCTGTCACTGATGGACATTTGGGTTGATTCCAAGTCTTTGCTATTGTGAATAGTGCTGCAATAAACATACGTGTGCATGTGTCTTTATAGCAGCATGACTTATAATTCTTTGGGTATATCCCCAGGAAAAACTCTCAACCAACTAGGAATAGAAGGGAACGTTCTCAACTTGAAGAGGAGTATTATGAAAAACCCACAGTTAACATAACATGTAACGGTTGACTACTGAATTCTTTCCCCCTAAGATCAGGAGATGAACAAAAATGTCTGCCCTTATTTGATATTTTACTGGAAGTTCTAGCCAGTGCAATGAGGCAAGAAAATGAAATAAGAGGCATCTAGATTTAAAAAGGAAGAAGTAAAATTGTCTTCATTTGTAGATAACATGATCATGTATATAGAAAATCTAGGAGGATCTACAAGAAATCTATTAGAACTAAGAGATAACATTAGCAAGGTTTCTGGGTACAAAATTAATATATACAAGCCAGCTTTATTTCTATATGCCAGCAACAAACAATTGGAAACTGAAATTTAGAAACAATACTGTTTACAATTCAATGAGAGAAAAAAGTCTTTTCAACAAATGGCGCTGGGACAAGTGGATATCCACAAGCAAAACAATGAAGTTGATCTCCTTCCCTACATCACACATAAAAATTTACTCAAAATAGAGCATAGACTTAAACGTAAGAGATCAAACTATAAAAGTCTTAGAACATAGGTATAAGTCTGTGTGCTCTTATATTAGTTGTTTCTTAGATACAACACCAAAAGCACCAAGGAAAATATAGATAAATTTCACTTCATCAAAATGAAGAACTTTTGTGTATCAAAGAACACTATAAAGAAAGGGAAAAAGAAAAAAGACAACCCATGGAATAAGAGAAAAAATTGCAAATCTTATATCTGATAAGGGCCTAGTATCCAAAACATGTAATTAACTCTTACAACTCAACAATGAAAAGACAAATAACCCAATCAAAAAGTGGGCAAAGGCTCATTTCTGCAAAGAAGATATACAAATGACCAACAAGCACATAAAACATCATTAGTCATAAGGGAAACGAAAAATCAAAACCACAAGGAAATACCACTTCACACACACTAGAATGGCTATAATCAAAACAAAAACAGAAATAAGTATTTGGATAGGATATAGAGAAAATGGAACCCTCACACATTGCTGGTGGGAATGGAAAGTGGTACTGTTGCTATGGAAAACTGTTTAGCAGTTCTTCAAATGGTTAAACATAGAGTTATCATATGGCCCAAGTAAATATTTGTGGGTATATTCCTGAGAGAATTGAAGATATACATCCACACAAAAATATGTACACAAGGGTTCATAGAGCATTATTCATAATAGTCGAAAATAAAAACAACCCAAATATACATCAACTGATAAATGGATAGATAAAATCTGGTATGTCCAAACAATTGGATATGATTTGACAGTAAAAGGGGATAAATTTCTCATACATGCCACAACATGGATAAACCTTGAAAGCATTATGCTGGTGAAAGAAGCCAGACACAAAAGGCCAATATTGTATGACTCCATTCATACGAGTGCTCAGAAAGGGCAAATCTGTAGGGACAGAAAGTAGGTTAGTGGTTGCCAGGGGATGGAAGGGTAGGAGAATGGGAAGTGACTGGTAATGGATATGGAGTTTCCTTCTGGGATAATAAAAATGTTCTAATATTATATTACTGTGATGGTTGCACAACTCTGTAACTATACTAAAAACCATTGAATTGTACACTTTAAACTGGTGAATTGTATGGTATGTGAATGATATCTCAATAAAGTTGTTAAAATAATTCAATACTAAGAAAACCAACCAATAAAAAATGGACTAAATATTTGAACAGACAATTCACCAAATAAGATATCTGGATGGCAAATAAACACATATAAAGATGCTTAACCTCATTAGCCATTAGGGAGATAAAAATTAAAACCACAGTGAGATACCACTACAGATCTATTCGAATGGCTAAAGTTAAAAAGACTGACCGAAGTACTATTCCGATTATGTGAGGTAGTAGAGTAGTTACAGTCATAGAGATAGAAAGTAAAATGGCGGTTGCCAGGGACTGGGGAAGGCGTAAATGGAAAGTTAATGTTTAATGGGTACAGAGTTTCAGTTTGGAAAGGTGTAAAAGATCTGGAGATGGATGGTGGTAATGGTTGCAGAGCAATGTAAATACACTTAATGGCAATAAAATATAAACTTAACAACAGTTAAAATTTGTTACGTGTAATTACCTACGATTAAAAAATAAATGAATGAGGTCTTCTTAAAAATGTCTAAATGGTAAATTTTGTTATATATACATTTCACCACAATAAAGAAAACAAACAAAAGACTGACCATACCAAGTGTTGGTGAGGATATGGAGGAACTGGAATTCTCATACTCTACTGGTGAGAATGTTAAATGGTATGACCATTTTGAAAAATGGTTTGGTAGTTTTATAAAAGTTAAACACACATCTACCATATGGCTTAGCATTCCATTCCTAGGTATTTACCCAAGGGAATTGAAAGTCTTTGTCCATACAGAGACTTGTATATGAATGCTCATAGCAGTTTTATTGGCAATAGTCAACAACTAGAAAAAAAAACCATCCATGTGCATCAACAGGTGAATGAATAAACAAAATATGGTAGAAACCACTCAGCAATTCAAAAGTAATGACCTGCTGATACACAAAACACTGTTAATACATACAACAGCAGGAATAAATCCCAAAATAATTTTTCTGTGTGAAAGAAGCCAGCAAAAAAAAGAGTACATATTGTGTTACTTTGTTTATTAAAAATTCTAGAAAATGCAAACTATATTTAACAAGAAAACCTTCCCTCCAGCCCCTCCCCTCTCCTCCATCCCCAGGTGACTGCTTGAAAGCATTATCCCCAAGTGATTGCTTGGAGATGGAGCAGAGGGGAGGGGCTGGATGGAGAGCTTACAAAGAGGCAGGAGGAAACTGTAGGGATTGATGAAAACTTGATAGCGGTGATGGTTTCATAAGAGTATGTATATGTAAAAACTTAGCAAACTGTACACTTTTGTACAAGGCATGAAACTTGTGCAGGCATTGTATGTCAATTATACCTCTATAGTGCTATAAACAAAAAAGGAGGATGTCTTTGAACAGATGAACTTCAAGGTCCTTTCCAGCTTCAATTCTGTGGTAACTATTAGAGAAAATTATCCCAAAGCCTGCTACTGAAGTAGTCCTTTGTACTGGGATGCCCAAATCATTGAGACAAAACTGAGGATTTTGCTTGGATTATGCATAGACATGCTCCTGTTATTCACCTCTCTGGGGCTGTGTAGACAGAACCTCAAAAGCCAGTGGGACAGAGTAGGGAAGCACACCACCAAACCAGTGGAAAGACATCCAGGTCAGAGGAGGAAACTGGGGAAATGACAGCCTAATGAGCACTCATCTTTCCAGTTTCTTTGTCTATGATTCAGAGGATCGGCTCGCCCTGAACATTCCAGACCAGTGAGGCATCTCGGGGCCATGAATGCATAGATATCCCAGGGGATAAAACAATGGAAGACAAGATGGAAATAAGAAATGGCCTTTTTAGGTCTCTTGACCCAAATGCAAGGAGCTAAGAGGATATGGAGGAAGAGGTGGAAGTATCCCTTTCCTGCAGGAAAGGAGATTATGACTTGATGGGGTCTAGGGAAATCAAATGTAAGAAACCAAAGACCTGGAATGTCAAGCCTCCTGGGATGTTTTTTAGATGGACGTGCTAGAGGAGCAAGAGGAAGGAGGTGATACCACCTCCCCCGCACCCCGCCCCCAGCCCTGCCAACCCCTCCGCCTGCTGCTAACAGTGAAAGCCAAGAAGACCAGGAAGTGGAAGAACGCAAAGCCAAGAGGCACACTTCAAAGCCATTTGTCAGCTGGGCAGTGCCTTAAGCAAGTGCCACGGCTGATGGATCACCTCATGGGAAGCACCAGTCAAGAGGGAGCCAGCCCAGGAGGCTGTCACCCTATCCTCAGCCTGCACCTGGGTTAGATGCTTTAAAGGAAGACAATCAAAATTCTAAATACCCGAGGTGATTTCTGGCAATATTTACACCTGAGCAGAATGGCATTTTCTTCTTGATCCCAGAGGATGATAAGTTATAAGCTTCAAGCCTGAAGCAGGGGAATTGAATGTTCTTGTAATTTTATCCTACATAGCAGAGCCACAGAAACTCTTCTTATCCAGAGGAATGTAGACCTCAAGTATCCTTCCCCGCTTTCACCCTTGTTCCTCCTGCTAACCCTGAGCCGTGCACAGTGCACTTCCCATTCCCCCAGAAGGCTGGTTACATTGGCCAGTATTGTAATAATTCCTCCAATTAGTAAGGCATTTCATGGTTTATAAAGCTCCTTCCCTTTCATTCTCTTGTTTAGACTCTTATTCAACCCTGGGAGAGAAACACTGTTTTCTCATTTTTTAGGAAAAGAACTTGAGGGACCAAAGCACAGATGTTCAGACCTATTCGTTCATTAATTAATTCATTTATGTATTCATTCGGAAAATGATTGAACACCTACTATGAGTTAGATACTGGATAGATGCTGAGGACACAGTCATGAAACCAGACAGCCATGGCCCCTGCCCTTATGGAGCTCAGTCTAGTTGGACAGTGAGGGGTGGATGGGGTGAGCCAGACATTAATTGAACACAAACTGAATTGTGAACTATGAGAAGCGATTACAGGGGAATTTCAGCCAGTCTGAGGGCCAAAGAAAACATCTCTTGAGGAGTGATTTGACATTAGAGATGAGCTGATGGATGATAGGCATTAGCCAGGAGAAGATGGGGTAGAGCAGAGAATCGTTCAGTAGGAGGAAAAAGTATTGGGAAGGCACTGTGACAGGAGGGACATGGCATTGCAGACAGAAAGAGGATGAGAGGCAAGAGAAGAGGCTGGCGAGGTGGGTAGCGGCTAGATTATGCAGGGCCTTGCATGCCATGGTTAAGAGTCTGGTCTTGGTCCTAAGAGCCATGAGCCACAGAAGGTTTTCAAGCCAACTGGCATAACCATTCTGGTTGCTATGGAGAATGATGTGTGAGGAATGACAGGGCTGGAACAAGAATAGGGCAGCAGAAACATAGAGAAGTGTAGATTTGACAGCTATTTGGAGGTTAAATTGGCAGAAAGTTCATGCTCTGTTGATTCCAGCATGCCAGAAATGTAAATGGAGGTAGTGGGATGTAATGGGTTGAATAGTAGCCCCCCAAAAGATATGTCTATGTCTTCACCCCTGGAACCTGTAAATTTGACACCTCATTTGAAAATGGTCTTTGCAGGTGTAAAAAGGTTAAGGAATTCAAGAGAGATCATACTGGATTATCCAGGTGAGCCCTAAATCCAATGCTGACAATCTTTATAAGAGTGAGGCAGTCATGCCTATAATCCCAGCACTTTGGGAGGTCAAGGTGGGAGGATCACTTGAGTCCAGGAGTTTGAGAACAGCCTGGGTAACATGGCAAGACCCGTCTTTACAAAAAAATAAAAAATAATAAATCAGCTGGTTGTGGTGGTGCCTGTAGCTCCAGCTACTGAGGAGGCTGAGCCAGGGGCATTGCTTGAGGCCAGAAGTTCTAGGTTATGGTGAGCTATGATCACGCCACTGCACTCCAGCCTGAGTAACGGAGTGAGACCTAGTGAGGCAGAAGGATATCACATAGACAAAAGGGTCAGGTCATGTGAAGATGAAGATGGAGGCGGAGATCGGAGGGATGCAGCCCTAAGTCAAAGAATGCCTGGAGCCACCAGGGGACGAAAGAGGCAAGGAAGAATTCTCCCTTACACTTTCATTTTCTCTTTATTTATTTTTAATTGACAAATGATAATTGTGCATGTTTATAGGGTACAATGTGAGGCTTTGATCTATGCATACATTGTAGAAAGATTCAATCAAACTAATTTACATGTCTATCACTTCACTAATTTATCATAAACTTCTCACCCTAGAGATTTCTTGATTTCATATTTCTGGCTTCCAGAAGTGAGAAGAAATAAACTTCTGTTGCTTTAAGCCACCAAGTTTGTGGTAATTTGTCATAGCATCCTTGAGAAATTAACACATAGAGTTTTGCTTTAAGATGGCTAGTTTTCTTTCTTTTTTCTCCAAAAGTGTTACCTTTTAAATTTTAGTACAATATTTGACTCTCTCTATGTGTATGGGAAATGTATGAAAGTCAAAAAGTGAGAACCTCAAAAGATCTGTCTGTGGCCACGGTTAGGATTCAGGTGGTGATGAGTGTCAATCCAAACTTGAGTTTGAGATAGAACAAAGCTGACCTCATTATCTTTCTGACTTTGACCTTATTATCCCAGAACTCTAAGCCCATAACGGAACTGGTCATAGACTCAATACCCTGTCCTCAACAGTCTTTGCCCTGGCTCTGCAAGCAAAGGTGCCAGATTTGAGACATATAATATCCTTCAAGATATAAGCCCAGATAATATTAACCAGCAAAGCAAGAGGAAGAAAGGTTCAATGGACTTTGGAGATAAACCTGCTCCTTTGGGAGTGGCTATCCTAGCTCACAGGGCCTTGCTGCTTAAGGAAGGAATTCACATGCCTCCCCTGGGAGACCAGGGTATTTATAGACTGTAGGGGAGAGGAAGGATGGAGGCTCCTGGGAGACGTCATAGAGGATGTGCAGAGGAAATGAAACTGCTCTGAAAGACAAACAGGAGGAACGGGGACCTGTGTGGCTATGGGAGAGGATCAGAAGGAATTAAGCAGGATGTAGGGAAAAGGGGGTAATTCTGTGGAGCTAGGCTGGGCTGGGTGCAGGAATAGAGGAACAGTTCTTCACCTCGGAGAATCTCTCTTAGGACTTATTCAGCTAATAAACTGTGAACCCTTCAAAGACATTTGAAATATAGCTGATTATCTGAATTCCATTGACATAACATTTTTCAGGAACTTGGGTGTTGTGTCAAGGAAGGCATATCTGTGGGAACCCCTGGTGTTCCTTAAATATATCGGACGATCTGAGAAGGTATGTAGTTTGCAAAGAAGTTGGAAGAAACAGAGAAATGGAATAAGCATTTCCAGGGCAGTTGGAGCCTATGTGGCTGTGGCTGAAAGGTGCCCCATGGAAGGAATTAGCATGCAGAGACTTGAATATAGTATTAAACGCTTGAGATGTGAATAGAGATAATGTGGTTATGCTGCAAAGTGGCTACTTCTCTAGTTTTTGCAAATGTGATACCTTGTGATGGTTAGTATTTGACTTTGTGTGCTTGGGAAGAAGGCAAGTGTGAAAGACAAGATCTTGGTCTGTGGCCAGGCTTAGGACATAGGTGGTGATCAGAATTAAGAGGCATTGGACATCAAGACAAGAATCATACAGTTAGCTGAAAAAGAAACCCCAGCAAAGTCCAACAAAGAGATTACTCCTTCAAAATGATCATTAGGGTCTTTTGATTCACAGAGTAAGTTCCAGGCTAAGTTTCACATAATGAACATCACGTCCTCTGATTTAAATCGTCTCACACCCAGAATGGGAAAGTGAATCCATGAATATGGCTTAAGCATCTACTACTCTATGGCAAGCATTGTGCTGGCTGCTCTGGTGGTTATAGATGAGTTAGAAAGCTCAACTCTAGCCGTTAGTATCAGAAAGACAAATAGTAATGAGAGAGTGAAAATTTCATGTCCTCTGGTGGTGGTGAACTGAGCAAAGATAATTTGTCATGAAGCTAGTTAGTGAGGCATCAACTAGCAGCTGGCCTGTGCTTTTTTTCTCCCAAGTTCCTGTTAAGTAGCTTCAGAGGCAGGGTAAGCTTTGAAGCTCTTCATAAATACTTTTTCCCGATGTTGCTGCTGCTGAACTTCTTTTGCTCATTAATTTAGCTTATGTCTTAAGGAACAAATTAGATGAGTGACAATGGGAAGACTCATTCTGAGATGCTCCAAAAGGGCTGGCCTGTGGAATGAGAATCCTGTGCCTACCCACAGTCATTTTATTGTGCCTTTGCAGCCAGCTAGGGGACTGCTTGGCCAGTGAGCACTACTCCTATGCTGGGAAGACACAGAAGGAAAAACAGGAGTTGGGATTTAGTTGAACCTAGGCTCTGTCCTGACTTTGCCACCAGCTTTCTGTGTAGCTTGGGGTAAGTCGCTTTTCCTTTCTGGACCTCAGTTTCCCCATCTGCATGATGAGGGGGTTGGGGCTCTTGCTGTTGTGAAATCTCTCTGATTGCTGGCCAGGTTCATCCTTCTTCAGATGTCCTCTCCCCACTCTACTTTTTGCATTACTCCAGTAAAAACAACTACTACACAATGAGGGGAGGGAAGATGGTCACATCTTTGTGTATGTCTTTTAGCTGTTAGTGTTGACCCATCTAAGAACCTGTTGGACAAGTTGTGATGATTTTGCCCAAATAAAGACACTTGATATGGACCATAAACCTAGAGCAATTATTAATATGAATATACAATTCCTTCTTTCATTCAACAAACATTTATTGAGTATTTGCTTTGGGCAACAGCACTGCTGGTGAGAATATAAAAATGAATAAGACATAGTGTTACTGTGTCATATTAGTCAGATATACACAAATATCCATGGGAATATGTAACATTTACTCAATGCTTCCCTTACTGTAAGAACAAAACTCAGTCAAGTACTTTATAGGTATTGATTCTTTTAATCTTTTCAATAACAATGGGAGCTAGGTGCTAGCCCTTTTTTCAGATGAGGCATCTAAGGCTCAGAAAGGTTAATAATTTGCTCAAAGTTACCTATGTAGTAAGAGACAGAGCTGCCTTATTCCAGAACCCATGTGCTTAACCACTATGTGCTTCATGGCTTCCTAATTCAAGACAGTATGAGTTAGGTGCTAGAAGTTCAAATAAAGTGATAGGTGGACCCAAAAAGTGAGAAACTGCTTCTTGATGTTCAGTGAGGGAAGAGTGTGACTTTTAAGGTTAGGCAGTGATATAGTTTGGTTCTGTGTTCCCACCCAAATCTCATCTCGAATTGTAATCCCCACATGTTGAGGGAGGGACCTGGTGGGAGGTGATTTGATCATGGGGTCCTTTCCCCCATGCTGTTCTCATAATAGTGAGTGAGTTCTCATAAGATCTGATGGTTTAAAAGTGTTTGGCAGTTCCCCCTCCGTCTGTCTCTCTCCTGCTGCCAGGTAAGATGTGCCTGGCTTCCCCTTTGCCTTCCACCATAATTGTAAGTCTCCCAAAGCCTCCCCAGCCATGTGGAACTGTGAGTCAATTAAAACTCTTTTCTTTATAAATTACCCAGTCTCATGAGAGCTCTGCCCCCATGATCCAGTCACCTCCCACCAGACACCACCTCCAACACTGGGGATTATAATTCTACCTGAGATTTGGTGGGGAAACAGATCCAAATTATATCAGAGCCTTTTCTTTCTCATCAGTTTCAGAAGGCCAGAGGACAGACCCAAAGGTGGGGGGAGAGGCAGGTCAGGAAGAGGAGAAAACTAACATCGAATGAGCAGCTACCATGGGCTGGGGACTGTGCTAAGTACTTTACATACATTATCTCATTTAATCTCCCAACCATAAGGTCTTTGTCCATTCCTGTTGCTATAACAGAATACTCGAGACTGGGTAATTATAAATAATCCAAATGTATTTCTTACAGTTGTGGGGGGTGGGAAGTCTGAGATCAAGGCACTGGCAGTTTCTGTGTCTGGTGAGGGCCCAGTCTCTGCTTACTAGATGGTGTCTTGAATGCTGCTTCCTCTAGAGGGTACAAACACTATGTCCTCATATGACAGAAGGGACGGAAGGGCAAAAAGGGAACTAGGGTGCCCCTTCCAACTTCTTTTACAAGAGCACTAATTCATTCATGAAGGTGGAGCCCTCATGACTTAATCAATCTCAAAAGGCCCTTCCTCTTAACACATCACCTTGGGATTTTAATTTCAACATATGAGGCAGGGCGCGGTGGCTCACACCTGTAATCCCAGCACTTTGAGAGGTTGAGGCGGGGAGATCACCTGAGGTCAGGAGTTCGGGACCAGCCTGACCAACATGGAGAAACCCCATCTCTACTAAAAATACAAAAAATTAGCTGGGTGTAGTGGCACAAGTGTGTAATCCCAGCTACTTGGGAGGCTGAGGCAGGAGAATTGCTTGAACCTGGGAGGCAGAGTTTACAGTGAGCCAAGATCATGCCATTGCACTCTAGCCTGGGCAACAAGAGTGAAACTCTGTCTCAAAAAAAAAAAAAAAAAAAAAATTCAACATATGAATTTTGGAAGGACACATACATTCAAACCTAAGCACATAAAAAATTAGGTACCATTATTATCCTCATTTAACAGAGGAAAAAAATGAGCCTCTGCGAAGCTAAATAATTTGCCCAAGGTCACACAGCTAACAAATGGGATTGAGGGACAGGATTTGAATTCAGTTATGTGAAACTCCAAAAGTTGAGTTCTTTTTTTTTTTTTTTTTTTTTTTTTTTTTTTTTTTTTTCTTGAGGCAGAGTCTCACTCTGTCGACCGGGATGGAGTACTGTGGCCGGATCTCAGCTCACTGCACACTGTTTAACCCACAAGAGAGGTGGGTGAGTCAAATGAACAGCAGTGGCTGGTGGTGGCATAGGACAATAAGCAGAACTGAATAGCGTGTGCATAGCTCTGATGAGGGGGGCAAGTCACACTTTGAACTCACATAAGTCAGTTATCTCATTTCTGTCCCCAGCAATGCACTGAGTCCTGCCCTTGCCTCCAGGATTGTCCCTCACCTTTACTGGAAACAGTCTTGCTGCTGACCACAGGTCCTGAGCCCCAAATGCAACAACGCTTCCAGCAACTTCACAGCTACTTGCTGCCTCAGGGCAGGAGAGTGTGGACAGTTTCATGTACCTCCTTCCCACCTCCAGAGAAATACCTTGAAACAGTGGTCCCAACATTTTTGGCATCGGGGGCTGTTTTCATGGAAGACAACTTTTCCATGAACTAGGGTTAGGAGGGACAGTTTCAGGATGACTCAAGCGCATTGTATTTACTGTGCACTTTGTTTCTATTATTATTTTGTTGTAATATGTAATGAAATAATGCTACAACTTGCCATAATGTAGAATCAGTGCGAGCCCTGAGTTTGTTTTCCTGCAACTGGACGGTCCCATCTGGGGGTGATGAGAGACAGTGACAGATCATGAGGCATTAGATTCTCATGAAGAACATGCAACCTAGATCCCTCACATGTGCAGTTTACAGTAAGGTTCATGTTCCTATGGCAATGTAATGCCACCACTGATCTGACAGAAGGTGGAGCTCAGCTGGTAATGGGAGCAATGTAGAGTGGCTGTAAATACAGATGATGCTTCACTGACCCATCTGCTGCTCACCTCCTGCTATAAGACCTGGTTCCTAATAGGCCAGGGAGCCATAATGGTCCATGGCCCAGGGATTGGAGACTTATGCCTTAAAACATTTATTCTGCTGATATTCATTCAATAGTATCATCCTGAACAAAAGACAGCACAGAGTTGGGCCAACAGTTACTTACTTACCTGACAGGCAGTTGTGAAGTATCAATTATGTGCCAGGCATTGTGCTAGGTGCTATTACAGCAGTGACCTTAAAGTCTGGCAAATAGATACAGATACTTGAAAACTGGTCATTTCAATCTGATATTAAGATATCTGGGAGCCTACAAGGGGTTCAGAGTGGGCAATCAGAGCTGTGTTCCTTGCCTCTTGAGCCTTGACCCCTGAATGGATATGGTGGTGATGGGTCCTCTCTGCAGAATTACAGCAGGCCCGTAGAGCATGGTGTGCAGATGCAAAAGCACTACCAATGCACTGTGAGAGCATCTACCGATGAAAGGTACAGCCATAGCTGTTATGGAGAGGGCAAAGTCGCCATGGGCAAGAGTGTCCTGAGGAAGAAAAATGAAATCTTGGATCTGGGACTACAAAAACAGATGTGGTCAGGCATGGTGACTCACACTTGCAATCCCAGCACTTTGGGAGGCCGAGATAGGAGGACTGTTTGAGACCAGGAGTTTAAGACCAGCCTGAGAAACACAGTGAGACTCAGTCTCTACAAAAAATAAAAATAAATTTAAAAATTAGCCTGGTATGGTGGTACATGTCTGCAGTCCCAGCTACTTGGGAAGCTGAGGTGGGAGGATCACTTGAGCCTAGAAGTTTGAGCCTGCATTGAGCTGTGATCACACTACTGCACTTTAGCCTAGGGTAACAGAGCAAGACGCTGCCTCTAAAAAAAATGGATGTAACTTGGTTAAATGAAGGAAGGATTCAATTAAAAAATGATTATTCCAGGTGTCAGATATTTAAATCTTACTGTAAATGCATGCCTTCAGCTTGGCTTGAATTTCTATTGGTTTGCTTTTATGTTTTTTTTCCCTCACCTTGTACATTTTGAAGGCTAGGTAGGGTGGGAAAACGGACTATAGAAAAAAGAAGAATGAATGAGTGCTCTATCCAATAGAATTTTCTTCAATGATTGAAGATTCTATGCTGTGCTGTCCAATGCACTAGCCACTAGCCACATATGGGCAATTGAAGCGTGGCCAGTGGAACTGAGGAACTGAATTTCAAACTTCATTGGAAATGAGGTTAGTAGCTATTGTATTGGAAAGCGCTATGTGTTCCAACCACTTAGCAATATGCCATACACACCCTAGTAAAGGTGCAATTAAATATGAATGCTTCTTTTAACCTAGTTATGGGGGACACTTATTTGGGTGTGCATGGGCTTGTCCAATCAAGGATTGGAGCACCAAGGTTCCTAAAAACAACTCTGCAAGGGCTTATTCTTAATTTGCACAGTACCTTCAGGTGCATTATCTCACTTAGTCCCATAACAACTTTGAAGTGGGTAGAGCAGAGATTATCACCTCCATGAACCCCAGTAAGTTGAGGTGATGATGGCAAGGCCTTATAGCAAATGGGGGTGGAGACTAGAAGCCAGATGTTCTCCTCCTGGTTAGAAAACACTTTCCAGCCAGGCATGGTGGCTAACGCCTGTAACCCCAACACTTTGGGAGGTGGAGGCGGGAGGATCATCTGAGGTCAGGAGTTCGAGACCAGCCTGACCAACATGGTGAAACCCCGTCTCTACTAAAAATTTATACAAAATTAGTCAGGCATAGTGGCGCATGCCTGCACTCCCAGCTACTCAGGCTTAAGGCAGAAGAATTGCTTGAACCCAGGAGGCAGAGGTTGCAGTGAGCCGAGATAATGCCATTGCACTCCAGCCTGAGCAACAGAGCAAAATTCCGTCTCAAAAAAGAAAAAAAAAAGAACGAGAGCGAGAAAAAGAAAAGAAAAGAAAAAGAAAGAAAACTCTTTCCAGGGGAACAGTGAAGGGAGAATGGTCTCCTGCTACCCATGCCTGCTACCTGCTACTCATATCCTGGGTCTCAAGGATGAAGAGGGGTACCATGCTTTACATGCTTCACATGCTTTTTTTTTACTTGAGTGTGGTTAATGGGCCATAGGCTATTAATGGGAACCTTATCTTATTCCCTTCCTGCTACCTGAATTTAGGCAGTAAAGATGTTTTTGAAAATTTCATTCATATATTCAAAATTATGTATTGGGTACCAGTCATGTCACAGTCACTGTTCTAGGTCTGGGGACATAGCTGTGAACAGAGCAAAGATCCCTCCCTTGTGGAGGTAACCCTTCTGGTGGAGATAGACCGATAATAAATACATTGTGTATATATAGGATTTTTGTAACATTTCAAAAATATTTTAAATATGCCGTGGTGTCTCATGTCTTTTATGGTACACATGCACTCTGTCCAATGTATCTTTTGTGTAAATCTGGACTTACACTTCAAGCAAACTGCCTGGCTTGCTGAAAGGTGGAGACACCTTTCGATTCAGTCTTTTAATATGTGTTGAGTGCCACCTATGTGCAGAGCAAGATATTGGGGACTTTGGAGAGATCCAGAAGAGTGAGAAGACAGTATCCTACCTTAGGGGGTTCCCAGTCCAATGAGGGAGGCAGCCCCATGCCTTGGGAGCTCCCAAGCTATAGAAGGAGCTAACAGTCTAGTCTGGAAAGGCAAACAACTTCAGGACCCGCTTCTAAACCGGAATCCCAAGTACACCCAAAATGAATCCAGCCTTGACTGTGTGGAGTTGGGTAAACCACCTGCCTCTTATCATGATGGGGAACTAGAATGAGGACAGCTCCAGGGAACAAGAAAGGGGACACCATAGGAGCTGTCGCATGTCCCAACAGTGGGGAGGAGCTGAGGGGCAACCCTTGCTGGATTAGTGTTATCCTAGGAAGGCTTCTGGATGCGATGGGATTTGAGGTGCTGCTGCAAGAATGAGTTGCTCACGGAAAGGTGGGGTGGGGGCATTCCAGGTAGACGATGCCTCCTGGGGGATGCAGGGAACATGAGGGTGCTGGGCAATTAAGCCTTAGGCACAAGCCTAGGCAGTCACCCCCAATTCAGAGCCAGCTGAAAATGCAGAGGAGAGAGGAAGGCCAGTGTGTGGGTGTCTTGACCAAACCCTTGAAGCTGGCCAGCGGCAAGGGCAAGGACCAGGGTCAGGGTCGGAGGTAGAGGGCGTGAGTGAAGGCGACCCAGACTGAGGCCTTCCCTAAGCACCCAGGTTTCCTGACAGCTGTTAAGGAAGCAAGGTGAGAAAGGGTTAAGTATGCCCCTCCACCGCCCCAAATGCTTCCTGTGTTTGAAATCCTTCAGGTCTCTGCAAACCCTCTGGCCCCCGGCCAGACGGGCATTGTCCGGGGAGCGGTTGTGGGTTGTCAGAGAGGCCGCGCAGCCTTTGTTGTGGGGCCACCTCAGGGTTCCCTCTTGCGCTCTGGCTGGGGCTGCAGAGTGCGTGCCTGGAGGGGGGCGGTGCGGGAGGCTCGCTCCCTCTCCCTCTTCCTGCCCCCCCTCTAGCCCTCACGATGACCACATGACCAAGTGGGCTCGCGGCCAAGCCACAAGCTACAAAATGCAGCCCCTGGAGTGAGCGGGGAGCATTCTCGCTGGCAGCCGGGGTCAGGGGCAGTTGCAGCCGCGGCTGAGCAGCCAGCTGCTAGGAAAGAGCTCGCCGCTGCCGCTCCCGGAGCCGCCGAGGCCAGCTTCGCGGCGCTGCCCCGCGGCGGGAGAGGAGGCTGCAGAAGAGCGGAGGCGGCCAGCGGGGGCGGCGGGGCTCAGCGCGCACACTCAGCGGCCGGGGAGCCTCCCGAGCTCCGCGCCCGCACGCGCCAGCCGCGGCTTGTGCCTTTCTTGGCCTCCTGGCGCCCGACCTCTCCTCCCCTGCGCCGGCTCGCCGGGGCCGCGGCGGCCCGAGGAGCAGCATGAATCTGCGGCTCTGCGTGCAGGCGCTCCTGCTCCTCTGGCTCTCCTTGACCGCGGTGTGTGGAGGTGAGTGCGCGCCCTCCCGCTCGCCCGGGCTGCAGCGGGCGCGCTCCTTTCCCTCCGCCCTCCTCGCACTCTCCCCGCCTCCCGGGGAGCCCGGCGCGAGCCGTGCAGTAGCAGCCACGCGCCGGCCAGCGCCAGGCAGCAGATTGACAGGACGCCCCGGGCCATGGGGCGGCTGGCCGCAAGAACTGCTTCTTCTGCGGGGCTCAACTTGGCCTCTGGCATCATCTGCCCGTCACCTTGTCCCTCCTAACCGTCGCTCGCAGTCCCAGGAGCGCAGGACCACAGGTGTGCGCCGCGTGTCCCATGGCCTGCACCCCGCGTGGTGAGGGTGGAGGCCGGGGACATGCCCGCTCCCTCGTGGATCGGTGGAAGGAACTGACCAGAGTCGGGTGGGCTGGGCTCCCATATTAAACGTCTTCTGGTCCCTGAAGGCTGGGAGCCTCCCGCCGGTCCAGGGGCGCGGGAAACCGGGGATGATGTGCCAACATGCAGACGTGACACTTGTTGCATAGGCAGGAGTGCGTGGAGGGGGTGGCGGCATGGAGCCCAGCTGTTGCTCCTTTTGGCCTGCATGTAGTGAGCAGAGGCAGCCTCCCCAAGGCAGGGCCGGGCCCAGCCAGGCTGGGCTGGTCTTCTCCTCCCTAACCCCAAGGTCCTGGCTGGCCTCCTCCCCTGCACAGGATGCCCTCCCCATAGCCTCCATCCCACCCCCAGATACTTGGTTCTCTTACATCCTGGCTCCAGCCTTTCTTTCTGTCCCAGGCATGGGCATGCTTCACCTTAGTCTCCCTGTCGCTAGGCACCAAAGGAGGAAGCACAGCACCTGACCCGACCCCTCCCTGCAGCTCAGAAAAGGAGAGTCCTTTTGTCCTCACCTGCCAATACTTGGCACTAGTGCCCATGTCCGCCCCTAGCCTGGTCCCCACCCGCGCCCCAGCAGCCCCATCCCGGGCTGCCTGTCCTCTGCGTGTCAATGTCTCCTGGGGCTGCCAGCTCCCACCTCCAGCTGCCACAGTCCTATGATCTGGCTGTCATTGCTGCCTGCCTGGCACCACACAAGGGGAAGGCCAAGACCAGGTGGACTAACGCCAGGACCATGGCTGGAGTCACAGGGAGGTGGGAGCAGAAAGAAGGAGAAGGCAGAGCAACGAGTTTCCTAGGGCAAGGGCACAGGGCCCTACGTGGTTCCAAACCCTCCAGAACAGGAGGATGGCATGCAGCCCAGGAGCCTCTGAGGGGTCCAGCCAGCTCTGCCTGCCTCTCATCGCAGGCCACCTCCTTTCTCTGCTCTTGCTTTTTGGCCCTGTTGTGGCCCTGGGAATACTGCCTGACTTCTCAGAAAGGCGCAGTGGTTGGGGCTGGCACCTCCTGCCTCCAGGTAGCTGGCCAGTGATCTCTCTCTTCAAGACCTGAGCATGAAGTCAGCCACCGCCACAGTAAGAAGTGGGCAGGTTTTTTCCACAGAAACTCCTATCAGGCAGGTAACAGAGGGAGCAAAATATACTAATGTAAGATACGAATGTAAGATACGAATGATACACCATACCAGCCTGTCCTCAGGGAGCCTACCGTCTGGTGTCATTAACAAGGCACAACACTTGTACAATACCACCACAGGCAAATAGTCCAGGGTGGTGCCTTCAGGGAAGAAAAAGACTGGGTGCAGAGAAAGTGTACCAGAGGAAGGTGGGGCTTCTGGATCTGCACACTTGGTGCTCCCCTCAGAGGCTGTGGGGAGACCCCTAGCCAATAGACAACCATTCAGACCCTCCTGGGGCCCAGCCATTGGGACAGTACTAGCAAAGGGGAGAGAGCTGGTTTCAAGGGAAGGGAAGTCAGCCAGGATGCCTGAACACCATGTGGCTGGTCCAGAGCCTGCCACTTCGTGCTTTAATTCCCCCGTCTTCATTAGGTAATCTGTCTGCTCTGATTTGGGTAAATTCGTTGCCCTCACATTTTGCTCAAGCCTCGTGTTGGAAACTTTCAGGGCTCTCACTGACTTCTCTACTCCCTGACTTCTCCTGGAGCCAAGCAGGGGCACGTCCCTGGAGGTGGCCACCAGCCAAGGGTCCAGGTACACATGTCCTGCTCCTGCTGGCTCCTGTCCTGGGTTAGAAGTAGGAATCCCAGAACCACTTTGTCCTTGGCCCAGACTGGCATGCTGTCCCTGGCCAGAGTCCCCAGTCAAAGTTCCAGCCTAAAAACCATACTTCCTCCTCTCCACAGTCTGTCCTGACTTGGAATGTCTGCCCCCGACCCCTCTCCACACCGCTTCTCATCACCCGGATACCACCGTGTATACTCCTCTACTGCCTCCTGACCTGGGATACACTTTGCTCTTGTGAGTCTGAGAACTCCTGGGCCAGGGCCAAGTGTCCCTCGGTCTCTGAGCACCTCTCTTTTTCCCCTTCTCCTCCTCCTCCGCAGGCCCAGCTCAAAGCCTGCAGTCACAGCGGGAGTGTGAGGAGAGCCTACTGTACCCCTCCTGCTCAGGGAAGGGCATCTCCACTCCATCCCCGGTCCTTAGCACTAAGCACCCATGTAACCTGAGCCAGGCCTCTCCATGCAAAAAGAACTAAGGCAAGGGAAGCAGAGGGCCGCCAGATAGAGCATGATGTATCCCAGGGCAGCAAAGCTGGCACTGCAGACAGCACAGGGCCCTGGAGAAGGCGACTGGGATGGGGGGGTGGGCAGACAAAGAGACACATGCAGGACCACAGAGCAGTGGAGGGGCATTGCCAGCGGGGTCCCCAACGGAGGACACATTTGGGCTTTTAAAGTCATCACAAGACAGGCCAGACTGAGAGGAAAAACAGGTGCATCATTCCTGATGAGGCTGGCATGTCCCTGAAAAGTCGCACGTACCTCTTTGTGCGTTGGCAGGGTTGGAGTTCAGATTGCATGAAAGTCAAATCCTGTCCTCCCCCGACTGCGGTTCTCAGCGTGGAGATGCTATAGCTTCATGGCTGATGGTGCTTCAGCAGGCAATGGCTCCAATCTCTCTAGGCTCAAGATTGTTTGGAGGATTGCTCCAGCCTCCTTTTACATAGCAAATGAGCTAGAAGAAAATATTTAAGTGCATTAGGGCTGGCCTCCATTTCTAAAGGGGAATTCTTTTGTACAGTCAAGACCTCTGCAGTGATGAGAATCAACAGCCTCTAATTTGTTCCTTTGGACAGGATAAAGCCAGGGTTTCAGGTGTCAGCTTATCTGATGGTGAGCCAGACTCAGAATCAAAAGTAGGAAACAGGTGGGTGATGGGCTCAGAGTGCGGGAGGAGCCAGCAGAGCTCGGTGATGCTGAGGACAATGAGTCCCCCACCCAATGGGAGGGATGCAAGAGGCCCATGGCTGGTCTCCAGAGCCTGGCTGGGGGCTCAGTCAGCTCAGAGCAGTTCTTCTCTGCAGACCTAGAGTCTAGACATCTTCCTGGCCAGAGTCAGAACCACCAACCCTACTCCCCATCCTGACATACGGCCTCTAGCCCTCCCTTTCTGACTGCCACAGACTTACAGTCTTGGGTGCTGAGCACATGGAGATGACGCCCTCCCCCTCCTGGCACGGTGCTTCTCTTCTCCATGTCTGCCACCACTCTGAGCTACAATGGCCTGCGTCACTGCCCCATCCCTTCTGCACCCCCAGCAGTTCAAGGTGCAGAGGTGAGAGCCAAGTGTTGACTTGGTTCACTTCACAAGGCCCCTAGGTCCTTCCCCTGCGTTATCAGCATCATTCAGATCCATCCTCAGTGATCACGGTGAGCCTTTTGGGGACCCCAGAACTCAAGGCAGAGGCTGAAGCAGCTGCGGTGGGGAGCTTAGTGAAGGTCTTTCCCTCCTCCCCCTCTCCAGCCCCACCCCCCTCACAGATGGCGCCAAGAGGGTAGCTCTGTGATAGTCAGACAGAAGCAGCCCACTTGTTCCATCCATACTTACTGCTCCAAAGTGCTAAGATAATTTTTCTTTTAATTCTCATAGGTTATGAATTTAAGGAATAAGTTGGCATGGAATTGTGGCCAGCTAACCAAATGACCCAACTCAACAGCGGGGTCCTCATGGACCTGGTGATTTTTCTTGGGGAAAGAGGGAAGGAGGGTGCAGGCTTGGAGAATATGTGTTTATGTATGTGTTTGTGGAGGGGGTGGGTATGTCTGGGTGTGAGTGGGGAGAACTGCAGGCCCAGAAACCTGGGGGAAGAGAGCCCTAAGGCCAAACCCGCCCACTTTTGGCCCAAGAGGAGCCTAAACACTTGGAAATTGTGTGCAAGTGGAGGAGGACTCACAAGAGCCAAGGAGCCAAGGAAGGAACAGAGTGTGGGGATGTTGGAGGCAGAGGCAGAGGGGAAGAGGGAACTGCCAGTGGTATCACTGGGGTGTGAGCAGCCAATGGGAGGCTCTGTGGAAACTGTGAGCAAGTGGTGGGAATTCCTGGGTAGATGGCAATGGGGCTCAAGGGACAGGAATCTAGATGCAGGCAAATCAGATGGTGTGCAGGGGGAGAGAGACTGTTACTCATTATCTCTGGCCTCAGATGCTGTATCTGCACAGGCCTGTACTGGGCATTGCACAAGTACCCTGCCTGACTGCCTCTTCCCCGGCACCATCTCATCTCCGCACACTGCCTGCCGTCACCAACCAGGCTTGTCTTGGGGGTGGCAGCTCGGCTTCCCTGCATGGACTGTAGGCTTCGTGAGAGTCGGCCTGCATGACTTTTCCCTTACTGCACCCAAGGATACTCTGCACCACTTGGATTCCATTGTCAGGGCTCAGTCTGGTGTCAGGAGGCTTCTACTCTAAGCCTCCTGACAGATGTGGACAGATGTAAAGAGGAGCCCCAGAATGCAGAATAGAAGCCAGTTGGGATTGAAATGGAAGGAATTTACATGAGACACAGGATGCAGGGTGTGATCCGGGAATTTCAGGAGGTAGGGCATTGGTGGGGAGGTACCAACTTGCAACAGCCCACCCCGCTCCTGGTGCACAGGCATGCTGCTGAAGGTGACCATTCTCTCATTTATTCATTCTCAAATATGCGTGCAATATTTATTGGTCTCTAAATCTGGTCTCAGATTTCTAAATCTGGTCACAGTGTGAGGCAGGCTGAGTCGGAGACCCCTCCCTCTTAACCCGCCTGGCCCAGCCCCATCCACTGGGAGGACTTGGTGCCCTAGAGAGGCCTAACCACCAATGAGACACCCAGGGGCGAGATATGAGCTCCCTAGTACTCAAAAGTGGGTCATCCTGCATATCAAAGGATGTAGGAGTAAAATGACGTGATGTTCGGGATTTGCTTTAAAATACTGCAGTCAAGGAAAATAGAAAAGGGATAACTAAAGCATATGTGACTCCATCTGGATAACTGTTGAATCCGGGTGATGGGTACATGGTGGTGGGAGGGTCATTGTAATGTCATATGTCTAAAATGTTTGAAGTGTACACCAGTCACAGGGGTGCCATGGTGATTACTGCCTCCTGCCACCCAGCCAAGTACAGGCATGACGCCCCAAAGTGCACAGCCCCCAATGATGTTCCAAAGAACCCACTTGTGCCTGTCAGCAACATGATATAACTGTCAAAAAGACAGACAATCAGCTGCATCAATGGCAAGATGTGAGTAGTAGGTTCCGTTTGTGCCAGGACAGTGCAGAAATGGCAAATTTTCCCTCAATATGAACAAGAGAAACAAAGAAACTCTATGAGAAGTGCCACCACATGGAGAGAGACCACCCCTCCCGTGGGCCTGTGGTCTGCGGCCCCTGCTCGTTTCCAACAACCTTCCTCACTAACAGGCTTTCTCCTTCCTGCAGGGCCCCTGATGCGGCTTCCCTATGGGAATGGGCTGGAAGAGGGCAATGTCCGCCACCTGGTGCAGCCCAGAGGGTCGAGGAACGGGCCAGGGCCCTGGCAGGGAGGTCGGAGGAAATTCCGCCGCCAGCGGCCCCGCCTCTCCCATAAGGGACCCATGCCTTTCTGAAGCAGGTACTTGAGCCTCTGCTCAGTGGACAGCGCTAAAGCGGAGGGAGAGGGACAGCCTAGAAGCCGGGTGACCCTGCAGCTCAGCACTGGCCAGACACATCCATCAAGCAGTCCTGGCGCCACACGCACAGGGACTTAGAGTTGGCAAGAGAGCTTATGGAGCAGCTGTCTAGCCCCTTTATTTTACAGACGATCTCCTCGTCTGAGGCCCAGAGAGGGGCTTGACACTTGGGGCCAATCTTCCTTCCACCCTGCTGCCTGGGGTTGGGGAGGCTGGCCTGCTTAGAGATTTCTAGACATTCTGGTGGACCTTAATGGCTGGGGAGGGGTGCCCAGGGCAAACCTACAGAGGTCCAATGTAGACTGTCACCGGAGTTGGGGAAGGAGGCAGAGAGCTCTAGGGGCTCTCAGGCAGAGAACAAGAGGACAGCTGTGGCTGTGGTTGCCTGGAGCTGTGAGAAGGAGGGAAGAACCAAGGCGGCAGCAGAGAGAGGAGAGCTGAATTCTGTCCCTCACCTGGTCTGCTGGCTGTCCCACTGCAATGGGGACAGGCAGGCACCAACTCAGGGGCCTTGGGCTCGAGGTTTGGGCTGAGTGGAGTTGGGGGGAGAGAGAAAGGGGTCTCCTCTCCTTTCCTGGGGAGTTCCTTTGGTCTAGGATATGTCCATGACTTCTCTGTTGTCATTTTTGTCTCCTTAGGACTGAAGGGGCCCCCAAGTGCCCACCCCCTGTGGTTCTGTCTCCTCCATAGATTGGTCTGCTTCTCTGGAGGCCTCACGTCCATTCAGCTCTCACCTCACACCTGCTGTAGCCACCAATGGGCCCGGCTCTTCTCACCTGCCTGCTTCCCCCAGTGGCGTGTTCCTGGCTATAGTTTGGATGATTCCCGTTCTCTCACAAGGATCCGTCCAGTCCATCTTCCTGGCCCCTCCCTGGACTGACTTTGGAGACCCAGCCTCGGAAAGCCTCCCTGCTTCTCCAGGTCCCCACTGCTCTAGTCCCTGCCTGTCTCATCTAACGCCCCAACCCTTCACTTGGGCCTTCCTTTCTCATGTCTGCCCTGGGCCTGGGGCGGAAATGCTCCCTTCTGCGGGCTCTAGCAGATCCCTTGTTTTCCTGTCAGTTGGACCCCTCACCTGGCCTCCAGGGAGGAATGCAGAGAAAAGCAAGGGGAGACTCTAGTTAAGAGGTGCTGGCTGCGGGGATCCAGACAGGGAACACTGGGGGTCCACACAGAAGTGTGGCGGGGGGAGCTCTGGTGAAGTGGGTGGAGCATCGGTGTTTACTCAGTTAAGGCAGAGGTAAAGGAGAGGGGCCTGTGAAGTCCTTTGTCACTTCTCTTGACTTACTGTGCCTCCCAATACTCCCTTCTTCCTGCCCCCACACCCCATCCCCAGCTAGCCCAAGCTCCAAGTCAGGAGGTGAGGGTGCTGGGTCTGACATGGCTCTATACCCTCCCAGGAGTAAAAGCCAGGCAGGAGGTTGTTTTTGCCAAGAATCACAGACTATTAGAACTGAAAGGACCCTTGGAGATCACTTAGCCTTCTTAGGCAAACGCCTGCAAAAACAGAAGCCTGGAGAGGGGAGTGACCTGCTCAGAGTCATTGCGGAGCTGGAATGGGGACCAGGTCTCCCATCTCCTACTTTATGATGTCCTCTTCCCTCTTGATGATGTCTTTTCAAAGCAAATGAAGTGCCTTTTCCGGAGGCTGGGGCTGGGGGTGACTGGGAGGGGAAGGGAAGGGAGGGGCAAGCTGGCTGTGAACTGTCCTGTTGTGGGGCCGGAGCTGCTCCCACCTCCCTGACCTACCCCTGCTGCACCATTCCCCCAGCTGGGCTGGAAGGTTCCATAACTGGTCAGCTGCCCCCATTCTGGCAGCATTCCCAGACCCGGGGTACTCTAATAGGGGCGGCTCAGGAACTGAGACTACCATTCAACCCCTTTGGTGATGGTTTTCAGGAGCATGAGGTAGCCTTCAATCACTGGACTCCATGGCCTTCCCTTCGCGCTGACTGGACCTTCCTTCCAGGGCTTTTCCTTTGGGGGAGGCGAAGAGGGGAGAAGAAGGAAGGGAAGGGCAGAAGGAAGGAGGGACAGGAGGAAGAAAAGAAAGCAAAGGAAGGGAAGGAAGGAAAGAAGGATGGGAGGAAGTGCAGCAGAAGTAGCACCCTCTCCCCGGGAGGCCCCAGCTTCCGCGAGGGGCCATCACCAGCCATTCCTTGGAGGGAGCTTTCTCACCTATTGCTTGAGCAGGCTTCCCAGGAGGGAGAAAGGGAAGACAAAAGCCTGATGCCCAACTTTGTGTGTGTGGGGATGGGGGAGTCAGGGCCCTCCAAGTCCCACAATAACCCCAATGTTTGCCTGTCCGCCCCCCCACAAGCCTTCCTTTACCTCTGCTGCTGCTAACGCTGCTGCTGCTTAAAGGCTCATGCTTGGAGTGGGGACTGGTCGATGCCCAGAAAGTCTCTTCTGCCACTGACGCCCCCATCAGGGATTGGGCCTGCTTTCCCCGCTTCCTTTCTGTGTCTCCTGCCTCATCGGCCTGCCATGACCTGCAGCCAAGCCCAGCCCCGTGGGGAAGGGGAGAAAGTGGGGAACGGCTGAGAAAGCTGGGAGATAGGGAACAGAGGAGGGTAGTGGGTGGGCTGGGGGGGCTGCCTTATTTAAAGTGGTTGTTTATGATTCTTATACTAATTTATGCAAAGATATTAAGGCCCTGTTCATTAAGAAATTGTTCCTTTCCACTGTGTTCAATGTGTTTGTAAAGATTGTTCTGTGTAAATATGTCTTTATAATAAACAGTTAAAAGCTGACAGTTCGCCCTTACTCTTGGAGGTCATGTTCAGGAGGGGCGTTCCTTTCCCCTGGGGGCCATGGTTGTCCCCATGCCCACACATAGCACATGCAGGGAGGTAAGTGCCTGCATCCCAAATCGGATCTAGGTCAACTGGCCTCAAACCGATTTGCCACGAGCTCACAAAATGAATCCCTATGCTTAATGACCAGGTCACATAAAATCCAGCCCTTATAGGTTTTCTGGCATCTGTTTGGGTGTCCTCATTTTTTTGGCAGTGTCATTTAAAGAATTTTTCAAAAGCAATTTATTTAAGAACATGCTGATTAAATGCAGGATCGCTACTAAAAATTGTTTTGTATCCTTGGTGGGTGTCTTCTGCTATTTTATCTACTTTTGAACACTTTCAGGACTTTTTAGCCAGTTTGCCTTTCTTGAAAAATGTGTTTTCAGTAATAAATACATTTGATAATGACTTTGTTTGTATCATTTTATGTTTCACAAAGTAGAGTTGCTTGATAAATGAGATAGCCTGAAAAATAAAATGCAAAGAGTTGAATATAATTCTGCCCCATCTGTCTCACTTCATGCTTGTTGTCAAAATGCCAATATCTTGCATAACAGAAGGGAACATTGGGTACATGCTAATTTGGTTAATAAACCCATTAGGTGCACACATGCATACACATTACAAAGCAAAACTCAGTGAGAAGCAGAGAGGAGGGATCGAAATGGGTTCATTTGATAAATCTCGTGGGAAATCCTATAGCTTTGACAAGTATTTAGTGCTAGAAATATACAATTTTAAAGAAAGGGTCTTCAAACAAACTCCCTAAAAAGTCATAAAAATGTTCAATAGGAGAGAAAATAGAAAAAGTCACTCCCAAGCATACAAAACAATCTCATTATTGACAAAATGCTGCAAGTTGTAATAGTGATTTAAAAATGCAGTGTTATGGCTGGGTGCAGTGGCTCACACCTGTAATCCCAGCACTTTGGGAGGCTGAGGCGGGCAGATCACTTGAGGTTAGGAGTTTGAGACCAGCCTGGCCAACGTGGTGAAACTCCGCCTCTACTAAAAATACAAAGATTAGCTGGGTATGGTGGCGGGCATCTGTAATCCCAGCTACTCAGGAGGCTGAGGCCAGAGAATCGCTTAAACACAGGAGGCGGAGGTTGCAGTGAGCCGAGATCATGCCACTGTACTCCAGCCTGGGTGACAGAGCCAGACTCCATCTGAAAAAAAAAAAAAAAAAAAAATGATGTTATGTTGGAAGTGCCTATTAGGAAAACTGGTGCAAAATGCCTTATTTAAAAATTACTAGTTTGACTTTTAGGCAAACAGGTCATCAGAGGAACTGGTTTTAGGCAGAGGTTTCAGGTGGACTGACTTTATGCTGATTAGTCTGTAACCTCCCTAATCATCCCCAAAGTTCTAAACTCACGTGAAAAGGAGGAGAAGCGGGTGGGGCGTGGGGCAGGACAACTTAATACCGACCCATAAGTGTACAGTTAATTAGATAAGTGAATCTAGAATCTGGTCTTCAAATTCCAGCACGCAAACTCTTTCTACAGTACTACAGAAGTTCCCCGAACTAGAAAGAAGAATTAGATACAAAACGTGTTTGATATTCTTTTTTTTTTTTTTCCCCCCCAAGACAGAGTCTCGCTCTGTCTCCCAGGCTGGAGGGAAGCCAGTGGTGTGATCTCGGCTCACTGCAACCTCCAACCTCCACCTCCCGGGTTCCAATGATTCTCCTGCCTCACCCTCCCAAGTAGCTGGGATTACACACACCCGCCACCACGCCTGGCTAATTTTTTGTATATGTATTTATTTATTTATTTTTATTATTATTTTTCAGTAGAGACAGGGGTTCACCAGGTTAGCCAGGCTAGTCTTGAACTCCTGACCTCAAGTAATCCGCCTGCCTTGGCTTCCCAAAGTGCTGGGATTACAAGCAAGAATCACCATACCCAGCTGTGTTTGATATTCTTAGTAAATACAATACGAATTCGTAGTACAAGATGGCACAGTGTGGACCGGTGGGATCAGGGAAAGCTAATAGAGGCTGAGTGATAAAAACAGGCCCTAGAAGGCACAATAGCATTTGGTTAAGTTGGCGAAAGGATGATGGGCAGTGACGGCGGGGACAAGGAAGGGGGAGCAGCCACCAGGGTCCATGGAACATATGTAGTCAACTGGATACTACTGGGTGGATGCAAGTGTGACCTCCTTGGGGCAGGGGATAAGGAAAATAAAATTGGTGGCTTCTGTAAAGATAATTAGGCCTCAAACCAAAAGAAGGCTGGACATATGATATGCGTTGCTACTACCCTTTGGAGATATCTTGACCAAATAAATACAACAGAAGCAGAGTAGGGCATTGTTTTTCAAAATGCAGAGCTTAGGAGAAGAAATAGGAGTTCACTTAACTGACTGTTTCTGGACTGGAGGTCCTGAGCTGAGAGGTTGACGAGTGGGGGCAGAGAACCTGAAAACCAACACTCTTTCAAATCCATCTGGAATTAGGCAGCCTCTGAAATGACAGAGATTAGGGAGGCAAACAGATTCAGACCACACACAGCTTTTCAGGACCCCAGGTGTGGTGTAAAATGAGCCATAACTGCTTAGAAATCTAACATTTCAGACTCTCCTGTAGGCCTGGCTGGCTTGGTATCCCCCGTAGGGGCTGGGCTCCTCTGCATTGAGGGAACCATGAGGCCTGGCCTGAGCAGCCATTCTGAGGTCCTTACAGAATTCAATTCTCCAAGCCTAAAGGTTATTCAACTGAAATGTCTCAATCCAAAGTTTCTTTCTGTCCAGAGTGTGCCTGTGCCAGCTAACTGCCAAAGGAGATGGCAGAGATTTACTCAATGTCTTCCTCTCCCGGCTTCAGAAGGGCCGCTGACTTAGCCAGCATTTCTCGGTAACTCTCCAAAGGAAGGCTTCTTCTCTAGGACTCCTTTGAAAATCCAGTTTTTCCTATGTAGTGGCCAGTGCTCAGAGAAGGAGCCCAGCAAGGGACACCCCTTGCGGCTGTCTTGGACTTCAGCCAAAGGTCCAAGTTGCATCCAGGACACTTCCTTGAATGTTTCAAATCAGCCGCCAACAGACTTTTTCTGTAAAGAGCCAGATAGTTTTCTTGACTTTTTGAGCCATATGGTCTCTACCCCAACTCAAACCTCTTTGAGTTTGATGCTGCTGCCTACTTTTTAGCACTGTGGTCGGAATTGACTGTGATGACGCAGGTAAAGTTTTTGGCATGTGCAAAAGCAGCCATACACAATACATACACCAGTGGACATGACTGTGTTAAAAAAAAAAAAAAAACTTTATAAAAGCAGGTAGCAGGGCATAGTTTGCCCAGCTCTGTCTCAAATGAAGCATCAGCAAGCTCTTCAACTCAGCCCCTGAACCCTTGCCTGGAGCACAAGGGGAAGACTTACATTCTGCAGCAAAGTGTAGAATTAAGTGATTTAATACACTGGTTATGAGATGGCCTCTGATAATAATCATACTGACAGTGATTCCAGTGGAAGGAGAAGTCTGGAGTCAGATCAGGTTCAAATCCTGGCACCACCATTTACTCACCTGCGTGACCTTGCAGCAAGGGTCTTGATCTGGATGAGCCCATGTTTCTGCTTTGGGCAGGATGCTGCTGCCCACTTTATAGCACTGTGGTCAGGATTGACTGCGATGATGCAGGGAAAGTGTTTGGCACAGTGCCTGGCCCATGTTATGAGCTTACTAAGTGGGAGCTATTATTATCTCTGCTAAGCCTCATTCTAGCCCTGAGAACTGGACAGGGCAGCCATCATTATCCCCAATTTATAGATGAAAAATCAGGCTCATGGAGGTGAGGTCACTTGTTCAAATTCACAGAGCCACTCATGGGTGAGTAGAGCCTCAAACCTGGGTCTGTCCCCGGCTCAGGTCAGCTGCTGCTACGGTTTGAATGAATCCTTCAAATTCATATTTTGGAAACTTAATCCCTAAATTCATATGTTGATGGTATTTAGAGGTGGGGCCTTTGGTAGGTAATTAAAATTAAATAAGGTCATCAGGATTGTGCCCCTATGATGGAACTGGGGACTTTATAAGAAGAGGAAGAGAGACCTGAGCTGGCACACTCTTGCCCTCTTACCATGTGATGCCATTTTACCATGTTATGATTTGCAAAAAGGCCCTCACCAGATGCCAGTGCCATGCTCTTGGCCTTCCCGGCCTCCAGAGCTGTGAGCTAAATAAAGTTTTTTTCTTTATAAGTTACTCAGTCTGTGGCTACAGAAAACAAACTATGACAGCTTCCCTGCTCCTGCTAAGGGTCCTCTTTCCCACCATGAGTGTGCCTCAGCCACTGGAAATTTCTGGTCTCCCAGATAACCTATAGGGCCTCCCCAGGGACAGATTAGGTCCTCGGCATTTTTCTTTGTAGAAGCTTAGCTTGGGCAGCAGCCCAGGAGGCCTCTCCAAAGGTGTTAAGTGCTCACCATTAACATCTGATCTGTCTGGAAGTCTGGAGCCAGGCACCTGTTTCAGGATACCTGCTTGGCCGTTGGGGTTCCTTTCTGCACAAGGCCAGGGGGTCAGAAACCTGGGTTCCAGTCCTGAATCTGCTTCTACCCAGGGCTTGCTGGGTAGCTTAGCAAAGTCTTTCCTTGGCCCTTTCTGGGCCTCAGCCTACTCACCTGCCCAGGACACCTGGGTGGGTAGATGTGAAGCACCTGCTTGTGACTAGGGCTTTGTTGGGGTCCCAGCTAACAGTGGGGGGTGATTCAGGCTGCCCTCCAGAGGCAATTCAGGACCTGACCCAGGGACCTGTAGGGAGGAGCTTTGGGAGAAGAACTGGGCATATGGCAGGAAAATGGGAACTTAAGCCAATGAAGGAGTCCACTGCTGGGTTACGTGGGTTGCACAAGCTTCCCATAACCCCAGTGGCTGCTGGAACCTCCATTCCATACTTCCGCCTTTGCACAAATTAAATGCTTTCTGATCTTCTCTGAGTGTTAAAAAATTGGCACACTGCTGCAGAGCTAGCCTGGGGGCGTGAAACTTGGGGTTCTGAGCTCTGGATCCTAACCCCAGCTTGGCCAGTAACTAGCTGTGCGATTCCAGGCAGGTCTGTTCGTCTATTAGGGGTCCTGGTTCTCCCTCATCTATTTTCATAGGATGACAATCTCTGCTTTCCCTACCTTAAACACACAGAATCATAGAAGGGCAGAGCTGACATGAGTCTGACAGATCATTCAGTACCCTCAGCCCTGTTATTTTTACAAATGAAGAAAGTGGGACGCAGAAAGGGTAAGTGAACTCTTAAAAGAACATAGCTAGATAGTCCTAGGAAGCTCATATAGAGTGCTTCTCATGTGCCAAGCACTGAGGAGCTTCACCTGTCCTGACTTACTCAGTTCCCATCACAATCCCATTTTATAGCTGAGGAAACTGAGGCACTCAGAGGCTAAGCCGTTAGTCTAACGATCTGTGGTATGTGCAAACGAACTGACAGAAACAAGGTGGCATTGCTTTAAAGGAAGGCAAAGGTACTGCTGAAATGCCAATCATTCCCTCCAGGGCTGCAGTCACCTCTCGTCTGTAGGGGATGGGCTTTGCTTTGGCACCCTCAGTCCCAGGGCAACAGAACTGCTTGTGATTTAGGGGCTGTGGGAGGCCTGCTGGGAAGAGGGTGCCCCTTTTTCCATCTAGGCAGAGACATCTCTGGCTCCCTCTCCAGCAGGTGTAGGGATAGAGGCTGGTAACTTCGGCATATGTTATGGGGGGTTTCATGCCCCATGTCTCTAGGCTCCTGAACTTTCTGGAAGCCTGGAGTTCCTCTCTCCTTTGGAAATTCCCAACTCCTCAGATGTGAGGGATATGGAAAGAAAAGGGAGGATAAACAAAGCAGGGAGAAAAAAGGTCCCAGTGAGGAGTGCAGGGGGATGGAGGAGGGGATCTCACCACACAGCCCCTTCCACCTCCAGCACCGCAGAGATCTTCTGATCTGATTATCCTCTTTCCTCCTTCCCTCTACTCTGGGCTACTCCCCAGCTCAGCTCCACAGCCTGCCCCACCTCCATTCCCACTCCCAAATTGCCTGTCAAGTTTTAGGTCCCAGGCCTTGTGTAAGTTTCAAAAGGAGCTCCCCTTCTCTCAATCTATGCCCAAACTTTTAGAACCCAAGCCTAGAAAGAGCTCTTTGGCCTACCCCTACCCCAAATAATCAGTCTCCTGGACAATCAGCTAAAAAACACCTACCCTTGGCCAGACATGGTGGCTCACGCCTGTAATCCCAGCAGTTTGGGAGGCCGAGGTGGGCAGATCATCTGAGGTCAGGAGTTTGAGACTAGCCTGGCCAACATGGCAAAATCCCGTCTCTAATAAAAATACAAAAATTAACTGGGCAAGGTGGTGGGCACCTGTAGTCCCAGCTACTCAGGAGGCTGAGGTGGGTGAATCCCTTGAACCTGGGAGGCGGAGGTTGTGCCATTACACTCCAGCCTGGATGACAGAGCGAGACTCCGTCTCAAACAAACACAACAACAAAAACAACAACAAAAACGCCTAATCTGTGCAGGACACCATGCAAGGGACAGTGGAGGAGGAACAGTGGAGAAAGACTCGGTCCTCACCTTTCCTCTGGGAGGCACCACTGAAAGGAGGTGTGTGGTGAGGGTGTGACAGCCCTCACTAGCTGTTGTAGCCACAGTGCCCTCTGTACCACTCCCCTGCAACCCCAGGGATGTTCCCCTGGCCTTCAGCCTGCGCATTGGCCTCAGCAGGACCTGCAAGGGAGGGAGCCTCATACCCCTCTTTTAGGAAGCAGAAGCAGGGAAAGCCGCAGCCTAAGTCACCCAAACCCCATTTCCGGTGCTCTTCTAGTTTCCCCAGACTTCCCTTCCCAGGTTCTCCACCTTCCTCCAATTCTCCGGGTCCTCCAACTTCTAGCCAAGGCTTGCCACCCCCCATAAAGCCTCCCTGGATGCTCTCCTAGCCCTGAAGGTCACCTGCAGGTGAGGCCAGAATTGGAACCCAGACTTCCCCCCGCCACCTCCAAAAGCCCTTGTGCTCGCCAACCGTACACTTCCTTGCCAGACTAGACATGGCCATAGCCACGATGGAGGTGATGATGCTGACAGTGATAACAAGGGAATATAATGATCATACCTTCCAGCACGGGATGCAGAGACTTAAACATCCTGACTCCTCCAAGTTCCAAGCCTGGGTCAGTCACTTCACCTTTCTGGGCCTCAGCTTTACCTTTTCTAAAATGGAAGTAAGAATCTCCGGCTCCCTCTCGGGCTTCTAGTGACTGAAGTTTCTGAAGTTAAAATGTTTGGTACGGTAGAGAGTACTGTGCTTGTAACAGGGGGAAAAAACCCACCTTTCTTAGCGGGTGCCATGAAGACCACCCTGTTTGCATGTGAAAGTGCTTTTTGATCTGTAAAGGGGCTATGGGAATTCATTTCTCAGCATTCACTGAATGTTTATTGAGGGCCTACTTTGTACCACATTCTTTATAACCTGGAGAGGGAAACAGATGTTATTCAAAAATCACAACCGAATGTCTAACCAGGAACTGTGGCAAGGGCTCTGGAGGCGAAAAACAGGCCTCTAGGAAGTTTATCACTGAGTGCACGATCTGGGGTCAGAGAAAGCTTCCTGGAGGTGAAGTGGGAGCTGACACCTCAGCAGTGAGTAGGGGTTAAGCTGAAGAAAGGAGGTCTCAGCAGAGGGAGCACAGGGCTTGTGTCCAAAGCACCAAGGTGGGAGGAAGCAGATGTGGTTTATTGTTAAACCCATTTCACAGACAACGAAGCAGGCCCTGAGAGAGGCTGTGACTTGCAGAATGAGAGATTCCGCTGAACTCCTGTGTGCTGGCTGATTTCCTCTGTGGCTCTAGGCTGGGCAAGCAGGATGTACTATGGTCACTAAGACATCCTCTTCCGATAACTTGCCCAGACTCTATCACATTCACCAGCTGAATATGAGGCGCTGAGAATTCCACACCCACAGGAGTGGCTGGCTACATGCATCTGGGTCAGCTTGATGGCCTGACACTTTGGAAATTTCTTATACGTTTCCCTTTCTTTGCGCTCGGCCTCCCTTTCTCCTCCAAGCCTGCTTATTCTTTGGGGGAAACCCAGTGTGTCATGAGAGGCTGCCCCCTGCTGGCTCAGTCCTGGAACTGCAGGGACTTCTTGAGGCTTGCGCCAAGTCTAGGCACAGGCCATTATAAGAAAGTTCCCGAGGTCATCTCCTCTTTCCTGTTCGGCGGGAGGTGTGAGAACGAGCAAAGGCCAAAGTGTGTGTAGAGGAGTGGCTGACTGGTGTTAATCAAAGACGACTTTTTTAAGGGGGGCAGCTCTAAAATTGCTTCTGCTCCAAGATTCCGATTCTGAACAATTTTGCGGGTGTGCCCCCCTGACTTGAGAGGGTGAGGGGGTGCCTCTACAGGTCATAGGCATACGTGGGCTCCATGCATGTGCTTGTGTGAACACCGAATGGGTATGCATATTTGCTCCACGCTGTGTAGCATATTATAGTTCGTATGCCTGTTCACTAAGAGAGGGAGAGGAGTTGCCACCCAGAGGCACCAGGGGTGAAGTCTGCGAGGGCAGAGGTCAGCATCTGGGTCTCCAAGGCCAGGCCAGGTCCCATTTGCATCCTTACAGGACTGTTCTAGGCTGTCTGGCCCTCAAGCTGTCCCAAGGAGCTCTTCCCCCAGTGAATCCCATGTTCCCACCAGTTTTCCGCCTATCAGGTACACCAACCCTGCCCCACCCCCCACAGCTGCTGTGGGAAATCTCATACCTTCTGGTGGCCACAGGCAGATCTGATTCCTGCGTGTGCTCATGGGAGAGGCCTCAAGGAGCGAACCCTCCCTTCACCCGGCCCTTGCCACGGCCCATATCCAGGGCTGCTGTTTTCCTCTATCTGGGTTGGTGCATCCCTACAGCGTGTTTCTGGCCAGCAAACATTCTAATCAGTTGGTGTCCAGACCTTGCTGGCTATTAAAGATTTTCACTATTGCCCCTGTCCAATTCCCATACTCCCAGGTGACGTGTGCATTTTAACCTGGAGCTTCATGAGGCCACGAGTTAGGGCGTTACTCTTGTTCTCAGGCAAGGTTTTTTTTAAACAATCCTTTCTCATTGCTCCTCCAAATAGCATGAAAACACTAGCCCACCTTGCTAGTCTCAGCAAGCAAAATCCCTTGGTGAGGCCATGAGCCATCCGTTAAATACTTGAGCTATTAGGTTGAAAGCAGAAGTGTCAGATCACAGTTGAATGACCCCCTTGGACTTTGCCCAAAAGGAAAGTTTTCTGAGTGAGCTCAGAGGGATGGGAGCTCTGGAGGCTCCAAGTTCAGCTCCAAGTGAGTGCTCACACGCAGGCCGAGCCTTGTCTTTTGCCCATGGGTGGAGCACACCAGCCACACCCGCAGCATTTCTAGGAAATACCCTCTTCTGCTCCCTGGCTTTGGCCTCAACTCCTCCTTGCAGAAGTGCAGACAGTGGAAAGTTGATTTTCATAGGCTACTGTCATGCTGGGCTCCTCCTCTGCCCAGCCCGTGACTTGCCCCTTCCCAACTGCTGTCCTCCCCTTATGGTGCCCCTGGGGACTGTGAGGCGGTGTGACAGAGAGGAAGCTTTCATCCCAGTTGTGCCACTTGGTAGGTGAACCACTCTCCCCCTCTTAGCTTTACTTCCCATTATCTATCTCAAGGGGATGGTAACCGTACCCTTTGCTGTTGTCTTTAGACCCAATTGAGACACTGGATCCAAAAGTACTTGGAAAGGAAAACCATTGCTGGAAGCACACAAGTGGTGAGCTCAAAGCTCTGAGATGCTACCCTCAGCCAGCTCTCTGGTCGGCACAGAATCTTACCCTTGCCAGAGTCCCTTTCTGATTCTCCGTGTGCAAGAAGATTTGTGACCCATAGTCATATAGAATCCCAAGCTTGGCAGGGACCTTTGTTGGGCCATCAAGGGATAATACAAGCTACCATTTCTTGAGCAATTATATGTTATGTACTGTTCTAAGTGCTTTATATATTATACTCATTCCATCCCCACTACAAGCCCATGAGGTAGAAACTCTTATCATTCCCATTTACAGATGAGGAAATCAAGGCTCAGTATGATTAAGTGAATTGCCCAAAGTCACACAGCTGGTAAACTGAGCCAAGATTTGAAGCCTGGCTGTCTGGCTCCAGAATCTGAGCTCTGAATCACTGTGCTCTATGGGCTCTACACGGCCCTCACTGGGCAGGATTTTTTGCCTCTGCTTGTACATCTCCAGTGATGGGGAACTCATTACTTCCCAACGTAGCCTATTCTAACGTCACATAGCTATGGCTGCTGGAAACTTCTAGCATGTCTGCCAAGCCTTTGGTGATTCAGATCACACAAAGATCTGTTTCCTGAAGGCTTAAGCAGGGGATAGGTGAAAAACAGGAGGCTACAGAAAGCAAGCATTCTCCCTGTACCCCTCGACACACAGAGACCCTCTGATCCCATTCCTTTGGGTATGTCAACTCCTTTTCCTCCAATGGAGGTTGACACAGGAAGTAAGATGGTCCCCTCCACCTCAATATACTTTTCAACTGAAGAGAGTTGGCAAGCCCACCTGTTTGCTCCAGTTAGAGCACAGGACATATGCAGTGACCACTGTGTTAATGAGTGTGCACTAAATACTGAATGAACGAATGAATGAATGGGCATGTGAATGAAGAACAGGATCACAGCTTCCTTTTCTGCCAGCCTCAGTCTCCTGGAAGGCTTAGTTTTGCACTGTGCTTTGAGATCCTGACAAACAGCATTTCCATGGTAACGAGGCATAGACCTGCCAGTCTGCAGGGCCAAATTCTTTCCTGTCACATGGACTGTGAGCTCGCTCCAGAAAAGATCCTAAACTACCGTCAGTGTAAGCAGAGCAGGTCACTGTCAGCTGGGAGACCCTCAGAGTGGGCACTCTTGGGCAGATCTCCCAGCGCCTGTCTCCTCTGGGAACTTCCCGGACTGATCGACCTTACTGGAGTTTCCATGGTAACAACACTAGGCTAATGGGTTGCCAGGGTGATGGTGTGCTACTGCTAAGATTGCATGGACCGGACCACACAGGGCCACCGAGTAGAAAAGATGCTAATAACACCTTTCTGAGTTTCCATGACAACAACACTCGAGCACCGGGTAGGCTTTGTCCCAAATGCAGATTAGGGCCCCGCCCTCCACACTCTGGGAGAACGCCCTGGGAGGTTGGGCCACTGGGAACTGTCATAACCTCCTAAGGGAAAGAGGTGGCCAGGGCCTGTTCCTCCTCCTCAGTCTCTTCTCTGCCCAGGGCCCCTTGCCATACTGTTCCTCAGGGCATCTGGTGGAAGTAGCCAGGTTTTGGGCAGTTGGAACTGTCAGGGAGGAGTTCTGGGACCGAAAGACAGCTCAGGATGGGTGGTGTGGGAGAAAATGGAGCTTTGGGCGTACCTTTGGGATCCAGTGCCTCTCTTGGTGTATCTGCTCCCCGGCCACGGAACTCATGCACTCTGGGGCTGAGGAAGCGGCCAAGGAGCTCTCTTTCCTTATCAAAGCCAAAAGCATGAGGTCAGAGTTTTCAAACTTTTTTTTTTTTTATACAGAGTCTCGCTCTCTTGCCCAGGCTGGAGGGCAATGGCACGACCTCAGCTCACTGCAACCTCCGCCTCCCGGGTTCAGGTGATTCTCCTGTCTCAGCCTCCTGAGTAGCTGGGATTACAAGTGCCTGTCACCACACCCGGTTAATTGTTATTACTTTTTTTTTTGTATTTTTAATAGAGACGGGGTTTTGCCATGTTGGCCAGGCCCGTCTCGAACTCCTGACCTCAGATGATCCACCTGACTTGGCCTCCCAAAGTGTTGAGATTACAGGCATGAGCCACTGTGCCTGACCTCAAACTATTTTTTTAAAGCCTTGGCACATATAAATTCCATCAAAGTAGGCTCAGGGGCCCAGAGCCCCGCCCATTCAGTCTCATCCCTCTCCCTACCACAGAGTCGCCTGAGGCATCCAAGCTTCTGTGGAACACAATTTGAAAAACCTCTGGTCTAGGCCACTCCATCTCATAGTCCAGACAGAGAGGCTGAGAATCAGAAAGGGCAAGCGCCTTGCCCAAGGCGCCACCGCCAGTCATTAGGACTGCCAGAACTAAAAACTCAGGAGTCTCACGTTTGTAGGGTTACTCCCAATCCACCAGGATGTTATTGACCTCTACTCTGGGTTCTCTAACTTCCAGAGGACCACTGCAGCTTCTGCCCTTCTACCTATTCATGGAGCTGGGGTGGAGAGAAGGTTCTGTTGTGGGGGTAGGCACAAATGTTTAGAAAAAACCTTCCAGATGTGACATTGTTAAGCACCTACTAAGTGCTACCCATTATGGTAGGATATGTTTTTCTATGCTGGTTGTCATCTTTTTATTTTTTTTGAGACAAGGTCTCACTCTGTTGCCCAGGCTGGGGTGCAATGGTGCGATCTCGCTCCAACCTCCACCTCCTATATTCAAGAGATTCTCTTGCGTGCCACCACGCCTGGCTAATTTTTTGTATTTTTAGTAGAGATGGGGTTTCACCATGTTGTCCAGGCTGGTCTGGAACTCTTGACCTCAGGTAATCTGCCCACAATGTGCTGGGATTATAGGCATGAGCCACAGTACCTGGCCCTGGTTGTCATCTTATCTCTTCTTTATAACAAGTTATTGAGACAGGCATGGGTATCTTCAACAGATGAGAAAACAAAAGCTCAAGGGGAGTGAACTGAAGCTTGGGTGTATTAAACATTGAGCATATCTTTAGCAGGGATGTCTCATTACTAGCTCCAGGAGGGACCACCGGGATGAAGGCTGACCCATGGCCTATCTCCGATGACACTGGGCTGAGGCAGGTGGATGCATTCAAAGCATTAGAGACACCTTACTGCCTGCTGCACCCCCATCCCCTCACTAAGTCTGCCCCGTCAGGGATGACCGTAGGGTAACTCCAGTCTCCAAGGCCGGGCATGTGTTATTTATTCACAACATGACACAGCTGCTGGCCACAACAGACAGAACATCTTGTGGGTTGAGTTGGGGGTGGGGGAGCGGTGATTCCTAGTTGCCATGGAAACTTGAGAAGGTGTCAGGAACACCACATCATGTAAACATTCCATAATTATTCATTCGGACTGGGGCGGCAGCAGGCAGTCACTTCCCCGATTACTAAATGCTTGGCCTTGCTGGGCCACAACCAAGGCTGGTGGGCCTGGTGGGTGTGGTTCCTCCTTTGGCTGTCCAGGAACCGCCCAAGCGTGTGGGCTGCTGCCAGTGGCTTTCCTGGGACTTCACTGGGGCTCATTGAGCACTGAACTTTCTCCAGTCACACCCCTCCACCTGGATATCCTTCTCCTGTCTTAGTCTGTTTGTGCTGCTGTAACAACATACCTGAGACTAAGTCACTTATAACTGGAAATCTCTTTCTTACAGTTCTGCAGGCTGGGAAGTCCAAGATCAAGCTGCTTTCAGGTTCAGTTGTCTGTGGAGGGTGGTTCTCTGCATCCAAGATGGCACCTTGTTGCTGCATCCTCTGGAAGGGAGGGACACTTGTGTCCTCAGGTGGTGGAAAAGACAGAAGAGCAAAAGGGAAGGAATGCTGTGTCCTCGCATGGCAAAAGAGCAGAAGCCAACAAACCTACTCACTCAAGCCCTTTTATAAGGGCCCTAATCCCATCCATGAATGCTCCACCCTCATGACTCACCTCCGAAAGTGGAGACTTTCATAATACTGTCATATTCGCTGTTACGTTTCAACACATGAATTTTGGAGGACACATTCAGACTGAAGCACCCTCCTTTGAACTCCAGCTCCAGTAGGATAGCCCTTCTGCCTAACCCTGCCTGCCTCATGCCTCTCCTTAGTTCATAACACCCCTCTTTCATCTGAGCTTGTTTGCATTTGCTTGCTTTTGCTGTAGCAGGGATCATGCTGGATTGGGAGTCTAAGCACTGACTCTGGGACCAGCTCTGTGACTCACCCACTGAGTGTTCCTGGGCAAGACCTTTGACCTTTCTGGGTCTCAGTTTCCCTCTCTGTAGTCTGTTTGCTAGTTGCTCTCCCCCTCTAGACTGTGAGCTCTCTAACTGCAGGGATAGGTCTCTGGTCCGTTGCTACAGTCTCAGCCCCCTGTATAAGCACATAGTAGGTGTTTCATAAGTGTTAAATGACCAGAGATAATAATGGGCTGCCCTGTACCCTCCTCCATTCCTATTCAGATTTTTCCACCCTGGTTCAGTCTCCTTAGGGCCCTGCTATCCCTGCAAAGGTCTGAGAAACTCATGGCAAAGCCTTCATTGGGCTAATGGCTCTACCATTCCTAAAAGAGGCCAGGAGGGAGACACCTTAGGCCCCAAGATAGAGGTGGAGTGGAGACCTTGGGGCCTCTGGCAACCCCAACTTGTGCCCTGCTATGCCACCTCCAAGCAAGGGTGGCTGTGTGTCAGTGAGTGCGCCTTCGATCCGCAGGGGCAGCAGCTCCACTACAAGCTGCCTTGCTCAGTGAAACTGCAGTATAACCTAGTGATTAGAAGCATAGGTATTGAAGTCAGATGGCCTGCGTTCAGATCCCAGCTTTACTTCTTATCAGCTGGGAGACTAAGGGCAAGGCACTGAACTTCTCGAGGCTAGTTTCCTCATCTATAAGATGGAGGCAATGATAGTGCCTGCCTCATAGGGATCGTGTGCATTAATGCTGTGTGTGTGTGTGTGTATGTGTGTGTGTGTGTGTGTTTCTGATAATGCTTGGCACCAAGTAAGCAATCAGTAAA
>NC_045445.1:24873913-24904710 GCF_002776525.5 Piliocolobus tephrosceles
AGGGGGGAAGCAAGAGGGGAGCTCTTTATCCCAAGTAAGGGTGGGGCATCCCTCCCTCTAATCTACCCCCTCCCCCCCATTGCCATTATCCCAGTTTCTGGTCAGAGTTGTCCTACTTTCCCATGGGAAAAAAGCCCAGCTGGCTATTCTAGTGTCACTGATCTGGACCCAGCAGGACCCAGACCAGGGCAGAGTTTTCTATTCTTGTGGCCTAGTCCTTCCCAGCTCCCCCGCAGTAACAATCAGTTTTATTTATTTATTTATGCCCCATTTGTTGAGCACCTAGTCTATGCCACTCGCACGCTTCAAGTGTTTTTTGGATCGACTCTCTAAACTCTGCTTAGAGGAGCTCCTACCTTAGCTGCTTGACAGTCCCTTTTTCTGTAGCATTGAGTCTCCTCCAAACTATGGCCCTCCCATTCTGCCACTCAGTGGCTCTGTGATCCTGGACCAAATCTCTCCCCATTCTGTACCTCAATTTCTTTAGCTGATAAATGAGGGTCTGGAAGGTTTCTCTGGGGCCCTGTATAGCTCAGGTGGCTATAGATGACTGGTTCACTGGCTCCTTGTCCCAGGGTCAGAATGAATTGCGTGTATCCTAGGAGCTCACAAAGGGAAGGGCTTGGAAGTTTGAGCCGCTGGTTTCCTGCCTGCTGGGGAAGACACAGTCCCCAGTCTCAAGGTGCTCCAGGTTTCCTGGGGAAAACTAAGACCCATGGTGGGAGCAGGGGTGGGGCATGATTCCTAAAAGGGAGACCTCCATTTCCTCAGTAAGTTTCCAAATGTTACCCAAAGTGGGCTGGACTCCAGCGGAAAGGCCTTGCCAAGGCTGGATAAAAGCAGCTGCCCAGCTCTCACTGGGGCCTTCCAGGCCTGGATGGAAACTCTTTCACTGGGCTTGTCAACTGCTTGGAGAGCCAGCAGGGCTGAGTGGCTGGAAGAGGATATAATGGGGACAGCTCATTCGCAGTGAGAGCCAGGCTCCCAGCCCGCCTGTCTTCCTTGCGGGTCCTTAGTTGGCCCACGTGAATGCTCTCCCCAACACTCCTTCACTGGACCTAATTAGAGTCCCACTGACCTGTGGCGTGCATCTTACCACCTCACTATGCAGGGGCTTCCCCACACCACCCTCACAACTTCAACCTTAATTCGGGTTACAGCCTCTTGATTGATAGTCAAGGAATTCTCACTAATTTTCAGCCGTTGTCTGGCCTGCTTGAACTGGAAACTCTTATTCGGTTCCCTGTAGGGCAAGAGAGTTCTTGACCTTACAGACACAAGGGAGAGGACTTGAGCAGAGGAGCAGCACGCTGAAAGTGCTGAGGCCTAATGAGAAGCCAGCACTAGACTTGAAACACTTAGAGACTGGATACCTGAATTCTGGTCCCGGCTTGGCTGTTTATTGCCTATATGACCTAGGCAAAGCCGTGTCACCTCTCTGCATCTGTTTCTTCACCTAAAATAGGGACAATGAGATCCTTGTTCTGCTAGCCTCACTGGATTAATATGAGGCTCAAGTAAGCCTGTATGGTCATCCTTTGGTATCCACGGGGGTTTAGTCCCAGGACCCCCGCATATACCAAGATCCATGTATACTCAAGTCCCACAGTCAGCCCTTTGAGACACATACACAAAAAGTCACCCCTCCATGTACACAGATTTCACAATATGCGAATATTCTATTTTCAATCTGTGTTTGGTTGAAAAAAGAAATCCATGAATAAGTGAACCAGTGCAGTTCAAACCCATATTGTTCAAGGGTAAACTGTATATGGAAATGTACTTTTTTACCTACAGAGCACTGTGTGTGTTTCTGATAATGCTTGGCACCAAGTAAGCAATCAGTAAAAATGAAGGGGGGAAGCAAGAGGGGAGCTCTTTATCCCAAGTAAGGGTGGGGCGTCCCTCCCTCTAATCTACCCCCTCCCCCATTGCCATTACCCCAGTTTCTGGTCAGAGTTGTCCTACTCTGGGTAGATGACAAGATGCCCTTCCTCTTCTCCTAGATGCCTAGCGTCCACATTTCCCCTTCCCCTCCACCATTTGCACTGGCTTCTTCCCCTTGGCCCTCAAATGTGCTCAAAGATCCCCCATCCAAGTTCTGAGACAAACAGTCTCTACCAGACGTTTTCCATTCTCTTACTCCTGCTCTCTGGCTTTCACTCTATGCCCCTCCTCACTCTTCTTCCTCCTCAATGTCTCTGCAGGCATTTCAACCAATTGATCCTACCCCCACCTAAGTCCTTTGGTTTCCTTGCTTGGCAGCTTCTCTGATAGTCCCTAGTGATCCCCCATCCTGATGTTCCCGCCCTTGTCTAATCCCATCCCCTTGGATGTGGGCTGGGCTAAGTAACTTGCTTCTAACAAATAGAATATGGCAAAGATGATGGTCTGCCATTTCCAAGATTAGATTGTGACACTGACTCCTGCCTTTCTCACACACTCACCATCTCTCACTGGCATGCTCTGAGGAAGCCAGCTGCCATAATGTGAACTGCCTTCTGGAGAGTTCTGTGTCTCAAGGAACTGAGGACAGCCAATAGCCAGCAAGAAACTGGGGCTCTCGGTCTGATAGCCAGTGAGCACCTGAAGGCTCCTGCTGACAGCCATGTGAGTGAGCTTGGAAATGGATTCTTCCCTTGTTGAGCACTGAGGTGACTGCAGACCTGGCCAACACCTTGACTACAGCTTGTGAGAGGGCCCAAGACAGAGGGTCCAGTTAATATGCACTCAGATCCCTGACCCACAGAAACTGTGAAATAATAACTCATTGTTTTAAGCCACTAAGGTTTGAGATAATTAGCAAAGTAAAAATCACTGCTGTTACTTTCTTTCTTTTCTTCCTTCCTTCCTTCCTTCCTTTCTCTTTCTTTCCTTTCTTTCTTTCTTTCCTTCCTTCCTTCCTTCCTTCCTTCCTTCCTTCCTTCCTTCCTTCTTTCTTTCTTTTTCTTTTTTTTACAGAGTCTCGCTGTGTAGCCCAGGCTGGAGTGCAGTGCTGTGATCTCAGCTCACTGTAACCTCGGCCTCCTGGGATCAAGCGATTCTCCCACCTCAGCCTCCCGAGCAGCTGGAACTACAGGTGCACACCACCACACCTGGCTAATTTTTGTATTTTTAGCAGAAACGGGATTTTTGCCATGGCCAGGCTGGTCTTGAACTCCTGACCTCGTGTGATCCACCCACCTCGGCCTCCCAAAGTACTGGGATTACAGGTGTGAGCCACGGTGCCCACCCTATTGCTGCTACTTTCCAGCACCTTGGACAACATGGCTAACCATATATCACCAGCTTAGTAAATAAGTCCCTGTGAAATCAACAGATATGATGTGTTCCCTGTTGCCTGGGAATTAATGATCCCAGGCACACAGATGCAGGTTAACAGAAATACTCAATCATTTACTATCTGTGTGCCCAGAACCACAAAGCATTATATCACACTCTGTGGAGTACAAAAAAGCATTCGGAAATCCAAACTACCCCAATTATCCTGATAATAGGGTAGTAAGTACATAAATTGGGACATATTTATGTAATGGAATACTATGGAGTCAAATGGAAAGAGCTAGATGTTTCAGTGTGAAAAATCTCAAAAACTTGATGTTGAGCAAAAAGAGCAAGTTGCAAAATGATATGTACAGGAAATCATTGATGGAAAGTTCAAACACTCATAAAGCAATCTTGTAAATTGTTTATAGATACAATGCACTGGACAAGTATAAAAAACACACAGGAGCTGGGTGTGGCGGCTCATGCCTGTAATCCCAGCACTTTGGGAGGCCGAGGCGGGCAGATCACGAGGTCAAGAGATCGAGACCATCCTGGCCAACATGATGAAACCCTGTCTCTACCAAAATTACAAAAATTAGCTGGGTGTGGTGGCACACGCCTGTAGTCCCAGCTACTCAGGAGGCTGAGGCAGGAGAATCACTTGAACCCGGGAGGCGGAGGCTGCAGTGAGCTGAGATTGTGGCACTGCACTCCAGCTTCGCAACAGAGCGAGACTCCATCTCAAAACAAAACAAACCAGCAAACAACAACAACAACAACAACAACAACAAACAGGAAAGGTATAGGTATCTCCCTTGAGCTCCAGACTCATGTACTAAACTGCCTATTCGTCATCTCCCTTTGGATGTCTAACAGGCTTCTCAAACATAATGTGACCACCACTGATTGCTTGATCCTCTCCTGCTGCATACCTGGTCCCTTTGAAGTGAATGGCAGTACATGACAATTCCCATGTGGCTGAGGCAGAAATCTTTTTTTAGAAAACATTAGATTCAGGGGATATATGTGCAGGTTTGTTACATGCATGATGCTGAGATTTGGGCTTCTATTGATTCCATCACCCAAACAGTGAACATAGCAACTGGTAGGTAGTTTTTCAACCCTTGCCCTCCTCCTTCCCTCCCACCTTTTGGAGTCCCCAGTGTCTATTGCTCCCATCCTTATGTCTGTGTATATCCAATATTTAGCTGCTGCTTATAAGTGAGAACGTGTGGTATTCGGTTTTCTGTTTCTGTGTTAATTCACTCAGGATAATGGCCTCTAGCTTCATCCATGTTGCTGCAAAGGACACAATTTCATTCATTTTATGGCTACGTAGTATTCTATGGTGTACACATACCACATTTTCTTTATCCAGTCACATTGATGGGCACCAAGGCTGATGTGATTCCATGTCTTTGCTATTGTGAACAGTGCTGCGATGAATATGCGAGTACATGTGTCTTTTTGGTAGAACAATTTATTTTTTGGGGGGTACATACCTAGTAATGGGATTGCTGGGTCGAGTGGTAATTCTATCTTCAGTTCCTTGAGAAATCTCCAAGCTTCTTTCTACAGGAGCTGAGCTAATTTACAATCCCACGAACAGTGTATGAGTGTTTTTTTTTTTTTCTCTGCAACCTCGCCAACATCTGTTATTTTTGACTTTTTAATAGGAACCAGTCTGACTGGTGTGAGATGGTATCTCATTGTGGTTTTGATTTGCATTTCTCTGATTAGCGATGTTGAGCATTTTTTCATATGTTTGTTGGCCACTTACATGTCTTCTTTTGAGAAGTGTCTGTTTATGTCCTTTGTCTAGTTTTTAATGGGGTTGTTTGTTTTTTTTCCTTGTTGATGTGTTTAAGTTCCTAATAGATTCTAGATATTAATTAGTCCTTTGTTGGATGCATAGTTTGCAACTATTTTCTCCCATTCTGTGGGTTGTCTGTTTACTCTGTTGATGGCTTCTTTTGACGTGTAGAAGCTGTTTAGTTTAATCCGGTCCTACTTGTCAATTTTTGGTTTTGTTGCGTTTGCTTTTGAGGACTTAGTTACAAATTCTTTACCTTGGTCAATGGCCAGAAGAGTATTTCTTCAGTTTGATTCTACGATTTTTATAGTTTGAGGTCTTACAGTTAAATCTTTATTCCATCTTGTGTTAATTTTTGTATGTGGTAACAGGTAAGGGTTGAATTTCATTCTTCTGCATATGGTTAGCCAGTTTTCCCAGCAGCATTTATTGAGTAGGGTGTCCTATTGGGTATTCTCCATTCTTTATTTTTGTCCACTTTGCTGAAGATCAGTTGGTTGTAGGTGTGCAGCTTTATTTCAGGGGTCTCTATTCTGTTCCATTGGTCTATGTGTCTGTATTTATTTTTGTACCAGCACCATGCTGTTTTGGTTACTGTGCCCTTGTAGTATAATTTGATGTCAGGTAATGTAATGCCTCTGGCTTTGTTCTTTTTGCCCAGGATTGCTTTGGTTATTCTGGCCCTTTTTTGGTTCCATATTGAAATGGGTTGGCTGTGCTTCCGCCCAAATCTCATCTTGAATTGTAGTTCCCATAATTCCCACATGTTGTGGGAGGGACCCAGTGGGAAGTAACTGAATCATGGGGGTAGGCTTTTCCCATGCTGTTCTCGTGATAGTAAGTCTCATAATATCTGATGGTTTTATAATAGGGAGTTCTCCTGCACACACTCTCTCTTGCCTGCCAACATGTAAGACATTCCTTTGCTCCTCCTTCACCTTCCACCATAACTGTGAGGCCTCCCCAGTCATGTGGAACTGTAAGTCCATTAAACCTCTTTTTCTTTATAAATTACCCAGTTTGGAGTATGTCTTCATTGGCAGAGTGAGAACAGACTAATACACATACGAATTTTAGGATTATTTTTTCTGATTATTTGAAAAATGATGTCACCATTTTGATAGGAATTGCCTTGAATTTGTAGATTGCTTTGGGCAGTACGGTCATTTTCACAATATTGGTTCTTTCAATCCATGAGCATGGAATGTTTTTCCATTTGTTTGTGTCTTCTCTGATTTCATTGAACAGTGTTTTGTAGTTCTTCTTGTAGACACCTTTTACCTCTTTGGTTAGATGTGTTCCTAGGTATTTTATTCTTTTTGTGGCTATTATAAATGGGGCTGTGTTCTCGATTTGGTTATAGCTTAAATGTTATTGGCATATAGAAATGTTACTGATTTTTGTACATTGGTTTGTATCCTAAGACATTACTGAAGTTGTTTATCAGATCTAGGAGTCTTTAGGTGAAATCTTTAGAATTTTCTAGGCATAGAATCATATTGTCAATGAATAAAGATAATTCGATGTCCTCTTTTTTAATTGGATGTCTTTTATGTCTTTCTCTTGTCAGGCAGAAACATTTTGAGTCATCTTTGATTGTTCTCTTTTACATCCTGCCCTCCATCTAATCCATTGACAAATCCATCTACCTTCAGAATATATCTATATTCTGCTCACATATCACCACATCCACCATTACCACCATGGTCTAAGACGCCATCATCTTTCATATGGATTATTGCAAGAGATCAAGAAATTATTGCAACCAATCTCCCTGTTTCCACCCTTGTCCCCCTACAGTCTATTCTCAATACAACATCTGGAATAATCACTTCCAATCTAAGTCAGATCACATCAGACCTATGCTCAGAACCCTCTGGTAACTCCCCCTCAGCTCTCTTATTACAAAGGCAAATGAGGCCACACAGGATCTGGTCTCCATCACTTCCCCAGACTCACCTCCTACTCCTCCTCCTTTGAGCCCTCCACCCCAAACACACTGGCCTTCTTGTTATTCCTTGTTCACACCAGGCACATTCCTACCTCTGGGCCTTTGCATTTGTTTCTCCCTTGGCCCTGAATGTCCTTCTTTTGAATATCAGCATCGTTTACTCCTTCACATCCTTCAGTATTTACTTTAAACATCACCTTCTCCAATAAAACCTTCCATACCCACCATATTTAAAATAGTAGATGGGGACTGGGGGCAACTTCTACCCAGGAAGTTTTGCCTGTCAGTCAGGGGAGGCTTCCTGGAAGAACGTCAGTCACGTACCCACAGAAAAAGTAGCTTCTGGCCCTGACACACCTGATGGCTCCCCTGGAAAGATGGGTTGGGTGAGAGAGTGCATGTGAGAGCATGTACAGAACTGTGTGGAATGGGTAGAATTTGGAATGGAGGGGCATGGCTGTGTTTGTGTAACTCTGCGGGTAGTTGTGTGCAGTACTCAGGAGGGAGAGGGGGAAATACTTGGCTGGGACCTTCAAGGTGAATTCAAGACACAGAAGCCTAGGTAGCCCCTCAGATTTCATCTTTGACCTCAGGCAAGTGTACTCGTAGTGCTAGCCTAGCCAGATTTTTGCAGCACAGCATCCCTTGAGGGGCCAGGAGGGCCGGTGACTATTAGGCCGAGCATCTGAAAAGGTGAGGCCGAAGCTTCAGGCATTTCCCCTCATGAGCCAAAGGAATGCCGGAGAAGCCCCAGAAGCCCTGAGAACAATGGGGAGTTGACAGCCCTTCTGAGGACTTGTGACGTGGGTCCTTGGAGGGGCGCACAGCTGCCTGCCAGAACCTGGGGCAGGGGAGAGGGTTTGGCGAGGATACAGAGGAGCCCCTGGAATCCTTGAAGGAGGAAGCCGGAAGCAGCTGGGGATGACACTGATAGGCATTTCCCGCCTCAGGATGCCCTCCTGCTTTCTTCACTGCCGCTGCAGCTGCAAAAGCAAAGCTGCAGCTTCCCTCTGGCCTCAAATGGCTGGTCTTGAGGTTGGGAGCTGTAGGGCCCCAGTCAGACCCCCTACTTCTTGCCTCCTTCCCTCTCTCTGAAGAAGGCAGGCAGCCCCCATTCAACTCACCCTGCCTAAAAGGCAGGGTGCCTTTTAGGCCTAGGGAAAGCAGGGGGAGATTAAGGCCATTGTCCCTTTTCTGTTTTTGTTTCTGTTTTTGTTTTTACAGACAGGGTCTCTCTCTGTTGCCCAGGCTGGAATGCAGTAGTGTGATCATGGCTCACTGCAGCCTCGACCTCCTGGGTCAAGCAATCCTCCTGCCTCAGCCGCCTGAGTAGCTAGGACTACAGGCTTGTGTTACCATACCCAACTGATTTATTTTTTGTAGAGATGGGAGTCTTGCTATGTTGCCCAGGCTGGTCTTGAACTCCTGGTCTCAAGTAATCTTCCTGACTCAACCTTCCAAATTGGTGAGATTATAGATGTGAGCTACTGTGCCAGCCAAAGGCGATTGTCTGTAGCTCTTTCCCTGCCTGAAGCTAGGCTTATGCTTCCTTTGCCAAAAGTAGGGCTGGACCTGAGGGCATCTGGGCCTGGAAGGTGTACTTACCCTCTTGCTGTCTCACTGGGGCCCACACCAGGGTGGGATGACTGGGCATTGCTTAGGCTCCAAGGCTTCTATAGGTGCTTCAGTGAATAGCACCAGGCCCCAGGCAAATTGAGGCCTCTCTGTCTGGAGAATCTGTCTCACCTTAGTCCCCTGTTCCAGGATTCCGCCATATTTTTTGCAGTGCGACGCCCTCCAAGCATGCTTCCATTGACATAGGTTGTGATTTCATCCCACCAAAGATCTTTAGTAGATTCCACTACTCACATTTTCTTGGTGGGAACTGAGAAAGGGTCTAGGTCTGGTGCTTTGGTCAACAGTGTGAAAGCAGAGACCAAGCCCAAAGCTGCAGAACGTGGGTGGTAAGAAGGCCATGAGGATATAAATCTTCCCTCTTCCTCCACTCTAAGGGAAGGTGGCTTAGCGTGGGAAAAGGAAGGTGGCTTCAAGCTCAGTCTTTAAGCACTGGAGGACAATGGGTCTCACGGCACTTTAAGGAGTGCAGTAGCAACTCACCCCAGGCCTGGCTCAGGAAAAAGTAGCCATGCCCCTCAGACCAGGTCCAGCCCAGACGATGCTGCCCATTTCCCAGAGGGCCTTGCTGAGCTTCATTGGCCAACCACTAAGCTCTAAGACGACTGTTCATTTGAGGATTTCAATAGTAATCCCTAATGCTTGGCAGAGTGCTTACTATGTACCAGATACTCTTCTAAGTGCCTTGCAAATAGTAACTCACTTAGAAATTCAAAAATATCTTGGGCTGGAGTCTCGACTTGCACTGTTCATGGCACAGGGGTAGAAGGAGGCTCAAAGCAATGTCATTTAGATCTCAAGGGGCATAGAGGGCCCTGATGACTCAGAGATCCACTTGCATGATCAGAATTGTAAAAGTTAAGAAAAATATAATCAGAGTGACTATAGCTTTATTTCCCATCTCCCACCCCTTGATTCAACCAAAAAGAATTAAGGAAGCTTCTACTACAGGCTAGGCCAACATCTACCTCCATGCTATGTGCTATGATGTATACAAAAAGTCATGGTCACTTGCAGCACACAAAGAAGTCATTTCAGCAAGAAGTAGCACCGGCAAAGAACAGAAATCAGACAATAGAGTAGTTAAAGGTATGTGGGGGTGCTGAGACCTGCCTCAATGGATGGTGGATCTGACTCAAGGCAGTGCTGGATATGTCTAGAATCTTTGGCCAGCAAGGAAGGGAAAGCAAGCAGGCAGCATCTGGAGGCCCAAGTTCAGCAGCAACTGGGTAAGTCGTATGAGAAGGGGACCAGCAGGTTGCGTTCTGAGGGAAGGGAATGTGTAGGCTTTGGCTCTTAGTTCAAGATTGATCTGGCTCTATTGTAGAGCCAGAATCCTGGGATTCAGGTGGGCATAAAGCAGCCCAGATCTGGTCCAGGATGCCTCATGTTTACCATCAAGGGACAACATGGTAGAGGCTGCTTGGCATATCCCTTCACTGTGTTCCCTGTTGACTTTGCCCCAAGCCTTGCCAGTGCTCACAAGGAAGACCTGATAAGGGAGGAGTGACAGATCTATGTGAGCCAGTACCAACTGTGACACACATAACTCGCTGGCGAGGAGTCAAGTCCCTTACTTTCTGGTGGGGAGGCCAGCCAGGCTTAACAAGCAGCTGTACTCTCCTCCTGGGTCATGTTATCACCCTTTCAACTCCATTAAATCCTTTTCCAAGGATCTATTGAGCAAATACTTGGTGTAAGGCCCTTTGGAAGTTATGGAAGAGTCCCAATCCTCAGATAGCAGATACATGTGCATACATTGTTATGATACCAGGTAGGTAGCTCCCCAGGAGAGATCCAGTTAAAAGGCTATGGAAAGTTAGAGGAGGGAGAGAACATTTCCACTGGGGTGGATCAGGAGGCATTCATTGGGGAGGTGGCATTTGAGCTGAACCTTGAAAGAAGGTAGGATTTCAATATTAATTCCTAATGCTTGGCAGAGTGCTTACTATGTACCAGATACTCTTCTAAGTGCCTTGCAAATAGGAACTCACTTAGGGCTTACCACAATCCTATAAAGTAAGTACCATTATCACGCCCTTTTAACAGACATGGAAATGGAAGCACAGAGAGGTTAAATGACTTGCTGAAGGCCACATGGATGGTAAGCAATGGAGCCCAGAATTAAACCTAGACAGATTCCATGCTCATCACCACTGTGCATATTGCCTCTTGGATGGGCAGAAATGGGGATGGGGGCAGAGTGGTCCAAGCAATAGGAATAGAATAAGCAAAGTCAGAAATGCAAGAAAACGGCCTACTCGTGGAAAGTGGGGATGCATCTGATATGGCTGGAGTGTCTGGTGCATGAAAGGGAGTCAAATAAGATGGGGTAGAAAATAGGTGACGCAGTGACTGACACCTGTAATCCCAGCACTTTGGGAGGCTGAGATGAGTGGATTCCTTGAGATCAGGAGTTTGAGAACAGCCTGGAAACATGATGAAACCCCGTCTCTACTCAAAATACAAAAATTAGCCAGGCGTGGTGGTGCATGCCTATAATCCCAGCTACTCGGGAGGCTGAGGCAGGAGAATCACTTGAACTCAGGAGGCGGAGTTTGCAGTAAGCTAAGAACACACCACTGCACTCCAGCGTGGGTGATGGAGTGAAACTCTGTCTCAAAATAATAATAATAATGATAACAATAATAATGAGGTAGAAAAGGAAGGTGACTTCAAGCTCAGTCTTTAAGCACTTGAGGATGATGGGTCTCACGGCACTTAAAGGGGTACAGTAGCAACTGATTCAAGAAAAGGTAGGCATGCCCCTGTGACCAGGCTCAGCCAAGATGAAGCTGCCCATTTCCCAGAGGGCCTTGCTGAGCTTCACTGGCCAGCCACTAAGCTCTATGGCAACTATTCATTAGAGGACAAGAATGGAAAATTCATCATGCTCAAGGCAGGAAATTCCACAGTGAAGGCCTCTTGAGCTATATCATTGCAACAAGAACCATTCCCTGTGCAAGACAGGTCCCATTCCTGTTTTGTTTGTTTGGGGACTGAATGTTGTTATTCCCTGCTCTGCCTGTGTTTATGTTAGGGAACGTTTACCATCAGAAAACAAAGTCCAGGCAGTAGACCCATCAATGCAGCCAACCACGGAGCCCTTCACTCCGGCATTTCCGGGCTCGCTCCCACCTAATGGATTTCTCAATTGAACAACATCAAAGATCTTCTTCTAGGTTCCCTCCCATCTTAAAGGGACTGTGGTGCTGAGAGGAAGCCATTTGATGCTGGAAGCAAAGCAATTTCTGGACTTGGCATCCTCACCTGTCTTCAGTCTGAGTGAGAAGCAAAACAGGCTTGTCCCACAGCCCCCAGCAAGCAGTGGCACAGATCCCAAGGCTTGGACCCTCAGGCTTTTCTGCCGGTGGACGTACATCCACAGAAGCCAGTATGGCCCAGCCCTGGGAGAGCAGCCCTAAGACAGCAGTTCTTGCTGAATGAGATCTCAGAACTGGAATGAAAAGCAGGAGAGGTAACACCACCAGATTCCAGAATGAGCGCATTTATCTTGCAGATAAAATAACTGAGACTCAGAAAAAAGGGAGGAGGATGACAAAGAGACCCAAAAAAGGGAAAGAGAGTAGAGGAGGGGAGTGGTGTGGAAAATAAAGGCTAAAAAGAGAACAGAATGGGATTTGGAGGAAAAAGGCTACCCCCATGGCCTCTGCCACCTTCTGGCCAATGGTCCCTCTATGCCTTTCTTCTGCCCCCAGCCCTGACTCCCACCTTGCATGCTCTGCCTCTTGCCCTGGCCTGATGGACATCTTCACTCCTCATGGGGCATGGGTCTCTGCTTCCAGACATCAGACAGCTGAGCACATCCCCCTGGGCCCAGGTTGTAGTCTGCCACCCCATTCCAAGCCTTCTTCTCCTTTGAGATTCAGCCCGAGTCCCCCTTCCTCTGGTATGGCCCTCACTGCCCTTGCCCTCTTCTTAGACAGCATAGAGTTTAGACTGCATAGTTTAGCACTGGGCTGTGTACCGAATGCCACATGGGTTTCCCCACTCTCTCCTGCATGAGATAACCCAATCCGTCAGGCAGGGCAGAGGCCAAGTCCTGTCCCGTCCTCTCCTCTTTTTCCAGTGGGCCATGCCCTGTGGGTGAGTGAGCTATATTGCTATGATCCAAAGAGCTTCCCGTTCACCATGGGGATCCACTGACCACTAAGGCTAGTAGTGACTGAGGACATGGATTGGAGAGTGTGTGGGTGAGTATGAAAAAGAAAGAGGACCCAAAATAATAGGAAGAGTCTCTGACAGGAAAGGGAAGCCACTTCCCAAGAAAAGGTAGGGAGTGATGGTGCCTTGCCAACGGCTGAGACACTGAAGAGGGTAAACAGAAAAACACTGACCCAAGGCTGGGCACCATGGCTCTTGTCTGTAATCCCAACACTTTGGGAGGCTGAGGCCAGCAGATCACCTGAGGTCAGGAGTTCAAGACCAGCCTAGCCAACATGGTGAAACCCCGTCTCTACTAATAATACAAAAATTAGCTGGGCGTGGTGGCATATCCCTGTAATCCCAGCTACTCGGGAGGTTGAGGCAGGAGAACAGCTTGAACCCAGGAGGCAGAGGCTTCAGGGAGCCAAGATCGCACCATTGCACTCCAGCCTGGGTAACAAAGGGAGACTTTGTCTCAAAAAAAAAAAAAAAAAAAAAGAATTGACTCAGAAAATCACTGACCCAGATCTCCACTGTGTCCAGACAGGCCCACAGAGCAGCTCCTTGCCTTGGTGCTGAGCCCTCCGTCCCAATGCCCCGTGGGGAAGGCCTGGCACTCAGCACTCAGATGACATTCTGGCAGCGTGGTGGGGGGGCATTCGTGAGGGTAAGAGTCTGGGTGTTGCACCGAGCTGGTGACACTCCCTGGCCTGAACCCCATGAGTCCCACGCCAGGCCCCAGGTGCTTGCACACTCAACTGCAAGGTCCCTTGGATGAGGTGGGGCAGCCACATCTGGGTGAGGAATGGAGCCAAGCTGGGCCTTGTCTGACTCATCTTTGAGTTCCTCTTGCTAACTCTGCCAGCACCTAGCACTGTGCCTGGCACACAGTGGGTGTGCAGTAAGCCCTGGCTAATTAATAGTAATAGCAGCTGTCATTTATGAGACACCTACTATGTGCCAGGCACTGTGCTGAATGTCTTTCAAAGATGATCTCATTTAATCTTGACAACCTTACGAGGAAGGTACTGCATTTGAGCCCCATTTTACAGATGAGAATAACACTCAGAGAGGTTACAGGTGGCTTGTCTAAGGTCATACGGCAAGCAGATGGTTGGGCTAATATTCAACGTCAAGTCAATGTGATGCTAGAGTCAGGCTGGTAACCCCATGCTGTAATGTTGAATAAACGAAAGAACAGGAATCCATGACTATTACTTCAATAGCCTTATGCTCAGAGCAAAAGACAAACGAATCCACGAAATGTGAGGGTCTGACATACAGCCGCCCTTCCACTGTGTGTGTGCACATACCCCTTCCCCCGCACACACACCTTGGGCTTTGAAAGCCGTCTTTTTGGTGCAATCGTTGCAACCTCCAGCAGGGAAGTGACCCTGCGATGCAGAGCACAGGCTGTTGGGGATTGGAAGGGGAAGGAAGGCCTGTGCCAGGGCTGCCTTCACACTAAACATACAAACCCGGAAGGACAGACAACAGCTGAGGTCCTCAGCAGTGCCTGCACCGGGAAACTGATAAGGTTCTGGGAAGGGGGTTTGCCCCTTTGAGAGTTTTGGGAGCCTCTAGTGGCTCTTTGACTGTCCCCTGTCTCCAGGAGGGGCATGGGGGTGGGGTCATTTCAGCACAGAGGCTTTCCAAGCCCAGGAGGGATGGGTGGGTGCCCTTGGGCTGAACTGCTTGTGCCAAGCCCCACCCAAGAGTTGACAAACACAAGCAGGCTCAAAAAGAAGAGGGACATCTAGGGCAAGCCATGCCAATGCCTAAGGTCTCACATATACTAGGGCCTCAAGCTGGATGACTGGAAATGCTCTCACTCCCTTCAGAGCTTTGCTTATGAGTTACTTCCTCAGTGAGGCCTGCCCTGGTCACCCTATTTAAAGTTGTACCCAACCCCCGCTCTCCCTATTCCCCTTCTATGCTTTATGTTTCTCCAATAGCATTTATCATCAAATGACAATTTTTACTTACTCATTTTCTTTATTTTCTGTCTCGCTCTATTATATCATATGTACCATGAAAGCAGGGGGCTTTAGGCTGTTTTGATCACTGCTGTAATGCCAGTACCAAGAATTATACCTTGCACATAGTTGGAGCTCAAGAAGAATTTGCTGGATGAATGAATTCACTGATTTCGATGATTTGTGAGCAGTCTACAAAACACGATGATATTTACATTGTACTGCATTTTCAGCCATTCCTTGGGGGAAGCACGGTGTTTGGAAACATTTCTACATAGAATTCATTAAACTGGGTAGCGTGAGAGCCTAACATAGAACAAAGAAAATTCTTGTCAACATGACTTCCCTGCCAAGATGACTTTTTGAAATCTTCACTTTTTTTTTTTTCTTGTTTTTCCTCTCGACTTTTATTTTAGTTTCGGGGGTACATGTGCAGGTTTGTTACACGGGGAAATTGCATGTCACTCAGGTTTGGTGTACAAATGATCCTGTCACCCAGGTAGTGAGCATAGTGTCTGATAGGTAATCTTCACTCCTGATTGAGATTCAAAACTATTAAGTCACATACAAAATCAATGAGAAAAATCAGCAGCATCTACTAGGGTATTGTTTGTTTACCACAACTATCAGCAGACAGGATCTAAAATACCGTAGGAATTGATGTAGCACTTCCTAAGCAACCCAGATCAACAACAACCACAACAAAAACAGGGGAATTCCCAGGTAGTGACTAATAATAGCTCATTTCACCCTCACTGGCTGTGTGGTGAACAACCTGTTTCACCTCTCTGAGCCTCAATGTCCTCATCTGTAAAACTGGGAATAATAATGGTACCTACCTCATAGGGCCACTGTGAGAATTAAATGAGTTAATAGATGCAAAGTGTTTGGAACAATGCATGGTACATAATAAGCACTATATAAGTGTCTCTTATTATTTATCTTGTGCTGGGCACTGTGTTTCTTCAGAGAGGATCTATAACCCTCCTCCCCGTGCCCAGCACAAAACACACAAGAATAATATGTGTTAGCCATTGCTACTACTATCAGTACATTATTATTAAATGATGATAATTAAAAGTAGTAATTACTTGATTTATGCTTTTTCCATTGGAACTGCAAGTTTCATGGAGGCAGGCAAGGATCATGCCAACTTAGAGCCCTAGAACATAGTGGATGCTAAACTTATACACAGTTAGGTGCTCAGTGAATCCTCAGGAGTGTCTTTCACCTGGGAATTTGATAACTCTACTACTACTTTAGGACTCAAGTTTTTTTTTTTTTTTTTGAGATGGAGTCTTGCTCTGTCACCTAGACTGGATTGCAGTGGTATGATCTGCTTTCCAGGTTCAAGTGATTCTCCTGCCTCAGCCTCCCATGTAGCTGGGATTACAGGTATCCACCACCATGCCTGGCTAATTTTTGTATTTTTAGTAGAGACAGGATTTCACCGTGTTGGCCAGGCTGGTCTCAAACTCCTGACCTCAAGCAATCCACCTGCCTCGGCCTCCCAAAGTGCAGGGATTGCAGGCGTGAGCCACCATGCCCAGCCAGGACTCAAGTATTCTTAAACATGAGTCAGCACTGCCTCTTCCCTATCTTGCAGGAGACAAAGGCTATAGAGACTTCAGTCCCTATTTTCCCTTGGGAAACTCACAGTCTAGTAGGCTCAGCCTATGTGTGTCCCCCATATCCATATATTGAAACACTAGCCCCCCAGTGTGGCTGTATTTGGTGTTAGGAAGTAATTAAGGTTAAATGAGAATGGGGCCCTGATCTAATAGGATTAGTGCCTTCGTAAGAGGACATACCAGAGAGCTAGCTCTCTCTTGGCCATGGGAAGACACAGTAAGAAGTCAGCCATCTGCAAGCCAGAAAGAGGGCCCTTACCTGACACTGAATCTGCCAGTGTCTTGACTGTGGGCTTTCCAGCTCTCGAACTGTGAGAAATGAATTCCTCTCCTTTAAGCTACCCAGTCTATGCTAGTTCGTTAGGACAGCCCATGCTGACTAAGACTATTTGCTTCTCCATCTCTCTTTTCCCCTGCTGTGGAGTTCTAGGAGGCCACATGTTTCAGGTTGGCCTCACTACGTGTCGTCCAACCGGCACTAGACTTTTGTGAGAACCAGAAAGAAGACTTTCTTGTGTTAAACCCCTGATATTTCAGGGTTTCTGTGTTATTGTGGCATAACTCCACATATTCTGACCAACGCACAGTGACAGAGAAAAGGACATGGCACACCATCTTTGTCCAAACAAAAGTGAAAGCCGATGTGGGCCACCAGCTGTCCTCCCTCTGGCCCATCTTGTCTCCAAGGCTGAAGGTGGCCCCAGTGAGCCCTGGGTATTAAGACAGATGCAAACTGTGCTTCCTGGGTCCTGGGATTCAGCAAACTATGAAGATTTAAACTGCTGGAGGAATCCACTGAGGTTCCAAGTAAGAAAACAAGAGCTCCAGCTGCTAAAAAGTTGGGAAACCCTGAGAGGCAAGGCATTGTTTCTAGAAAGCCCCCATTGAAATGCATACCAGTTCCCTGGAAGGGGTCATGCATTTATCCACTGACAACCAAGAGGCACATGTTAGGGACTGATTTTTCAGGGGAGGGCTAGAGGGACAGGCCCAGGGCCTCAGGGCCACCCTGGGTCACAAAGTAGGAGGTAGACCACACAGCTTGGCCCAGAGTTCTCCCTCCACTGCCTGTGAGGAGGTTCAAATTTCAGCAGGAGTAGGAGGGCCATGTCACTACGTCAGTTTCCCTATGACTTCTCACTGGCATACCCCTCTTGGGCCACCTGCATGACCATCTCTTTAGACCATCTAGGAGAGAGGATGGAAGTAAACTTTGGGGCCTTACTTTTTTGTTCCCTCAATGCTTGGAAAGACTTACTTATATGCATCTTTTTCTGGCATTCCAAATTTGTCTCCTGTTGTCAAGGCCAAATTCAAGCTTAATCTCCCATAGGAGATTTTCCCTGACCCCTCCTTCCCTTTGTAATGGCTGCTGATCTCTTAATCATCCTAGCTAAAGCCAACATTTATTGGGCACCACTCTGTATTAAGCCCTGTGCTAGTTCATTCTTCTTGAGTACCATCTCATCAGATCCTCCCAGGTCCTGAGGGAGGTGTTATCATCCTTACTTTATATCTGAGGAAACTGAGATTCAGAGAGGGGAAGTGACTTATTCAAAGCCACACAGCTAGGACGTGCCAGAGCTAGAAACCAAGGTCCCTGCTCTTAACAGCTGCTCTCTACTTCCTCCCACAGCTCAGCCCTCTGTCATAATCTCTTATGAATTGCTACCCAATCCCTGCAAGATCTTTGATGATAGGGATGGCTTCTTTAAAACTAATTAATAATTAGCTTCACTTCTTTGATCAGTGCTTTACAGTTGATATAAGGCTTCTACATACATAATCTCATCTAATCTTTATTACATTCCTGGGACATTTGTGTTATCTGCAGTTTACAGATGAAGAAACTGAGTCTCAGGGAGTTCTGTGACTTGTACAAGGTATGCATCCAATGACTGACAATGAGTTGCTCTTTCCACTACTCCAAGGTCCCTTTTACTTGAGAAGGGCTCCCAGCTAATCCTTCTATGCCCCATTTTCATCCAATGTAAAATAGCTGAGGTGAAGAGGGGACACTCATTTTCCCTCCAGTCCTTAGGAGTTGGAACAGAGGCATGCAAAATTATGCAATTGACATTCAACAGGATGTGAGTGGGACTTCTGTAGACCCGAGAACTGGCAACAGGGGCCCAAAGCTGAGGACTAGTTCCAAGAAAGAAGTGCCAAGGAACTTCCAACGATAGGGGACCAATGCTTCCTTTAGAGCTTATTAAGAGCTTAGCAAACAGGTTCTACTGCTCCCCACCCCATCTAGATAAGCAGAAGGTGGTGGCGGGGCACCACTGGGATGATCAGGAGACTTTGGTCCAGTGTTGTGGCCAAGTGAGGGGTTCCAAGAGAATGCCATCAAGATTGGGATGGGGTGGGGGGTCAGGCTGTGAAGTGGGGACATGTTATCTCATTCCTGGTTGGACATCTGCTTGGGTGGCAGCCTTGTGGCTCTGCCCTGAGCCTATGAGAACAACTAAAGGGGAGTGGAGAGAGGGCAAAGAGCAGGGGCAGCAGTGGTGTAGCCAGCCATGTGGCTTTCCTTGGGTCAGAGGGACACCTCCAAAGATCACACATTTGAGTTGTCTTACCTTGTCCTGTTCAAGAGGACTGGCTTCAGGGTAAGGGGACCTCAACAACAAAGGTCTTTGGAGATACTGCTGGGGACAGGTGTGTATGTAGGTGTGGGTGGGGACTGGGTTGGTTGGAAGAAGTAGTGGCCAAATAGCTTCTCCCACGTCAGGGAACTCTGAAGTGGGGAAGCCTCCAGAACCCTGCCAAGATGGTTCGTGACTGTGGAAAGAGAAAAGCATTGTGTGTTTGTACCCTATTGAGTTGACGCTCTACAATGAAGCAGTTATACAGGGTGGAACACAGTCTCTGGTGGTCACTTGCCATCCATCTCACCTTCCTTAAAGAGCTCAAGTGGCTCCTGCCTCCTTGAGACCCCTCCATGGTTAGACTGGCCTAGCAGCTGGAGGAAAGGAGAACAGAGTTTCTGTTCAAATACTGCACCCAGGGCTGAAGTTAGAGGGAGGCAAACGAGGCCCCTAGGCACACAGCGTCAGGAGGGGCTCACTCTCAGGCTTCACCCCTGCCCTTGCAGGAGTGCCTCCCTAGAGTTTGCATTCCAGATACCCTCATTTGTCTTACCTATTTGTAGCTGTCACAGGGCCTGGGCCAATGCCCAGTGGTTCCCCATGGGATTTACGGAACCTGTCAGGCCCATGAAGATGTTCTGGGCTTGAGTGCTGAGGATGTAGGGATCTGGGGTTAGCACCCACTCACCTCCCCCCTGAACAAAAAAAAAGGCCAAGAAATTAGCTGGGCGTGGTGGCACACACCTGTAGTCCCAGCTATTAGGGAGGCTGAGGCAGGAGAATCGCTTGAACCTGGGAGGCAGGGGTTGCAGTGAGCCGAGATGGCACCACTGCACTCCAGCCTGGGTGACAGAATGAGACTCTGTCTCAAAAAAAAAAAAAAAAAAAAAAGTCAAGCAAAGATTTGTGAGTGTAAGAGAGGTAGGGGCACTAGAAAGGAAGATTGGAAACCTGCTTGTATCCATCCAACTCCCTGCTCTACCACGGCATGATCCAGTCAGGTGACAGCCTCTCTGTGTCTGCTCCCCACCTGCAAGACAACAATAGTGCCTCCGCTCATGGGGCTGCAGTGAGGATGAAATGGGATCATGTCTGCAGAACACCGGGCTCCAGGCCTCCTTGTACCACTCATTTACTGTGTAGTTTGGAGCAAGTCCTCTAACTTCTCTGTGATTGGTCTGTAACAAACCAAAGAATGTTTTTCACTACCTGAAAACAGGTAGTTAAGTGGAAATGGAAAGAATTTTTTAACTACGAAAAAGCAGAGGACTGGTCCCCATGGTTTCTTAAGGTCCATTCCTGCTTTATGTTTCCGTGATTTCAAAACAAAACAAAGCAATAAAAACTCTTCTCTTTGGAGCTGGAGAAGGGAGCCCAGAGCCAAGAAGTCGGCTTTCTGTACCACGCCCCTCTGCCTTAAAGAAAACTGAGGTTATTCTGCTCCCTGGTGTCCTGTCCTGTCATTGCAGTCACTTCCAGTGGCCCATCTAGGCTTCAGATTTGGAATCACGAATATTCATTCATTCATTCATTCATTCATTCATTCATTCATTCATTCACTGAATGCCCCACTCTGGGCCAGGCACTGTGCTGTGCACTGTGGTTGCTAAGATGAATAACACTGGGCCCCTTCCTTGAAAGAGGACACAGTCTAGTGGGGGAAGTCAGACACCTAAACAAATCATTTAGATACAGTTAACCAAGTGCTCTGCAAAAGCCTACTATACAGTGCAAAGAGGGCGTGCTTGGCTTGGGGGAGGCAGGCAACATGTCTGGAAGAGCCTGACAAAAAGAGGTGGTAGTTGAGTTTGATGACCACGTTTGAATTCTTTAGGTGGCTGGACAGGGATAGGTGTGTGTAGAAGGATGTGGGGCACATTTAAGAGGCTACAGTGTATTTGGTTTGCTGGGGGCATGCTGTGGGCTTAGGGAAACAGTGGAAGATGGACTTGAGAGCTGGGAAGTGGTCAGGGTTTTAAGCAAGACAGTGACCTGGGTAGATTTGAATTTCTGTATATTCATTCTGGCTGCTCTGTAGAGAAAGCCTTGAGGAGGCACAGGGCTGGGAAAACTCTTGGTTGGGCTGCCAGATTTAGAAACAAAACAAAAGAGTGAAACCAAACCAAACCCCGGATACCCTGTTAAATGTGAATTTCAGATAATAGAGAATGGTTTTTTAGTATAAGTACATCCCAAGTATTATACAAGATGTACTAAAAATTATTCTGTGTTTATGTGAAATTCAAATTTAACTGGGTGTCCTGTATTTTATTGGCAACCCTATCTTGGAGACATCAAGGAGAGAGGATGGTGGCTTAGACAAGGGTGGAGGGAGCAGATTTGGGTCAAAGGGGAAAAATTCCAGGGATATTCAGGAGGTAGAAATGAAAGAACTTGGCGATGACATGGACGTGAAAACATGAAAGGGAGGTGTCAAAACAACGCCCAGTCTCCCGTTTGTTCCGTGTTGGGTCCTCCACTGCACCGCATACCCCCAACCACCACACACCTGGAGGTCAAGAGTCCTTCCTAAAACATCCCAAAGAACCCGCGGGAAGCCAGGAGCCAAGACGTCCTCCAGGGCCCCGCCTTCCTTGCTTGGCTCCGCCTCCTGCTTGGTTCTGCAGTGTGGCGCTCCCCGCTTGTTTGGGCCAAGTCATATGCCCGTGGCTGACGCCTGGGATGAATTAGGGCCCCTTTAGGTCTCTGTTCTTTTCCTCTTCGCACCACCCTTCGCAATGGCCAGCATGAGGTGCCCAGCCCAGGTCCCCACTGCTGACTAGAACAGATCCTTTCTGCCAGGAGGGGGATGTCCCAAAGAGTCCCAGAATCCTGCACGTTTCCCTAGGGGCTTTCTCACTTCCCGGAGGCTGGGACGGAAATGGTGGCGGCGCTCCTCCAAGCTTCTTGTGACCTCACAGTGCCTCTCAGTGGTCACACAGCACACTGCAAGCCGAGGTGAGATGGAAGACGGATTTGTAAGCACTGGGAAAGTTTTGTGTGTGTGGTTTTTTTTCCTTTTTTCTTTCTTTTTTTTTGAGGAGTCTCGCTCTGTCGCCCAGGCTGGAGTGCAGTGGCACGATCTGGGCTCACTGCAACCTCTGCCTCCCGGGTTCAAGCAATTCTCCTGCCTCAGCCTCCCAAGTAGCTGGGACTATAGGCACCTGCAACCACATCCGGCTAATTTTTTTGTATTTTTAGTAGAGACGGGGTTTCACCAGGTTAGCCAGGATGGTCTTGATCTCCTGACCTCATAATCTGCCCACCTCGGCCTCCCAAAGTGCTGAGATTACAGGTGTGAGCCACCGTGCCCGGCCAGCACTGGGAAAGCTTTTCATTCCTGATTCTCCCCAGGCAGGGCACAGGGCTCCTGCCTCTGCTGCTGGCCACCCATCTGTCAGGAGTGCTGTTGGCACTCCTCAGCTCTTAAGGATCTGAGCAAGACATTTGTGCAGTGGACCCGCTGGTAAGGAGGTGGCCTAAGATGACATTTTGCAAATCAAACAACTAGGCCCTGAGGTCTCCATTCTTGGTGGGATTCAGCAAGATGCTTCAGGTTGAATGGGTCAGAGATTCCAAAATCCCCAGCCTTCCAGATTTCATAGGTACCAGCCTACAGATAAAGCTTGATGTGCTGGAGGACCCGCCCACACCTGCCTGTGGACATCTCCGCCCAGAAAACTGGGGTGAGGCAGAGGGGGATCTCACAATTGGGTTCCCCACAGTGGGCATGTTGCCAGGCCAGGTGGTAGGGCTGGTCGTCACAGAGGGTGGCTGCCCAACTCTCCAGCATGACACCTCCCTCTCTGGGGTCATAGCCAGTCAGAAAGAACCTCCAAAGGCTCCATCCTGTATCCCTTCCACACTGGAGCCTGTGTACAGCAAGAGGTGAGGATCCATGTTCCAAGGAGGGGAGCTGAGAGACAACCAGGCCTCAGATGACTTTGTGGGCCAGAACTTGAAGCTGGCCTGAACACTGAACAGGAGCCTGGCTCAGGAAACTCAGCTCCCTGTCTTGTCTTCGGACTGCAGGCATGTGCTGTGAGGACTGGGGACACCTCAGGATGTAGTGCAGAGGCTGAAGCTGTCACTGACCCACTGCTGGTGCCTCCCTTTGACTTCCGATGCCCTCTGTCTGCAGATGGTGAGCCACGCCGTAGGAATGGCAAGCCCCCTCCTTTCTCTCGAGTTTTGGTCATTAGTCTTTCTTTACTATATCCCCTTGGGAGTAGCTGGATTACAGGCATGCACCACCACACCCGGCTAATTTTTTGTATTTTCAGTAGAGATGGGGTTTCACCATGTTGGCCAGCCTGGTCTCGAACTCCTGACCTCAGGTGATCCACCCGCCTCAGCCTCCCAAAGTGCTGGGATCACAGCCACATTTCTTGAAGGAGTTGCCTCCACTTGCTGAATCTCAGGTTCCACCCAGGAAGAGGGGGGGCCTGGCTCCTCCCCTCTGCAAATGACAGGAACTTATGTGGCTCCGCCCCACTTTGCATTCTTCCCAGTGCGCAGGCCGTGGGAGGTTCAGTCAGGGAGCCCTTCCCATCTGGCTATCTCACTATGTTAAGAGGCCCCAAGCCTTCAATGGTGACAGCTGAGACCACAGTCTAGATCAAGGCTGTCCAATCTTCTGGCTTCCCTGGGCCACACATAAAATGCACTAACGATAGATGATAAGCTAAAAAAATTAAAAATTAAAAAAAAAAATCAAATCACAAAGACATCTCATAATGTTTTAAGAAACTTTATGAATTTGTGTTGGGCTGCCTTCAAAACTGTCCTGGGCCACATGCAGCCACTGGTTGGACAAGCTTGGTCTAGATCAAAGTTCGGCAAACTTTCTGTAAAGGGCCAGATAGTAAATATTTTAGACTCTGAAGACCATACAGTCTCTGTAGCAACCACTCAACTCTGCTGTTGCAGCCCCAAAGCAAGTATAGACAATATATAAAGAAATGAGCATGGGTGGCCAGGCGCAGTGGCTCATGCCTGTAATCCCAGCACTTTGGGAGGCCAAGGAGGGCAGATCATGAGGTCAGGAGTTCAAGACCAGCCTGGCCAACATGGTGAAACTCCATCTCTACCGAAAATACAAAAATTAGCCGGGCATGGTGACACATGCCTGTAGTCCCAGCTACTCGGGAGGCTGAGGCAGGAGAATTGCTTGAACCTGGGAGGTGGAGGTTGCAGTGATCTGAGATAACGCCACTGCACTCCAGCCTGGGTAACAGATTGAGACTCTATCTAAAAAAAAACAAAACAAAAAAAGGATGTAAACCTGAATTGAATGTGATGCCACTGTAAACAAGTCTGAAGTGTGTGGTGGCAGTGACAGACTGCTTCAGATAGAGTTTGGAGACAGCTGCAGACAGAGGAGTGAGGAGGAGTAGTGTAGAGTAAGAAGAGAAGTGACCCAAGCCCAAACCTCAGCACATGCCATCATCTACTGGAGGGGCCAAGAAAGTAGAGGAGCCTGCAATGGAGATGGAGATGGAGTGGTCGGTGAAGCAGGAGGAACTCCCGGAAGAGTGTGGAGCTCCAGCAGCCCGGTGAAGGGAGTGTTCCTGAAGAAGGGGTGGTATGCTGCTGAGAAGTTGGGTTAGGTGAGGACTAAGAAATGACCTTTGGTTTTGGCAGCATGGAGGTTGCTGGTGACCTTGGTGAGAATCATGTCAGAGGAATGGGCTAGAAAGGGTTGAGGGGTGAGTGGAGGTAAGAAAGTGGGGACAGCAAGTGGAGACAACTCTTTCAAGAAACGTGGCTCACACCTGTAACTCCAGCACTTTGGGAAGCCGAGGCGGGTGGATCACCTGAGGTCAGGAGTTCGAGACCAGCCTGACCAACATGGTGAAACTCCGTCTCTACTAAAAATATGAAAAATTAGCCGGGCACAGTGGCAGGCGCCTGTAATCCCAGCTACTAAGGGGGCTGAGGCAGGAGAATCGCTTGAACCCGGGAGGCAGAGGTTGCAGTGAGCCGAGATCACACCACTGCACTCCAGCCTGGGCAACAGGAGCGAATATCTGTCTCAGAAAAAAAAAAAAAAAAAAGAAAGAAAAAGAAAAGAAATGTGATTGTGGAGGGGGTGATAGAATGGTAGAGGAGGAAACTTCTATCCTTCAGCCATCACCCCCACGTATCAGGTCCAACAGTCCTGGAAGTGTGTGAAGAAATTCTATTCTGATTTTACCACTGTTTCATGGCTCCAAAAGCCTTGTAATTAATTTCCCAGGGCTGCAGTAACAAAGTACCACAGTGGGAGGCTTAGAAACATGTTGTCTCACAGATCTGGAGGCCAGAGTGTGAAATCGAGGTCAGCAGGGTTGGTTCCTTCTGAAGGCTGTGAAAGAGAATCTGTCTCATGCCCATCCTGAGCTTCTGATGGTTTGCTGGCAATTTTTGGCATTCTTTGGCTTAGAGATGCATCACCCTGATCCCTGCCTTTGCCTTTACACAGTGTTCTCCCTGTTTGTGTGTCTCTGTCCAAATTTCCCTTTTTTATAAGGAAACCAGTTACATTGGATTAGGGGCCACCCTACTCCCAGTATAACCTTATCTTACTTAACTAATTATATCTGTGATGAGTCTATTTACAAATAAGGTCACATTCACAGGTACTGGGGATTAGGACTTCAACATATCGATTTTCGGGGGGGATACAACTGAACCTGTAACAAGCCCCATTCCCTTTTGGTCTCCTTCCTCTCCACTTCGCTGTGCCATCTTCTGGCCAGGGATTAGTCTGTTTCTTCCCAGGTCACAACTGTGCTTCTCCCCGCCTCTCCAACTGCCTGGATTGCTTCCATCCTTCCTTCCCAGCTGACCCCTCTCCAGAGAAGATCGAAGTCATTACCTTTCAGCAGCGAGATCACCTCCCAACCATTGTGGACACTTTCAAAATAACGTGAAACACTGATGGACAGTGGAAGAGGTAAGAGAGGAAAATGTGATTTAATTCTGTGTTCAATGAAAAGAAAGGGTGCTGAAACTTCCATGAACTTTAGATACTTTTAACCTAGTTCTGAAAAAAAAAAAAAAAGTGTTTGTTTTTGTGGACTTTTAAGGCCGTAAGTAAGAGACTGTAAGGAGAAAAGTCAACTGAATTTCCCAAAATAGAAATGATCATGAAATAAGAAAAGTAACTGCAGCTTTAAATACCAATTTTATTATACAACTAGGAACTGTCATTCTCCTCTGCCATCTAGTGGCCACAGCTACAATCAGAAAATGATCCTTGCTCTTCAAAGCTAGGGCCACCATTAGAGGTAGTGGGGTATAAGCCCATTGTTGTCAAATGGCCTTTGCAAGTGTGCTTGGCCCGTGGACATGCCTTAGAACTCCATGCTCCACGGCGCTGCCTCCGAGGTGCACAGTCAAGATGGGACCTTTGCCGCCCAGCCATGTCAGCAGCTGGAGGACAGATGCCTGCGGGTGCGAGGAAGAGGGCAGGCTTGTGATGTGAGGGAGCTGCGGTGAGCGGCTGTGCTGGCAAGGCCCTGTCCTGCTTGAGCAGGACACTGTGTTCATTCATCCCAACACACAGAAATGCCTTTCTTTCATGAAATAATGTTTTCCTTAATCTTTTTCTGATTATAAAAGTCATATATCTTCATTGTAGAGCATTTAGAAAACCAGACAAATATGAGTAAAAAAAAAAAAAATCCAGAGGTTGGCTCCAGAGAGTGGCTTGGGGGCTTTATCCTAATCTCTATCAGCACCCCCATACTCACTCTGAATATAGATGCAGTGTAAGGCAAAACCCTGCTTGCTATGCAAAGACATCTTGCAGCTTCAAGACAAATCCCCTAGCCTACCTTTCAATGGTTTCTAAACCCTCCTATGTACACATTCTGAAGCCATGACTGCCCATGATGCCACCCTCTAGGGGTGACTGCTGTTAACAGTTTGGAGAATGGACTTGCACTATTTTTGTGCCTATGTATTATTGTCTTTATATCTGATTTTTTAAATTTAGGAACATTAGGTACATACCTACTTACATGCTGCCTTTTCCACCTCCTGTTATATCCTAACATTTTTCCACGTCACAATTCCTCAAAAACATTATTTGACAAGGCTCTATAATATTATATCCATAAACATCTACGATGTGTTTACCCATCTTCTGGTGATGAAGGTTATGTAAACTGCTTCATTTTTTGTGCTAATGAATATGTTGAGAAGAACGGGTAGACTTACGCCATTGCGCTCCTCTAGGGTGATTTCCTAGAAGTGAAATTACGAGTGTGAATGCTTCCAGGCTCTTAATGCATGTTGCCACATTGCTTTTAGAAAGGTGACACTCATTTACTCTTGTCCAAGCAGCAGGAAGGCTTGTTTTTCCTTGCCTTTGCCAACACTGGAGTAATCAATGATGAAGATTACTGGATGGCAGGCATCAGGCTAGCTGCTGGAGCTATGATAGTAAAGGGGAGGAAAAGATGTGGTGTCTGCCTCAGCAGCGTTCCTGAGCTGGTGGGAGAGAGTGACCTTGATCAAATAATAAATGAGTAATTACAAAGTGAAGGAGAGGAAAGGGTGCAAGGAGAGTGTGTCACAAGGACATGTTACATCCTAGGCTAGGAGGTGGCCAGGGAAAGCTCCACAGAGAAAGTGATGTTTTTGCACAGACTGAGGCCTTGGGAGGAGTTGGACCTGTGTGAGAGGGAGCAGGGAGCAGACAAGGACAGAAGTCCAGTCTGAAAGACTGGGGGATGGGTCTATGGCCACACCACCGTGAATGTGCCCCACCTCAGCTCAAAGAATGGGGGATGGCAGGATGTGGGAGGAGGTTTGAGTCCATGACAAGCAGACAAGCCAAGGCTTGTGGGTCCAAGTAAGAATTCTGGGACCCAGAGAGGGGCGATGTGATCAGACTCACCTTTGAAGAATCACTTAAGATTTAAAAAAATGTTAATCATGGTAAAAAGCACAAAACAGGGGTCAGGCTCGGTGGTTCACGCTTGTAATCCCAGCACTTTGGGAGGCCGAAGAGGGCAGATCATGAGGTCAGGAGTTCGAGACCAGTCTGGCCAACACGGTGAAACCCTGTCTCTACTAAAAATACAAAATTTAGCTGGGCATGGTGGCAGGCGCCTGTAATCCCAGCTACTCGGGAGGCTGAGGCAGGAGAATCGCTTGAACCTGGGAGGCGGAGGTTACAGTGAGCCAAGATTGTGCCACTGCACTCCAGCCTGGGTGACAGAGCTAGACTCAAATAAAAAAAAAAGAAAAGAAAAGCACAAAACATAAAATTGATCATCTTAGCCATATTTAAGTGTAGAGTTCAGTTCAATAGTGTTAGGAGTATTCACATTGCTGTGCAATGAATCTCCAGAACATTTTCATCTTGCAAAGCTGAAACTCTATACCCATCAAACAACTGCCCATTTCCCCAATTCCCAGCCCCTGGTAACACCATGCTTCTTTTCTCTACGGATTTGGCTATTCTAGGGACCTCAGAGAAGTAAAATCATACAGTGCTTTTTGGAACTGGCTTATTTCGTTTAGCATAATGTCCTCAAGTAGTAGCATGTGTCATGACAAATTCCTTCCTTTTTAAGGCTGAATCATATTCCATTGTATGTAGAGAACGAACACATTTTGTTTTTCTATCCATGGACATTTGGGGTGCTTCCATCTTTTGGCTATTGTGAATAACATGAACATGGGTGTGCAAATATATCTTTGAGACCCTGCTTTCAATTCTTTTGGATGTATCTCTAGAAGTGGGATTATTGAACCATATGGTAGTTCTATTTCTAATTTTAATAAACTTTGAGAATCAATTGTAAAAAGCAAATTCAACAAGGCTGATTTTGTTGCCTACAAAACAATAGAAAATAACAGTACTGTGTGGTTGCTAAAAACTATTATCTTCTTGGATTACATTAATATAATTCAGTAAGTCCCCCCCTACCACATGAATTCCTCTAAAGTTAATAGAGCTCAGAATGAATAATTAAATGTATATACATTTCAGGAACACTTATTGGATACACTTACGCTTTGAGGGACAATCTTTATTAGCCAAACATCATTGAACACTTACTCTCTGCAAAGCATTGTGGGAAACCCAAAGTATGCCCAGCTTGGTTCCCACTCTCTTGAAGCTTCCAGTCCAAAAGGGGCAACAACATCCTTTGGTATGCAGTATTTTTAAATGGTGGTACAGAGGGCAGGTCCTAGGAGCTCAGTAGGGGCAGGGGTTGTGGGAAAAGGCTTCCTGGAGGAGGTGACATTTGGGTTTGATGGGGTTTGGGCAGGTGGAGAGGTGGGGGCTGGAGGGTTCCAAGTGGCTGGTACAGACCGAGCCAAAGCAGAGAGTGCACATGAGTTTAGGGAAGGGAACAGCAGGAGAAGGTCAAGTGGGAGACTCGGCCTGAGAGGTGGGTGGAAGAGACTAAGGAGAGCTTTGCATGCCAGGTGGAAGGATTGGAACTTCCATGGTAAGTGGGCTGGGGGGGCCAGCAGGGGTCTGGAATAGGGGAGAGACATCAAAACAGTGCAGTGATGTGTACAGTGAGAGAAACTGGCAACTGAGAAATTAGTTAGAAAGGAGTTAAATACATCAGGCGATTTAACTCCTTAAATGAGGCAATGAGTGTTTGAATTTTATTGGGGAGGAGGGCAGGAGTTGGAGGGGCTGGGAAATGGGCACTGGAAAGGAGGGGCCAGCTAGAGACTGCAGTTGAGCTGATCTTGGCCCCTTTTCCGTGGAGGTCCTCCCTTCCTCCCTCTTTCTTGCTTTCTTTACTTTTTCTCATCCTTCCTCCCTCTTTTCTTCCTTCCTGCCCTTCTTTCATCCATCTTTCCTTTTTTTCCTTCTTTTAAAAAAATATTGGCCAGGTGTGGTGACTCACGCCTGTAATCCCAACACTTTGGGAGGCCAAGGCAGGCTGATCACCTGAGGTCAGGAGTTCAAGACCAGCCTGGCCACCATGGTGAAACCCCATCTCTACTAAAAATAAAAATACAAATAAATTAGCTGGGTGTGTTGGTACGTGCCTGTAGTCCCTAGTCCCAGCTACTAGGGAGGCTGAGGCAGGAGAATCGCTTGAACCCAGGATGTGGAGGTTGCAGTGAGCCAAGATCGTGCCACTGCACTCCAGCCTGGGCAACAGAGTGAGACTCTGTCTCAAATGAAACAAAACAAAACAAACAAAAATATTATGTCTGTCTTGTCTTGTAACGACCAGTCTCACCCATTTTGGTTTCCTTCAGAACCTTGCATGGTAGCCTGCACTTGGCAGGTGCTGGATAAATATTTGTTGAATTGCAATTGGTAACTGATTAGAAAGTGGGGCAGGGGCCAAAAATAACCAAAAACTCAGGCCTGGGTGATGGGAGAGAGGAGGATGCCAGGAGAAGCTGGTCAGGGTCAAAGAAAAGTTAAATTTGACCTGCCAGCAGGCAATCTAGCTGACATGAAATCTTGGGATGTAGCTAGAAGGGATAGGGGTTTTAAGGAGTGCCCTCACCTTCATGCCCAGTCCAGCTGGGGAGACAGTGGCTGCGTTTAAGAGCACAAATCTGGGCTCTGAAGTCATTTTCTGGTCAGCCACTAGCTCAGTACCAAGTTACGCCATCTCTCTGAGTCTCAGTTTTCTCACCTATAAAAGTGGGATAATGGCCGGGCACGGTGGCTCATGCCTGTAATCCCAGCACTTTGGGAGGCCAAGACGGGTGGATCACAAGGTCAGGAGTTCAAGACCAGCCTGGCCAAGATGGTGAAACCCTGTCACTACTAAAAATACAAAA
>NC_045445.1:24905110-24913813 GCF_002776525.5 Piliocolobus tephrosceles
GAGCTAGACTCCGTCTCAAAAAAAAAAAAAAAAAAAAAAAAAAAAGGTGGGATAATGTAGTACTTTATCAGCCTATTGTAAAGGCTAAAGTGATATTAAATGTATTAGTACCTGGGATAAATGACAGCTAGAGTTATTAGTTATTATTACTCTTTCTAAGGTTAGGAGAAGGAGCATACAGAAGTCACGTCACTTCCCTGAGTAAAGGCAGCCATGGCCTCCTGTGGTGTCGAATGAAATGCAAGCTCCTGCCCGAGGTTCCTCAGGCCCTCTGTGACCACGTTCCTGCTCACCTGTTGTCCAGCAAGTCCTGTCCCTCACGGAGTTCTGCCTGGCTGTCCCCTGAGCACGGCCAGCTGTTTTGCTGCCTCAGGGCCTTTGCATTTGTCTTTTCCTTTGCTCGGAATGTCTTTTGCCAGATCTTGCACGTGTGGCTCTTTTTGGGGGTATTCAAATCAAGATATGGTGTCTTGGCTTCCTGAGGTTTAAGTCTCAGCTAAAACATCACCTCCTCAAAGCAACTTTTCCTGACCAAGGCTCCCCGCTGTACCCTCGAGAGCATCCCCCTGTTTGATACTCTCCACAGTACTTGTCAGGAACTGTAGCGACCTTGGGTACTGTTAATTTGCATATCTGTCCACCCTCATCCCTGCCCTGCCCTCTTGATGAAGGCACCATGAGAGTGGCAACCTTGTCTGGTTTACTTCTAGATCCCCAGCACCTTGAACAGCATGGGGCACACAGGAGCCACTCAACAAATACTTGTTAAATGAATAACCCATACTGAGATGTAAGAGGAGGGGTGATGGTTGATGGGGAAAAGTCCAGAGAGGGTGGAGGAGAAGGGCTCAAAAGTGCAGGTGGAAGAGCTGGTCTTGGCGAGGAAGACCGCTTATTTCTCAGACAGATGGAAAGAGGGAGAGATGAAGCTAAGCTGGAGACATTTTGATGTGCAGGGGGCAAGACTGTTTTGACATTTTCACAAAGCAAAGGGTACAGTCACCTGCTGGGAGCTGAAGGGCAGCAGAAGTGGGTTCTGGGCCTGGAAGTCCATGGAGGGCTTGGGAATAACTCCACTAGTTGCCATTTATTTAGCACTTAGGCACCGGGCACTGTTCCAAGGCCTGGAAATGTATAACTGATCTCATCCTCATGATGATACTATCATTACTTTTAAGATGTGGATACACCTTCAATACATACAATTTTTCTTCTCAATTATACCCAATAAAGCTGGGGAGAAAAGACACGGAAACCAAGGCATAGAAACGTCAATTAACTTTTGATCAGGGTCACATATCTAGGAAGTGGCAGAGCTGAGATTTGAACTCAGGCAGTCTGGTCATTGGAGCCTATGTGAAGAACCACTATAGTTTTCTGCCTCCCTAGGCCCCGTGGAGCAGGTATGTGAGGTCATCAAGAGAGGAAGAGGAAGATTGTGGAAGAGTACATGGCAAGCCCAGGGACAGTCAAGCCAGAACGCTGTACCAGAAAGCCCAGGAATGAGGGCAGAGAGTCAATGGGACAGGGCGGGTGACTTACGGTTAGGCACAGCAAAGACGGGGACTGAGGCAAGAAAGAGAGAGGAAGGAGTTTTCTGGGTAAACAGCACATGCAAAGGCCCTGAGGTTGGAAAGAGTTCAGCTCACCGGGAGGAGTAAAAGGACAGTATCAGAGTATAGTGGCAGGGGTGAGGAAGGCTTATGGTAGGCAGAGGTCCTTTAGGGTGGTATTCCTTAAAGTGTGGTCCAAGCACCCCTGCATCAAAATGCTCTTGGGTTCTGATTTAGAATGCAGACTCTGTGCCTTATCTCAGACCAACTTACTCAGAGTATCTGGAGCCTAGGAATCTGCTTTTTAACAATGTCTCCAGGTGATTCTTCTGCGCATGAATATTTGAGACCCATTGATGCAGGGCCTGGTGGGCCACAGGGAAGCTTAGGTTTCATTGTAAATGTCACTGAAGGGTTATCCACAGGGAAGGGATGAGACTGATGTAATTAAGTCATGCTGCCTGCTGTGTGGAGAATGGATTGGAGGGCAGCAAAGCTAAAAGGAAGACCAGGCAGGGCATGGTGGCTCATGCTTCTAATTCCAGCACTTTGTGAAGCCAAGGTGGGAGTACTGCTTGAGCCCAGGGGTTTGAGACCAGCCTGGGGAACACAGGGAGAACACACCTCTACAATTTTTTTTTTTAAATTAGCCAGGCTTGGTAATGTGCGCCTATAGTCCCAGCTACTCGGAGGCTGAGGTGGGAGGATCGCTTGAACCTGGGAAGTCAGGCTGCTCAAGTGAGCTGATCATGCCACTGCACTCTAGCCAAGGCAACAGAGTAAGACCCTCTCTTAAAAAAAAAAAAAGACAAAAAGAAGACCAGGCAGGAAGTCATTACAACATCCTCGTAATGGTGGTGGCCTTGACCAATAAAATCAGCAGAGGGGGTGATGAAAAGTAGATGTGTGGGGCACGCTGCTGACATGGTCGGTCGGTAGGAAAGAGAGAAATCAAGGCTAGCTCCTAGATGCTTAGCCCCAGCAACTGGCCAGATGGTGTTGACATTCTCTGAGCTGAGGGGAGACAGCTAGAGGATCTAAGTTGGGTGGTAGTAAAAGAACCAGAAGTAAAGTAATTCTACTTTGGAAATGGTGAAGCTTGACATGCCTGTGATACATCTGAGGGGAGATGCCAGCTAACTAACTGGATATACTGGGCAGGAACTCAGAAGAGAGCTATGAGGTGGAAACGTAACATTTGGAATCAGGGTATTACAGATATTTACAGCCACGGAAATTGATAAGATGCCACCAAAGGAATTAATGGGCAAGCAGAGTAGAACTGTTTGAAAAAAAAATGCCACTATACCATGCAGTGTCACTAACCTAAGGAACCTTAGGTCAGTCATTGTCCCCTCTGAGACTTTCCCTATCCAAACAATGAGATCAGATTAGGTCATCACTAAGGTTCTCTCCCTAACATTTAGTGATGCCACTGTTGAAATGTGTGGCTTTTACATTATGAGGCTACACCAAGAGCCAGTTCTTCAACTTGCCCTGCAATCAGAAAGGCCCTAATGGATCTCCTATAACAGAAGCCTAGCGGCTGGGGATGCCATTTCCTCTCTAACCTCTGGAAAGATAGACCACCATGCCTGCTATTCACATTGCCTGCTGCTATGTAAAAACTTCTGGCATCAGTCTCCATCTGCTGGGGGGAAAATCACTCTCAGAAAGAAACACCTTCTCCTGCCAAGGCTTTGGGTGGGGCTTCGAAAGTTGTTTATGACAACACTGAGTCAGCACATTCAGCAGGGTCAAGCTCACAGCTGGAGGGAATTGGAAGAGGGCCTTAGTAGAGAAGAAACCTCCAGCTGTGGCTTCTTCAGTCTCAAAGGGAATGGCATCAGAATCCACAAATTCATAATGGAGACTGGCACCATGCGCAAATCAGGGGTTTCCTCCCAACATGTTAGACAGTTCAGATGAGAACAAAAAAGCACTAAATTTATGGACTTCATCACCCCAATAAGTCATAAAAGTTCAAAGCTGGTTTTCAAAAGCTGCAAAATAGGATTATGTTAAAACAGGCTCTCGGGGGAAGCACATCTTGAGACTATGTGAGCAGGGGTAACTGGGTTCTCCCCAGATGTGCATCTTAGGGTTTGTCAGGTTTCTGGGGCTGGAGGGATCACAGATCTGACCTAGTGTGACATTTACATGCATTAAGAGTCAACATCCTTTCCTCTAATTCAGTTGTTTTGTTGCCTGAATCCTTAGGGTTAAAATAAGGGTACTTGGCTGGCCTCTGAAAGTATAGGACGCCTTTATTAGCCTCTGAAAATGCATGGTTTCTTCTCATCTCTGAGGGTGAATATATCAAGAATTCTAATAAATGGTATTTCCCTGTAAGACAGGTAATGACAGTACAGGCACAGCTGATGGGGACTGCAGTCAAGTCAAATGGAACCCAGTGACACATAAGCCCTCCCTCCTGAGTGTTACCTCACCAAAATCACACTTTGCTTTTTCACACAACATATATTTATTCAGAAAAAAATTTGCAATAAATTATAATAAAAAAGATGACACGAAATATAGAATCCCACTAGCAGCTTTGCTTAGTGATCAAGACGTTTTTGGGAAATATAACAAACAATTACAGAATAAGAAAACAGTGAAAGGGAGACTAACGCAATGTCACCACATGGATTTAAACCATTTCTTCCCTAAGACAGCAGGTGCAGAGTCTTTCCCTACCAGTTGAATCTGAAATAATTACTTCAGAGCAGCTACAAATTAGTACCTTAGAGGACTTGGGAATTACAGGTGGGGTGTTGGAATAGGCATGGTAGGGAAGCAGATTTCTTCTGTCTGGGTCTACGTCTTGTCTCCTCTACCTAGAGATTGTCTAAAATTCTCAACCCTGTATATGTTCCAGGATGAGCTGAAAAAAGGTCGAGGCAGTACACCAACTTAGTGTTTTGACCTGATGTAGAAAGAGATAGGATACTGCATACGTGCAGTACAGAGCCTCCACTAACCACACCCTTGATCACCCAAAGATTCCAGGTCAACCATATGCTAGAAAACAAGCCCAGGAAAGGTATTTCCCTGGGGTATGACCCTACCCCAGTGTCTATTATCTGCCTCTTTTTGTGGTCACTTTCTGGCCTTGCGGAGATGACAAACCTGTTCTGCTCTGAGTCTTCCATTAACTAAGTTCAACACCCAGCCCCTGACCTATCATACCTCCAGCTCTGTGGCACCAGTAACTTGACTCCTACTGCTTTAACTCTCAATCAGGAAAGCGTTTAGCCGTATTGCAAAATACGTACCTTTTTTTTTTTTTTTTTCAAGAAATGGGGGAAATCACTGGTGGTGCCTTGGATATGCTAGAAATGTCATGGAGTCAATGCCCAGGATCGTACACAGAGCCTGTACGTTATGTTCCTTGCAATTAACGTAAACAGGTAAGGGTGGTTGTAACAAAAGAAAACCAGGAGGAAACCAATTGCATCAGGCAGTTTTGCAGTCAGTGGTTGGTGGCTTATCAACCAATATAGATGAATTTTTTTTAAAAAAGGCTGTATCACAGAGTTTGAATAAATGAAAAGCTCAGAGGGTCATCTTGGATGGGGGAGGTAAGGTGCTTGGTTGGTCCTGTTGGCCAGTCTCTTTACACAACACTGGATATGGTCTGGGAGCCAAGGGGAGTCTCTAAACCCTTTACGTGCAGGAGCTGGTTGTAGAGCACAGTCAGTCCCACTGAGGAAGGAGGTGACACCTGCCCTTGGTACTTCAGAAGACCAGAAAACGGATTCTAAGGGTCATCCGCAATACCTTTGCTGTGGGAAGGATCAATAGCTCTAGATGGGCCTGCCTGAGGTACAAGACTCCCTCTTTTACTGTGGGGCCAGTGTTGCTCTGGAGGTGGATGTCTAGGCAGGAGATGGGTCTCAGAGACACCCAGGATTAGTCCTTGTGTAAAATTTGAGTAACAATAGGAAAAGGATAGTGGGAAGCAGGACCTGTCAAACACAAATGCTCTCACTCTTCAGATACTCAAAGTGCTTCCATTCTGATTGTGATTCTCTCACATCAATGGGATGCCATCTCTAATAGTCCCTAAAGTTATGCTACTAAATGTGATCTAAGAGAATATGGTTCCACCCAGTGCGGAGCCATGAAAAGGCCAATGTTACAGAGACATAAAGATGCCATTGTAGTAGAAATGCACAAATGCATGTAATAACTGCACGCGGACAGTGAATTCACTGTTGAGGACACCCAAGGAGTCACTAGCCTCACTCAGACTTCGTTCAAAGTGACAGAACGAGGGGAGTGCAGTGCAAAGGAGTGATCCGGGAAGGGGTGGGTCAAAAGTGCATTATACAAAGGACTCTAGACAAGTCTCAGCTACAGCAAGTAGTGCTTGTAGGCCCAGAATGGGAACATCTCAGAATCTAGGCCTAGGGTACTAAGGACAATCATGACAATTGGATAGGAGGGCAACAAACACATCCCTAGGTAAAGGAGTGTAAATACAGATCTTTTTGCCTTATAAAGAGAAAACACAAAAACACCAAAATATGGTAACTTTGGCTTGGCAATATAAGTCTAAAAGTATTTTGCTGTGGAGGATATGGTAAAGGAGGGATTAGGAAACACTCTTCCTTTTTACTATAAACAGAACTTGAAATTCTGCAATAGACCCTTCCTGTGGCATGACTTTTTAACTCATTCTGAAATACTTGGAGCCCGAGATCGTCTGCTTCTAGAATATCAGAGACTAGTAAGAGCCTTAGTCTTCTTCGCTCCCAAGCAGAAAGCCCAGAAGGAACTGAATAGCACGCTGGCGGTCACTTGGAGTCTGTCTTGCCATAAGGTTGGGTGGAGGCCTCAGGAGAAGACTAGTGAAGAGAGTAGCTAGAAGACGACAGAAAGACAAGCGGAAACTTTTGTCAGACATAACCTAAGCAAAACCTCAGGGCTGGAGGGCCTGGGGACAACGACTATTGACTGCCATGTGCCTGCACACGCAGTAAGGTATATACTGGATACAATGCATGAAGAGTATTTTCAACAAATGCCCCATGCTGCATGAAGCACTCTTACCGATCATGTTGGCATTGACGCTATTGTATTCAGAGAATTTTAAGAGTTCTCGAAGGAATGCCATCAAGTAACGGAAAACATTTCTATGGCATCTCGGAAGCTGGGAGATCACCTGTTTTTAAAAATAGGGGTGGGCAGTGAGAAAAACAGGTGGAAGATGAAGGTAAGAGGAACTTACAGCTGCCATTAATAGTAGTCTATAATCCAACCCTTGCAGGACCCATTTCATCTGTCAACTTCTATTATCTCCTCATGGCCAACACAACACCTTCCAAATTATAACTTCAAAGTAAGAACGGCCGTGCTGTTTGGTCCCCGTCCACTCAATGACCAGGCCACGTGGTCATCACACATTCACACACACACCCCGCCTCACAATAGGTCGGTGTTCATCTGCTCTTTTCCCATTTCCGCAGGCACGCAGCCACAGCACCTACCAAGCTGAATGGTTTTCTGTTCTTTTTTGTTTGAATGGTTTTCTTTACAATGTCACTTAGCATGGATGGGGACTCCTCCCAATTCTCACTAGTCCAATTCACAGGTACTCTCAGCTACTGTGCATCAAAATCATTTCAGGATTAAAAACACACACCAAGAAGAGAAAAAGAAGAAAGGCTCCCAAGTGTCACCCATCCTTCCTGGTAATGTCAGCCAGAATTCCATGTACAATCAGCTTCACCAATTTACCCTAGAGTAGAGGGATCCACCCCACTATGTTTTCTGTAAACAGAAATAGGCCAATGGGGAGAAGGTGGCAAATATCATAGGAAATAACACAACCTAAAATTTAAGGGTAGCAACCCTCAATGTTCGTGTCCTGCTACTAATAACAGATCCAGACCCATCCTACCAGACAGCTGGCTGCCTATCTGGCTCTGTAAAACTGATGACTTCTCTGTGGGGGAACCTGCGTCAAACACATCCTCAGGTCAGTAGAACCCACCTGTCGGCAGATCCGGGGATCATGAGCAGAGTCAAGACATCGCTGATACAGCTCGTAACAGATGACTGGCTCTGGCAGGGCTTCCAAGAAAATGAGCAGTGCTTCAGCCACAGAGTGGTTGCTGCCAGCTGAATCAACTTAAGTCAAGGGAAAGGGGCTCCAGGAGAAAGGCCACACAGAGCCCCGACGGGCTCCTTTCCTCAAGATCCTGCAGGGACTGTTTTCCTCCTCTTATTTGGGGCACACTGATCCTAATGGGGGTTTGATATTTTATTGATTCAAGTGCCCTGCAGCTGAGTTGTTACAGAATTGGTCAAAGACTCTTGGCAGCTTTGGCCCAGCTTCAGGGTCAGGGGAATATAACCTGCAGAGTGACAGCTGACACTGGAGCAGTCCTATAAACCAGTTGCCCATGTTTCCCATCCTTCTCCCTGCCCTGTCAACAGTACGTGTGGTGGAGGAGTGACTGATCACCTGAAGGAGAATAGTACCGGCGTTGTGGCTTCTACGTCCCATGCTTTTTAAGTCATTGTTATCTACCCCTTGCTTCCTTTTAGTAAGAGCTGGATATGGAAAGAGGTCAAAAGTTCATAAAAGGAAATGAGAAACAAGTGGATAGTCAGTGGTTATCCTATAATAAAAGACATTACAAAGAAAATAAATATAGAACCACAAAAAGCAAATATAGGTGCGAAGAAGAGTTTGACCAAGTACTCATCCAGCTTCTTACGCTTTGGTTGCAAAGGATACGGATTGTCTCAGGAATGCTAGTATCCAGACAATCAATGATCTGCTGGAGCTCTTCCTGCATTCCAGGGGTCTGGAACAGGTCCTCCTACCAAAGAAGTCAGAATGAAGGGAACAGGCAAGATAATCACTCCTGAGGTTATGATGATTACTCAAGGATCAGAAGAGCAGCAGGAAGCAAAACAGAAGGGTGGTATGTGTGTTAATAATTACAAATGGAGGTGTGAAAATAGCACATTTTTCCTTTAGCATTTCTCTAATCCATGTGAAATGTTATTTCAAATAAGAAAATGTTCTTTCCAGGCCGGGCGCGGTGGCTCAAGCCTGTAATCCCAGCACTTTGGGAGGCCAAGATGGGCGGATCACGAGGTCAGGAGATCGAGACCATCCTGGCTAACACGG
>NC_045445.1:24913913-24933947 GCF_002776525.5 Piliocolobus tephrosceles
CCAGCCTGGGCGACAGAGCGAGACTCCCTCTCAAAAAAAAAAAAGAAAATGCTCTTTCCAAAGGTTTTAGCCTACACCTGATAAGGCAGGGGACCAGATGGCTAGAGCAAGAAACCAGATGTTCTAATTCTAGCCTCTTTTTAAATTTTTTTTAATAGAGATGGGGTTTCACCATGTTGCCCAGGCTAGTCCCGAACTCCTGAGCTCAAGCAATGCGCCCGTCTTGGCCTCCCAAAATGCTGAGATTACAGGCATGAGCCACCGTGCCTGGCCTACTTGTAGCCTCTTGACAAGAAGCAGAAGGCAGAGTCCAAACAGAATAACCACATTCAAATGCTAGTACTACTGAACGCTGGGGAAGGAGGAAATCGCATGCTCATACTAAACCTTGCTTTCAAGTTACATTATTCTTCAGTAGGTAGGAGAACATTACCTTTCAATTTAGTCCCAAGAAATGTCTCTTTTGGGGGTGAATGAGTTGGGGTGGCCTTTTAGATAGGGCACCAAAAGAAAAACTAGGACCAAGTTAAAAAATGGGTTTAAAATCTGCTTTGGATTTTAAAATCTCTAATGCCTACATGACTCATAGCCAAAGTAGGCATTATAGACTCAGGTGTGCAGCTGTCCAGGGAAAACCAGAGAGTAGCCAGGAGACAGGTGCTCTTAATTTGGTCCTGGCTCTGCCACGACTACACTTAGGCCTTGGTCTTAGTAAATAACTTAGCTTTGCATGCTTCAGCTGTGACATCTGTGACTAGGGACACTTCCACTCACCCAGTTGATCTGACAGTGCCACTGTGTGCGGGTAGCTTGGGAAAGTTAAAAGCGTTATGCTGATGTGAGGTGTTATGATTTCCTATAGTATTTACACACCTTCCAAAGTTGTAGGGAAGGTCTACTCTCACTTACCTGGTGACAGGCATATTTGAATAGGTGATCTACTAGAAGCCAGATCTCCTTGGGGACCTGAAGGGGTCTCTCACTGGCACCTTCATCCAAAGGAACCATTTGCAGAAGGGATTTCTCCTAATAGATGGAACAGGATGAGAATCAAAGGGGTCTCAGAATAAAGATTTTGGTGTATAACTTTAAAGTCCTTCAAATTCTGGTCATGCAGGTACAATGTGATCTTCATCTCTTAAGATTTTCCATTTCTTCTCACTGGGGACACCCCTGGTCAGAAGGCACTTGATAGCAAGTCCCACAGTTAAAGAATCTCCTTTCCTAAATGCTTCACTTAATTGTTCTGCATTTCATTTGAGTTTATTATGTTTATTACGTGGATGCCTTGTGTTTAAATCCTATCAAAGGTGACACTGAGAACCATTGCTCCAGTGATACAGTCACAGTGGAGTCCATACAGCACTGGTGACTTGGGGGGACTATTAAATTATAATTGTCAATGTAGTACTTTGAGAGATCAGGGTCTACACTTAGGTTTTTGTTTATTTCTAACTTACTCTTCCTTCAGGTCTTACCACAGATACTGTTGTTTGTTTTCAATGTTGATTTAAATGAGCTTCTTTGGTTTTCAGGAATTAAAGACAACTCCCCACAACATTAGACCCACATATGTAAATATTTCAGGCTTGATGGAAGTTCTAATCTTAAGGCACTAAAACTCATAAGCCTTAAGGTCCAAAAAGAGTAAACTGAATATAGCTAACCAAGAGGCAGAAATACCATGAAAAGTCTAAGGTCTGAGTCCAGAAGTTACATTTTCTAGGAATAGCTCAGCCAAGATTTCTAGGGGCTTTTACTCCTTTCATCTATCTTTCTACTATCTGTTACATTCTTCTGAAAGAATTTTGTAAGAGAAAAACCCAGAAGTGACATAAATTAAATCAATCACTATATGTGAATTGGAAATGGCTAGGAAATAAATTCAGTTATCTTAGGTTCATGTAGTCAAATATAAATTACATGAAAAAATGTTTGAAATAGTAAAGGCATCTGAAGGTAGCCTTCAGAAAAATCCCAGTGGAGAGAACTATGACCAAATTTTTTGCATCCTCCTCTCTCCCCTGCCTCTAGCTTGAGGTCATATATATTCTGCATGTTTAACTAAGAAATTCTTGCCCAACATTGTGCAACTTGTGAATTCCATCCACAACCCCCAGTCACGTAGCTTTAAAAGAAAAAAAAAAAAAGGAGCATGTCACTACTTTGACAGAGACCACATACACCACAGCCGAGCTGAGGTCTCTTCTCAACATTATGTTCTTTAACAAGCACTGATGACCTTTAAAAGCTGCTGTGCCTTTCTAAGGGAATAAGAAAGAGAAGGGAGTGTGACAGTTGGTTACCATTTAAAATCTTTCTTTTTTTTTTTTTTTTCCACATTCAGTTTGTTTCCTTTCTGTCCCTGGGATTCTATCACTTGATATTCATGTTCCTAATAGTTGCCAGAATGTCTATCAATGGCTCATCCATTTACTTCTTTCCAGTTGCAAGTACCAAATCCAAGCATCCACATGGTATTTGAGCCAAAACACTGTCCATCTTGCACTCTGCTAACTCTCTGGACCAAATGCAGCACATGTACTGATTCTTTAGCAGATGCCTCCAAACTTGCCATATAGAAATTATGCAGCACTGATTCACGTACTTTTTAAAAAGTCTGACATCCAACTGGAGCTTTTCCTGTACTAAGGCATTAAGGCAACACAAGGCACTGTGTAAGATAAAAAGACAGAACATGGACTGCTCTTAACAGGGAAGAGCTAGGAAGCACAGCTGTCTCAAACCTTGGTGATTTTAAAAGGTTAATAAAATGTCAGTAGATTACATACACCATCCACTATTCATTTTCAAATTCCTGTATGATAATATGGAATGCCACAGTTGTGTCTCCAAAGTCTAGAGAAAAGATCATGCACAAGAAACAATACTTGAATAATTTCACAAATTATCCTGAACTCTAATTTTCAAAGGAAAACCAAGGTACTTTGTCTTCTTTCAACAAGACACATTCAGCGCCTGATAAGCCCACACTTTGTAACCTTACTTAGTGTTAATAACTACAGCATGAAAACAGTATGCCATCCCCATCATCAAAAGGCATTAAATTCCACCAAGTGGGGAGAGTGTATGACTTCAGCAAGTTTTTCAACCTTTCTGGGCCTTGGTTGTCTCATCTATTAGAATGGAGAAAATACCTTACCCTGTCTGAAGGTAGAGGCCTGAACCAGATGATCTTTTATGATCTTGTTCAGGTCCACGATTCTATTCTATGCTCTATTTCTTGATCATACCTGTGTATTTTTTTCTGAAATTAATTGCTATGATCATTAACCTCAAATCATTCTTAATGCAACAGAAAGCTACTTCTTCTGGTTTTATTGTCATTGGAAATGGAGGACAGCTAACTGGTACCCTCCTCCAATTCGTGAGCATTCAGATACGTCAAGACGGCTCTGTAGTTACTTCTCATTTCAAAAATACAAATCTAGAACCTTGAGTCCTACTGTTTTTATGTACCGAGTCTCAATGACTTAACTGCTACAGTAAATATGTTTCCTGTACTTCAAACACTTAAGGACAGCTGGTAGGACTTTAGGGGAGTCTCACCAAGTCAGAGGTCTCTGATATGGGAACGCCTAGGGATAAATTCCAGGGACCACAGTTAAGTGTTAATCAAGCACAGGGAAACTCTCATAACCACCAATGGATTGCATTACCTTTTCTAGGAAGCTGTCTTCTTCCTGAGAGTGGAGCAGGAAAAGAAAGTCATTGACAGACAGAATATGATTAGAATTAATTTACAGAATTAGAAACAGATCAGTATTAGAACTCACTATCTTACCAGATATACATGCTTTAAATAGCTTTGAATTCTTCAAATAAATTATGATTGTTGAAAATGAAATACATTTTTCATACACAAAGTTCTCTACTAGACATTTTAAATTTTTGTGCAGTTTGAGAATATCACTCAATAAATATGTGCAGTTCTAGACTTCTGTGCCCTTTGGCACCTGCCAGCTGACCCAGCCAAATGCCCCAATGTCTCTTCCTGTCTGCTGCTTGGAGGCAGGTGCACTGAGGTATATACCTCACTGAAAGAATATGGCTGTAGGCCCAACAGTGGCCATCTGGAAGGAGATGGTAAACCACTCTACTTTCCATTTTCATTCTTCTCACACCAGCCAGCCTCCTAAGCAGCATCCCAGATTCCTTTCTATCTCCTCGTATCCACTCCCCTCCTCAAAGGCCCTCAGAGTGCCCAGATTTGAAGGTCCTTCTGAACTACAAATGAATTTCATTTCAGACCTTTGCAGATCAGAAGATCCATCATTATCCCCTATTTTTATTTTCCTATTGGGTATAAGAGAAAAAAGAGAGGCAGGGGATAGGTAAGAAGGTATCTTTTTAATCTTCCTGTCTTTTAGGCTGTTATTACAATCCAATAACAATAGCAGCAATAACTACCACCACCACTTAGGAAGCATCTGTCATATACCAGGAACTGTGCAAAGTGCTTATATACAGTCATTTAATCTGTACACACGTCCAAAGTAGATATTATTCCCATTTTACAGATGAAGAAACTGAGGCTCTGAAAGCTTAAATTATTCTCCCAAGGCCACACTCACTATTAGGTAGTAAGTGGCTGAATCAGGATTGGATCCCAGGTCTGACCAACTCCACAGTCATTATCACTATGTTCTGTGAGACAATTCAAAAAGGACAATGTGACTGCTTCCTGGACAGAGAGGTAGAGGAAAACTGTGAGAATGTATTCTCCATAACAGGCTAAGGACAGTGAGAAACCCCACTTAAAAGACAGCATGGTTAATGGAAAGAGTATAGGCACTGGTGTTGGACAGGCTTGGGTACAAATCTTTGTTCCACCTCTTGGAAATTTTGTATAGCCCTCACACAAGTTACCAGACTTCACAGAGCCTCAGTTTCTTCATCTCTAAAACAGGGATAGTAATATTTACCTTGAAGCAGCCTAAAACCAAAGGGTGATGGGGCAGTATGCCAGCAGAAGGTCTGGGTCCCTCAAGGTTTCTCATACCTCCCCAGTGACTCCCAACCTGGATTGTTTCAAATCTGACTATGGACCATTAAGCACTCAAGTCTAAATTACATGTCTCAGTTCTTACAGGTAAAAGGAGAAATCCCAATCTTACTGTCTGAGATGCACGGGAGCTGGGAGTGGACAGGGAGGAGGAAAAGCATGTGTTTCCTGGCATTCCTAGTGGTAATACTGAATGCATTCCTCCCAGACTGTTATCCATGGGGATTAGGCATTTTAATATTGGTAGATACTTCACGAATTAAACATGCTTTTGTGGGTTTACCTAGACTCTTAAATATCACATGAAATAAAGTAATTAGAATAATAGTCTCTATAAGGTACATATTTATAGTACTATAATTACAATACCTTTTAATGTCAAGTTGATTTTGAGTACCCAACATCTGATACAATTTTAGACTAGAACCTCTTGTAAAATTTAGGACGTGTTATCAAATGAAGAATCTACCTGACACATTTTATATTCTTCCTTCCATGAATATCTGATACATGATATGAATAAAACTAGACAGAGATTTTGTATACTAACCTGTCAAACTAGGCTCTCAAAAAGTTTTCTTTAAGCAGCAGCCATCCTCCGGTACAAGGCATTGTGCTAAAATGCCTTTGCAGGGGAAGGCAATGAGAAATGAGGATAAAGGAGAAATACCTGGTTTGTCCCTGACTCTGATTTGCAACTGAGTTGGGGTGAGGAGTTCCAGAGTTTACAGACCGGTATTGTCATAATTCATGAATACGAGTTCTCAACAGATCATTGCTAGCCCTTTAAAAGACTCACAGAATTTTAAAGGGTAGAGATGGGGAGAGAATATTACAAGTGGAAGAGGCAGAAATAAACAAAAGGCACAGAGACTGTAAATCACAAATTGAGATTACAAAGAAGTTAGTCATCTGTTTGTGGGGTGCATGGAGAATGCCAAGAAAAATAGTGGGAAATAAATCTGAAAAGGTATGTTTAAGTTAGCCTTGGGGGGACCTTACATGACAGATTAAGGCATTCGGATTGTATTCAGCTGGCATGGGGGAGCCACTGACTACCTTTAAGCAAGGAAGTGATAGGCCCCAAAGCAGTAGTACAGAAAGATCAATCTGACAGCCCTGAATAGGAAAAATTGAAGGGCAGAGACAGAGAAAGAGAGAGAGAGAGACAGTGAGAAAGACAAGGGGATCATTCAAAAGCTACCGAGGTAGGTCAAGCAGAAGAAGGTAAACATCTTAATAATGGAAAATTATAAACATATATATATGTATATACACACACACAGGTATATATATAATTTCTAAGTATATATATATTAAAGGGTATATTATATATATAATAAAAGGTATATACATACACTTACAAATGAATACAAGAGAAAACTCTGAAAGAAGAATCGAAAGGACTTTGATTAAATACGGATGGAGGGACAAGAGATTTACTTCTCTAGGTACAGGTACAAAGAAACAACATAGAAATTACATTGAATTAAACCCTGGTCTCAATTTTGAAAATAGAAACGTCACTTAACCTTTATTAGTAAACAACTTACTCCCATGATAATCCTAAGGTTTCTACTATGAATCACTTAGTCCAACGAATTTTAAAGAGCAGAGATGCCCACTCTCTGCAAAAGGCTATACATGGATTACATTTAAAAAGGGAACTGAGTTCAGGATTTCCCCAGTGGGACAACACTGGCACATAGCAAATGCAATGCAAATCATTCTTTACCCCAACATTCACCCTCAGAAGAATATTCCCCGTGGTAAATGCAGCTAAAATAATATAAAAGAGTCAATTAGAGGTAGAATATCCACATTTAAAAATAAAAAGCATAGCCGAGCACGGTGGCTCAGGCCTGTAATCCCAGCACCTTGGGAGGCTGAGGCAGATGGATCACCTGAGGTCAGGTGTTCAAGACCATCCTGGCCAACACGGCGAAACCCCATCTCTACTAAAAATGCAAAAATTAGCCAGGTGTGGTGGTACGCACCTATAGTCCCAGTTACTCGGGAGGCTGAGGCAGGAGAATAACTTGAACTGGGAGGCGGGGGTTGCAGTGAGCCAAGATTGTGCCACTGCACTACAGCCTGGCAACAGAGTGAGAATCCATCTCAGAAATAAATAAATAAATAAATGCCGAAAACTGAATGGAAAATGAAGTTCTAAAAAGGATTAGTTCATATGAATAGAGAAGAAATACAAGCCATATACTTAATAGACTAAGAAATGGATGGTTAGATTAGTAAGACAAAGTAAAAACATAGTGAAAAAAAAAAAAACTATGGACAAATTAACAAGTTATTCCTGTTATTTCAAATTTTTAATATTGTTCTCCCAACAGATATGTCCCCAAGCAAATACAGTTTCTCTACCCATCCCTCAGCATTTTTCATCTCTGTATTTACAATTTAGCCACATCTGGCAAGTTCAAGTCTTGTCTCCTTTCAATTAGTCCATTCTACAAGCAACACCAGAATGTTCTTCCAACTATATCAATTTGCAACCTCATACTAATCAGCAAACCCTTCTGATGGTTCTAGATACCCTCTGGCTCAAGTATAAACCTACGTATTGACTTTAAGACTCTCTACCACCTGCCCCATTCTCCCTAACCAGCTTCATACTTGTTTATTCTTGATCTTTACTTGTACCAGGGAAATCTTACAGTTTTCCATACAGTCTTTTCACTTTCACCTTCTACCCTTTATTTAAGATGTCCCTTATGCCTGGAAGAGCCTGCTCACCCACTATATTAATACATGTTTCCTAAGTACTTGGACTTGACTGAAAATACTTCTATAACTAACCCCAAATCCCTTTCCTAGTTCACTAGTTCACTTTATTCTTATGTGCTAAACTTATTTCTCAGTCATGTTAATGTTACATGTATTAAATATTCATTAAAATGAAAACAGGCTGATGCTGATTTCTACAGGGATTAGCTGGTCAGTCAATAAGCTTTTATAGCATATAAGGGCTTTAATAAATAACACAGGAAAGGAACCTATTGTTAACACAAACTACAACCTCCATAATACTCATTTTAAATGACTTTCCAAAATACTGACTTACCAAGCACACCAGACATTAGCCAGTAAAGGTGGTCAATGTTCAGATTATCTGTAACCAAACTCCCTATTAACCATGACTTAAAGTTTAGCCATATTTTACATGTAAATATACTTTAATCACCACTAAATTATGGGAACTCACATAAACTCCATAATACCTTGTATCCAGTGTGTAATGAATCAATATTGAGGATTATTTGCTACTTCATATTCTAGTTAATATAACAGAAAAATCTATCTTAATTCTGAAAAAGAATAAAGATGATTACAATGGTAGATTTTCATCCGTTTCCCACTTGTGCTAATCCCAACTATTCTAGAAGTGGCAAAGTCACTGTTATGAAAAGAGCTGGAAGGATAAAAAATAATTATGTCAGTTATTTCACTCTGTATTTGGTGGGAAGATGGTGTGGCATAAGGATCTTTCTAAAACAGTGCATAAGGATCTTTCTAAAACAGTACATAGAGAGACAACACATACATTGAACTCATTTCTGGCTTCAACAAAATTTCAGAGCAAATAATACAACAGAGGGCAGGTACCATTATTAATAGCATCATCTCATGAGATTTGAAATATGATATTGGGTCTTGGGAAAAAAAACATGAATACTATACCTGAGGAATCATTTCAAAGGTCAAAATCAAGTCACAACAGAGTGGGAAGGTATTAAAGATGGGGTACTAATTGTTTTCAGATTTCTTGTTTACTGTTCCACACTAATGCAGGTTGAGTATCCCCAATCTAGAAATCCAAAATGCTCCAAAACTCGAAACTTTTTGAGTACTGTCATGATGATCAAAGGAAATGCTCACTGGAGCATTTCAGATTTCTGATTTCCAGATTAGGGAAGCTGAACTGTTAAGTATATAATGGATACATTTGAAAATCTGAAAAAGATTGAAATCTGAACACTTTTGGTCCCAAGCATTTTGGATAATAGATCAATGAGATACAGGAATTTAATAACACTGAAATGCAACAGACTGTGAAAAGAATCAGAACCCTAAATCCTACAAAATAAAAGCTTTAAAAGAAAAATGATGACCACACACATACATTTTAATAAAAACTCAGAAATTCTGTAATTAAAAATGATCAGGGTTCTATTATTTTAACCCGAATCACTTGTGCACAAAAAGAAGGAAAAAGGCTTCCCAAAGAGCCATTCATTCCTCTAATGATTTTGGTCCCTTTCTATTCATGAGCAAACATGGTAAAATTACCTGATAGTATATTTTACATAAAATAAAAACTTTATGCTGGTTGAGCCTCTTCTGGCCAATCCCAGAATACGAAAAAGTGCCAAGTTTTTCATATTAATGGCTTTGCAGTTTTTCATATTAATGGCAAAGATATTCTAATATCTTCACTGACTTTGATCAAAAATAAGGGTAGGTTCCAGTTTACATGTAGGCAGAAGGAGAGAGTATAAAAGGGTAAGTTTGAAAAAAAAAAAAAAAGAAGAAGAAGAAACAACCAGACGAATTTAGAAAATGGTGGACTCTTGACTGGACATTTGTACTGGACTCTTAAAAAAGTCAATGTCACTAAAGAAAGTGGGAACTGCACTACTCCAATAGCGACTTTGGAGACCTCACCAAATACTATATGAACCCAGATTGGATTTTGGTTTAAAAAAAGGTGTAACAGAAATTCTTGGAACAACTGAAGAAATCTGAATATGGACTGAATGTTAAATGATACTATGGATTACTGTTAGTTTTCTTATACATAATAATGGTATTGTGCTTAAACGTGCCCTTTTTGTTAAGAGATGCAGACTGAAGTGTTTAGTGGTGAAGCGACATATTACCACTTAATTTTACATGACACAGCAAAAAACATCTGTGTGTATATATGTACAGAAGGCATGTGGGGGTGTGTTGTACTGTTCTTTCCATTTTTCTGCACATTTGACATTTTTCATAATAAAAAGCTGAAACAAAGAAAGCTGGGAAATTATGTCTGAGATGAAGGAAAGGGGGTAGGAGAAATAAGGAAAAACAACTTCATCATCTAAAATGTATTCTAAAAGGTGAAATACTAAAATCTGAAAGACAGAAATATAATGTTAGGAGAAAAACAATTATCATGAAAAACAGCAGAACAGTAGGATATGAATTTCTGAAGAAAATGGTTCTCTCTCAAACAGAGGTAATATACTCAGCCATGGGGGCTCCAGGGAAATAAGTATAATTCCAAGAAATAATGCCAGGGCTGGACTCAGTGTTTTAATCTGCTATCTGAGTCACAGCTAAAACAATTCCATGGCAACAGAACAGATCGGACTCAGACAAGCCAGCAGCCTGCCCGCGGGTCTAGACCTCCCTGCTAGACACAATCACTCGCTCTGGCTAGGCCTAAAGGATCCATGTGAATACTAACAGTAAGGATAACGTATGCTGTCACCTCACCTAATTTTCTTTGGTAAAAAACCAAGAATATACTTTTGTAGCCCAAAGAGATTCTGCATACAATCCAACAATATTTTCATTTAGAAGGAAATTTCTTAATACAATGAACTTTATTACTAAATCAATTTATGTTACTGAAGATAGTAAGTACTTCCTTCATAAAAACATTAATATTATAGCTTGGCTTGCGGGAGAGGTGGGAAAATCAACCTCCTTTTCTTTCTTAAGCATATCACATTAAATAAGCATCAAATTTCAATGTACATTATAAGCATCCGGAATGCGGATAAAATGCAGATTGGTAGGCTCCACATCCTGAGATTCTGATTCCATTGCCAGAAGTGAGGGTACCTGTAATAAATAAGTGCCCCCAGGGATTCTGATTCAGGTACTCCAGGGTTGCAGTATAGTTTTATGTTTCCATAAGCAGCAAAGTTTTACTCTGATTAGATATAATGTGGTATTAGTGAGGAATACTAAACAGGGAGCCAGGAAATTTGGGTGCTAGATTTGTTACTAACTGATGGTATCTGACTTTGGGCACATTAATGTCTGTGTGCCTCAGTTTTCTCATATGCTCAATGAGAATAACTCTGCCTGCCCCACTTAGCATATCTCACGTACATGCTAATTTTATACAAAAGTGACTTGAGAGTATGAAGAGCTTAACAAATAAGCATTATATCTTTGAGAGGGGAGTGTTTAATCTTATTTGGTGAGCTTAGTATTATCTGTTGTACTCCCAACAAGAGCCAACTGCAGATTAGTCCCCCCTCTTTCCTCTAAGGCTTAATCTAATCAAAACAGTGCTAAAGTAACATGCTTCTTTATCATTTGACATCCCCCGTGGCCAAAAGAAGACAGAAAGCACAAAGATAAAGAGGATGTCACTTAAGTATTATGAAAATTAAATGTAAAAGAGGTTTACGTCTCGGGACAGTTCTTACCAAGTCTATGAGTTTGGTAACAGGAACTTCTCGGATTGGTCTTTTCATACGGCACAAAGCCTCTAAGGATGTGCCAAAACAACTTGGGAGGTAATTTCCACTGATGGTCAAGAAGTAATCTTTGCCTCGATCCAGGTGAAGGACGAGAATATCTTCAATCTTATCTTCCCCCGAGTTCAGGATGGTTACAGAGTCTTTGCTGACATACACATCAAGAGAAATGTCCACTGTCTCATCTGAAATGTAAGAGATGATACACGGCAATAGAAAAACTTCCAGTGGGAAAGCAAAAAGCATAAGAACCAACAGAAAAGTGTCCTCTAAAAAAATCATTAAGCAATGAGGGGGAAGAGACAGGACACACACAAGAGGTATCACCAATATGACAGTAAAGGTAAGAGACATGTGGTTAGAAAACAGAAAGTTAGACCAAGGGGATGGGAGTCATGAGGACATTACCAGCAGAGACAATGGTAAAGGGAAAACTCACTTGGCTCCAAGTAGCCCTCAAAAGGTTCAGCCCGAAGCCATGGCTTGCAGTACTGGCTGTCATTAAGTTTAGGGATGAAAGAAAAATGGCAGGGAACCTGTCCATTGTTGCTGATCTGGAACTTCTCCTTTTGTAGTTGCCGAAACTTCACATTTTCAAACACAAACTGGGGAATAACAGACAGACACAAACATGCATCACTAGTAGGGGAAGTAAGTCAGTTGGATTATTCCATAGAGGATATGAGGAGTAAGGTAATTGTTAAGCAGGTGTGCAAATGCCATAGACATTCACCAACTGAACCAACTTCACACCATCCACTTGCATGTATTATTATACTCACAACAGCAGAGAAGGAGTTAGGTGGCTCCTGCTACTTCTCCAGGCTACTCTGATCATTCCTAGGATCCTAAGAGGGTAACCCAACCTTGGTTCAGAGTATTCATCCTGTGACCAAGTCCTGGTTTCTGAGATATAAATTAACTAGCAACTCTGAAATATTAAACAAGAGCAGCTAACAACGGAGGGCTTACTATGTCCCGGGTGCTGTTCTGAGAGCTTCGCGTGTATTAACTCAACGTAATCCTTACAACTACCCCTTAATCCAGAAAAGGAAACTGCGGCTCTGAGTGGGTAAGACACTTGCCTGAGGTCATGCATCTACTAAACAGCAGTTCTAGGACTGGAATGGAGGCAGTCTGACTCCAGTGACATGGGCTTAACCACTGTGCTATGTTGCCTTTTCTAAGCAGCAGTTTCTTCTGTGCTAACCACAGTGGGCAATAGACAGGGAGATCATGTATTTGTGCTCACCTCCCTCCTGCTGAGTTCTAAGGAAGGAAGGAAGTCATTTTCCATTCTGTCCATGATGCGTACACTATCTTCAAAGACTTTACGGTACCTTCGTTCATCCACAACCTTCACCTGAAAGAAAATGTATCCTCTTTTCAGTCTTATATGCTTCTAGCTCATCTGCCTTGGAGATTATCTAACAATTTAAAATTGGTCATTACAGCAACCATTTAAAATAAACTGTGGTGCAAACAACATCCTCAAACACTTTCTATATCTTGCTTCATCCACAACTTTCACCTGAAAGAAAACAGATCCTTGCTTTAGTTTTACATGCTCTCAACTTTTATATCTCCAAGCGTCTCTAAAGCAAACATAAATTGAACAAAGCATTATAGAAGCACACGCTTTAAGGTAAAGGTAAGATTAATTGGCTAATGTCCTGTAAAAGTTAGACTCCTATGTTAAGAAGTTTGGCAATAATAAATATTTGGGAAGAACATTTTCTTGTTTCATTGTTATTTGGTAGTGGAAAAAATGTGATTGTGGTAAAAATGATTGCTTGCACCGTACAAAATGACGGTGTCGAAACACAGCAATTACTGTTTCTAACAATCATAACTTGGTGAGGTGGCAGAAAATATTATTAAAAAGCTTTTAACTCTATTAGATTCTATGTACGATACCAAGAAGTATAATATCACTGCAAAGATATATTAATAAATGGAGCCTACAGCCATTTTAGAAAATGGCTGAAACAAAATGTCCTAGACTAGAGTAAAACCATGACAATGGATAAACACATCTTGACTGATAAATAAAAAAAAATTCCCACCTGACACAGCACTTTCAGCTTCCTGATACAGCTGTGTTTTTTTAAAATATTAAAACTTCATACAAACCAATGCCAAAATTAACATAACTAACAGATTTTAACTTGAGATATTGGTTTCTTTTTTAGACTAGGAAATTTCACAAAAATCCGTGTCAAAAAAAATTGACACATGCAGCAAAGGTTCTAAAAAGATGTGGAAACAGATGCTGGCGAGGCTGTGGAGAAATAGGAACGCTTTTACACTGTTGGTGGGAGTGTAAATTAGTTCAGCCATTGTGGAAGACAGTGTGGCGATTCCTCAAGGACCTAGAACCAGAAATACCATTTGACCCAGCAATCCCATTACTGGGGATATACCCAAAAGAATATAAATCATTCTACTATAAAGACACATGTACACGTATGTTTACTGCAGCACTACTTACAATAACAAAGACATAGAACCAACCCAAATGCCCATTAATAATAAGACTTGATAAAGAAAATGTGGTAAATATACACCATGGAATACTATACAGCCATAAAAAGGAATGAGATCACGCTGGGCACAGTGGCTCACACCTGTAATCCTAGCACTTTGGGAGGCCGAGGCAGGAGGATCACTAGAGGTCAGGAGTTCAAAACCAGCCTGGCCAAGACGGTGAAACTCTGTCTCTACTAAAAGTACAAAAAAAAATTAGCCAGGCCTGGTGGTGGGTGCCTGTAATCCCAGCCACTCGGGAGGCTGAGGCAGGAGAATCCCTTCAGCCCAGGAAGCAGAGGTTGAAGTGAGCCAAGATTGCACCACTACACTGCAGCCTGGGCAACAGAGCAAGACTCCATCTCAAAAAAATATAAAAAAATGTCCTTTGCAGGGACATGGATAAAGCTGGAAGCCATCATCCTTAGCAAACTAACACAGGAACAGAAAACCAAACACGGCATATTCTCACTCATAAGTGGGAGTTGAACAATGAGAACAGATGGACACAGGGAGGGGAACAACACACACTGGGCCACTCGGGGTAGTGGGGCGAGGGGAGGGAGAGCATTAAGGTTAAATAGCTAATGCACGTGGGGCTGAAAACCTAGATGATGGGTTGCTAGGTGCAGCAAACCAACATGACACACATATACCTATGGCACAAGCCTATACGTTCTGTACTTGTATCCCATAACTTAAAGTAAAATAAAAATTTTTTTAAATGTTGAAAATAAGAACATCAAAGCTGAGTCAAGTATCTCAGACCGGGGAAGTTTTTCACGTATTTGAACTGTAACTCTTAGAGAACTGAGGATCAAACATCATTTTACCATCACCAGGGTCCATACTATAGCATTAGGTTAAGATGAATTTTATACTTTCACAAAACTTTGCAACTTTTAATTTCCAAAAGTATTTTGCACATGTCTTTTAATTTTCACAACCTGGAAGGCTACCAAAGCAAGGAATATTTTTGTTCTGAGAGTTGAGAACATTAAGATACACAACAATCAACAAACTTGCTCACTGCCACAGTTAATACCAAAGGTGATATCTGGACTAGTGTAAGACTCTTTCCAATATACCAGATATGTGGCAGAATCAACTTGAGTATGTCTTAAAAGCACAGCTGCCTGGGCCTACTAATCACAGTCTCCAGGGGTGGGGACGCATGCATCCACACTTTTTTTAAAGCTCTCTAAGCAATTCTTACATCCGCTGAAGTCTGAGAACCAATGCAACGGATCACAGTACCAAGTGCAGGGTTGGAATCCTATCCCAGCTCTATCTCAGCCAGCCCACAGAAAGTCTTCTGAAATTAATTGGCCACGGTGCACTCGGCTCCTTCATTAACAGTCATTGGTGCCAACGGTGGTGAAAATGTAGTGTGGTTTTTAAAGCCTCTGATCATAACATGCCCAAGAATCCAAAACATGGGGTGATTACTCAATAAAATCAAACTTTTTCTCAGCGGGTTATCATGATCACAGCACTTAATGGCAAATCAAGGATAATGAGGTGGGGAAAAATCCCAAAGAATTCACGACCTGACACATCCATTTTTGACGAAACTAGGAATTTGAAAAAAAAGTACAATGAGCTAGGTCTTTATGTAATAAGATGGGAGGTTCTCCAAGACACACTGCTGATTTTAAAAAAAAAAATCAAGCTGTAGACCAACACATACATATGAGACCGTTTATGATATAGAGACACACACAAATCCGTATTTTGTCTACGGGTGAACAAAAAAGCATATACAAAGGTCTAGAACTGCACTGTTCAGTACAATAGTGACTGGCCACATAGGGAATTTGAATTTAAATTACTTTAAATTAAATAAAAAGTTCAGTTCTCAGTTGCAATAGCCACACTTCAAGTACTCAATAGCCCCTTGCGGCTAGTAGCCACTGGACTGGACGGCACGGATACAGGACATTTCCATCATCACAGAAGGCTCTATTGGACAGCACTGGTCTAGAAAGATATAAACTCCTAAGGGTAGTGGCCTGGCTGGGGAATGGGGGTTTAGGCAAAGGTGGGAGTAGGAGACAGAACAGGGATTGAAGAACTTCTGCCTTATCTGTCAATTCTGCTTACATTTCCTTTTAAATTTTTTTAAAAGCACTTGTAATTGCTGTACAATTTAAAAATCATTAAAAACTCAAAAGGCAGATCTTTATTAAAGATACACATACACAGGAAGCCTGAAAAAAAATGTAAATATCCCACTAGAAGCTCTGCATTAATGTGTATGGAGTATTAAAAACATCCCAAGGTTGGCCGAGCGCAGTGGCTCATGCCTGTAATCCCAGCACTTTGGGAGGCTGAGGCAGGTGGATCATAAGGTCAGGAGACTGAGACTATCCTGGCTAACATGGTGAAACCCTGTCTCTACTAAAAACTCCAAAAAAAAACTAGCCGGGCGAGGTGGCAGCGCCTGTAGTCCCAGCTACCCGGGAGGCTGAGGCAGGAGAATGGCGTGAACCTGGGAGGCGGAGCTTGCAGTGAGCTGAGATCCGGTCACAGCACTCCAGCCTGGGTGACAGAGCGAGACTCCGTCTCAAAAAAAAAAAAAAGAAAAGAAATTAGCCAGGCGTGCTGGTGCACACCTGTAGTCTCAGCTATTAGGGAGGCTGAGGCAAGAGAATGGGGTGAACCCGGGAGGTGGAGCTTGCAGTGAGCCAAGATCACACCACTGCACTCCAGCCTGGGTGACAGAGCAAGACTCTGTCTCAAAACAAACAAATAAACCAAAAAATTCGAAGGTTTTGAAAAGAAATACAAACAAAAAAGCCAAGCATAGCTGATCTAACCAAAGAGGTTAGTGTTTGAGGAAAGATATCGTCTCAAAATGGATTAAGAGAATTCAAATGAAGAAAAAGGGGCAGCCTGCAAGTACAAACTAGAAATTAGATGGGCTAAAAGAAGTTATCTAAAGGTATATTTTGTCAAGTTCTATAGAATTATAGAGGCATTGTGGGGTAGTAGAAAGAGCACAGAGTTGGGAGTTAAGCCAACTTAAGATTGGAATCTCAGCTCTCCTCCTAGTTGAATGCTCTTAAATAAATTATTTAAACTTGCTGTTCTCCATCTGCTCATCTGTTAAATGGGAAATACAGTTGTCCCTTGATATCTGTGGGGGATTAGTTCTGGCATTGCCTGTGTATAATCAAATTCACGCATACTCAAGTACCACAGTTGGCCCTCCTTATACGTGGGTTTCACATCCTGTGAATACTGTATTTTCCATCTGCATTTGGTTGAAAAAATCTGGGTATAAGTGGATCTGTGCAGTTCAAACCCATGTTGTTCAAGGATCAACTGTATTTAACTCAAAGTGTTGTTGTGAGGAGTAAATGAGATGTGTGCAAATTGCCTCACATAGTGCCTGCCACACAGCTACTAGCTGCTATCTGAGGAACAGTTACTATTATTGATGATTATTATTTTAAAATTTCAAAATGGACAAAAGTAAAGTCATGACTATCTTGATAAAATTTAAAATCTATTCTAAGACCAATAACTAATTCTGATCTTAAATGAAAAGCCCCAAAGTCTTTCTTCCTTAAAACAGGAGCAGGATAAAACAGGTTGGTGATATCTATCTCAGAAGCCCCCCAAATCAACACACACACAGAGGAAAGAAACCTATCCCGTTACACTATTCACATGTCTGAACTCATTAATCTTCATAAGTATGTACCAATATTACCCACACTTAATAGAGGAGGAAAGTGAGGCATAAATATGTTACATAAATTGTCCATGGTTACACAGTTAGAAAGTGGTTGAACTGGGATGCAAATCCCAGAAGTCTACTACAAAGTCCATTCTACTAAGCACTGCACTATATACATTCCACCAGATTATAGGGCTGTAGATCTGAAAAATCCGCAAGAAATAACCTAAATGTACTGGCTATAACAAATTAAATCAGCATGATTACAAGGTATAACCTACATACCAATAACACACAGTTTACAAATACAATGGGAAAAAAAACTTTACTCACAATACAGACAGAAAATTAAATAATTGGCCATTAATGCAGCCCAGGATAGAACAGAGTTAAATAAAAAATTGGCTTGGCACGGTGGCTCATGCCTATAATCCCAGCACTTTGGGAGGCTGATGCAGGGGAATTGCTTGAACCCGGGAAGAGGAGGTTGTAGTGAGCTGAAATCACACCACTCCAGCCCGGGGGTCAGAGCAAGACTCCGTCTCAAAAAAAAAAGAAAAAAGAAAAAAAAAAAAAATGTTAGGGATGACACTATGTCCCTTAAGGCAATATGCAGATTTGGTTGTATTCTGATCAGTCTGTGCCTTTGATCCTGCTGTCTCTTACCCTTCCACCCAGAATCTCTCTCCAGGTGTTTCCCTTCCTTACTATCTGATAAAACTTAGTTTTTAACTCTTCATTATGCATACTTACTTTAGGAAGCTCAAGTTACCACCTAACCACTATGTAGCATGAGAAACATCTGTGTCACTAAAAGGCCTGGAGCATTAAGAACTATACGGACCGCATTTGGGAGGGTTGGGGGTACTAACCTTTCAATGCTGCAAATGGTTACTTGGTTATGGAACATTTATGGCTTGCTGAATTACTGATCTGCTCTGAGTCTAAATAATCCTCTAGCAATTGATACTTAACACACAAATAAGTGAATGTACAAACAAGTGTTTACCCCAATATGGAAGAGGGCGCTAACAGGCTTGTGGTCACTGGTTTTCAGTTCCATGTGACTCCGATAATTAAGCTGATTAACGTTTGATCCTCTCCAAAGAATTCGGTCACACCAGGCTGGAACCCGGCATTTCCCACTGTAAGTAAAGAAATGAGTTATAAAGAGAACATACCACACAAGAACATAATACCTACCACATTGGTTTAGATCAGGGTTAGGCTGTCTTGTTACATGCTCCCAAAGAACCGTGTACTTCTCCTTCCCTAACAACCCCTAACTATCATCCTCCCTACTATTTTGCAAGCTCTGTGAAGGGATTGTATTTGCTTGTTTGCCACTGAACTCCTAGAACCTAGCATGGCATCTGGTGCAAAGTAGGTGCTCAACGAATAGCTGTCTAATGAATTAATGGTTAAGATTGGGAGTACATCTTCAACAATGTCAACACAGGAGAAAATAGCACGTTCTTAAAATATCCTCAGAAGATTTGGATTATATTTTGAACACTTCATTTTCCTTTCCTCTATGAGTGTCAACAACACTTCACAACAGATAGATAACTAATCAAGTCTAAAACTCCAATCTTCTCTTCCTAGACTGGGCTTAATCTTTGGAGAGGAATAACAGTGTTGATTTCTCCTTTAAACCAGACATTTATGGACAAGTCTAGCTTCTTCTAATAGAGACAAAATAAAATCAAACCATGCAAGTCTGAGCAGGTATCAGTCCACAGAATACCAAGGGTAGGGAAAAGGAACCTATTCATCATTCCATTAAAACAAGCAACACCTTGTACACCTGATCCAGAAGGTGGCACACATATTTCTCATCAGTAGCTATGCAGTTGACTCTAAAGTCAGGTGAGTGAAACAAACATGGCAAAGTGTACGAGATCTAACAGTGTCACTTCATTTGCCGGCCAGTTACTTAGGAGCACAGGAATATCGACTCCCCGCCACCCCCATGCCAGTACTCTCAGAGTTCAGAACAGCTGAACATCCCTGGGGATTCTTTGTCTTTCAAGTTTCTGTGCTCAGCCAGCTAGGAGAAAAAGAAAGAAAAAGAAAAAGAAAAAGAAAAAGAAAAAGAAAAAGAAAAAGAAAAAGCAAAAGGAAGGAAGGAAGGAAGGAAGGAAGGAAGAGAGAGATAGTAGGTAGAGGACAAATAGTCACTAAGAACAGTGGGGGCACTTTACTATGGTGATTAGGAAATCAAAAGGGTCTACTAAACAGTAGTTCTCAGTGTTCTCCAGCTGTGGCAGATATTAGGTCCAAGCATTAGTATTTTTTTTTTT
>NC_045445.1:24934047-25097514 GCF_002776525.5 Piliocolobus tephrosceles
TGGAGTGCAGTGGCCAGATCTCGGCTCACTGCAAGCTCCGCCTCCCGGGCTTATGCCATTCTCCTGCCTCAGCCTCCCCAGTAGCTGGGATTATAGGCACCTGCCACCTCACCCGGCTAGTTTTTTTTTTTTTTTGTATTTTTTAGTAGAGACGGGGTTTCACCGTGTTAGCCAGGATGGTCTCGATCTCCTGATCTCGTGATTCGCCCCTCTCGGCCTCCCAAAGTGCTGGGATTACAGGCTTGAGCCACCGCGCCCGGCCCCCAAGCATTAGTATTTTTTGAAGTTCTCTAAGAGATTCTAAAGTCTTTTAAGGATTGAGAGCTACTGGTGCCAGAAGAACCTTTCATGGCTTTGTTTTGCCTTCTGGTATCCTGAGTTAAACAGTTGAGTAGTTTGGGAAAAAAAGAGCCAGAATAGGTAATAGGTAAGAAACAAAGGCAAAATCAAGAAGGCAAAAATTTAAGCAAGTCTAAGTCTGCTGAGGTAAGAGAAATAAGGCACTATAGGCAGCCCATAAAACTTCAACAGTCTTGACATATAAGTAATAACTTCCCTAAGATAGGCTCACCTTTCAGTATAGATGAATGAAACACTCCTATTGTTCTACAATAGCACTGAGCCATTAGGTTTTTATATCTGCTTATGGTATGGCCTAAAAAATTCCTAGCCCCTTACCAATATGGAGGGTCAGAAGTAAGATCAAGCCTTAACCTTTACTGTGAGATGGTTCTTATTACTTTACCTGGAATCCCACCGGTCTGTTTTAGAGTCATACTTATAAGTGGGGATGAACTTGATTTCCCCTTCATTGAAGTCAACAAAAGCTTTTTTCTGTGTGCGCTGAATATTTAGCTACAGATAGAAAGAAGCATCAAATAAGCAGGATAACACTATCTTAATATAAGAGATAATCAGGTTGATAAGCCACTGTTCCCATTTCTAAGTATCTAGTTCCACAGCCTTTACAACTGTTGTGAGGGTACATAAATAAAACTTTTATACCTTATGAATTAAATCTCAGCATTCCCATAGCATCTAAACTCACCCTCAGATAGGATGCTTGTTATTAGCACATCACTATTCTTTTATTGCTAATAGTGGCAGAAGGTAAAATGGAAAAACGAAATCTGAATAATTATAAGTTCCTTGGAGCTGGGCAGAAACCACCCAGCACAATTTTAATTTAAAGAAAAAGCACACAAATGTTGAATGAATAATTCCACAAACCAAATTCAGCGAATAGTTTCAAATTGTTTTGAAAGATCCTCATTCAAATATTTTACCAGAGTTACATAAGACTCAGAATTTATCCTAAATATACCCCTTTTGGAGGCAGAATAGAGAAAGAAAAAGCAAAGAAATTTGCCAGCCGACCACAATGTGAAGGTAGACATAGACAAGAATGGCTCACTACAAAAACCATTCTGCTGCAAATCACCTGAATGTTGGCTACGTCTGAAGGTTGAAAAGGCTCTCATAACGATTTAAAGATTATTCGAATGAAGTCAAAACATTTTCTTCCCTCAATAAGCAGCATTCACTTTTAGCAGCCAGTATCCATATGTTGAAGTAAAAATTCAAGTCACATGCCAGGTTCTGAAGCAAATTTACTGCTTCAAATATATGGAAACCAGGTTCTTGAATATCAGGTTTTATGTAAATGTTACTGACTCAATGCTTTTTCTGCAGGTTTTAAATACCAGTTAGCTTCAACTTATCATCTAGTTCCCATGAGCCCATAGCCTATGCTGTTCATCCCAGACAAACTTTTTTTCTGTGCTTCCCAATTCCCCTCACAGGGCCTCCCTCTTTTACCTCCAAGCTGTTCCTCAGTCTGCCAAGTAATCATAGAACAGTTTTCCCTGTTCCATCTGCCAAACCACATCAACATAGCTGAAGGCCCACTTCCTCCAGGAAGTGTTCTCCAATTAACCCCACCCATTCACCAACTCATTTATACAAATCTCTGAAATCTCTTCTTGATAAAGACGTTTTGAATAAATGTTATATTTACTTTTTATCACTAACGTTATCTTCCCTCCTCCCATCCAAGCACTTAATGAAAGCACTACAAATCTTATATGTAGTCAATGCATCACTAGTTACACTGTTTTCACAAGACAGTAAGACGTTTCCATCACTCCCTAGACTAAAACATACCTCCCATAACGCTAACAATCTCATCTCCCATCTAGGAAAGTTCCTTTAAAATGAAACTTTACTTACCTGGTCAAATTTCAAGAGTCTCTGAAGGTCTTTCTTATTAATAAGACTTTTCACCTCACTGGCATCAGGCATGCAGAGTCTATAATTCAAATCTCCCAACCAAATGACAACACTAAGGATCAAAAAAATATATGAACAGAAGTAGCAGTGATTAGCGTAAAAAAACACAGAAGGATGGAGAGAAGAAAAATGGGTAGATTATTGACAAGCGTTCACTAACCACTACCTCACAAGGGGTTTAAAGTTGTAACTAATCCTTTGAGGGCAACTACTATCAACACCTGAGAGAGACAATGGATTACAAAATAGGTGGGAGAACAGGACTCCACACATGAAGAATGAAAATGGGAAATATTATGTATGGGATTCAGAAGCCAAGGAGTTAATGGACTGAGAAGTATGCAGTTTATTTGCTGGACTAGCTTCAAAATTTTGCCTGGCTACTAGCCAGGTCTTTAGGAGAAGAGAATCTGAACGTCTTCCGCCTCTCAGAGCCCTGAAGTTCTGCAGGTTCTCCACTAAGGTCTGCATGGTCTGAGTGACAGCTCTCCCAGGCAGGACCCACTAAGAAAAGTAGGTCCAGGGCTCTCTAGTGTAGCCTAATCCGTCTACCATTGCCCAAGTTACAGGCAGGAAGGAGACTGGCATTCCATGGGATCCTCAGCTCCCGATAACAGCAACAGGCCCTTAGATGTGCTGAGCCCCACAAAGGGAGACAATGAAATTACCACATCAAAATGGACTCTCCTGTTGAGTGATCGCAAGTTCCCAATGGGTCATTCTGACAATCTCAAATGCAACATGAAATTTATGGAATCTGGGAAAATAAATTGATGGAATTTCATGGCAACTTCATGACCATACATTTTAAGGCCTTAACTTTACCACTGTGAAATAGAATTCCACATGATCCTAATTATTGAGACATTATGGAAAATGGTTGAATATCCCTACTCTTTCCTCCTCTTTCCCCAATTACTCTACTCTCTATATTAATTTCTTTAAAACTAATCATTTTCTACCACCACCACATCTACTCAACACATCTCTGCTTCTATGCTTATTAAATCCCATTCTTCACTGATCTCTCTCTGTTGCCCCTATTTTTAATAATCACAGCCATTAAAAAGAACAATGTAGATCTAGGGGCTTGGAAAGGGATCCACAATAAATACAATAAATAGAATAATACAGTCTTTTTTTTTTTTTTTTTGAGACGGAGTCTCGCTCTGTCGCCCGGGCTAGAGTGCAGTGGCAGGATCTCAGCTCACTGCAACCTCCACCTTCCGGGTTCATGCCATTCTCCTGCCTCAGCCTCCTGAGTAGCTGGGACCACAGGCGCCCGCCACCACGCCCAGCTAATTTTTTGTATTTTTAGTAGAGACGGGGTTTCACCATGTCAGCCAGGATGGTCTCCATCTCCTGACCTCCTGATCCGCCCGCCTCGGCCTCCCAAAGTGCTGGGATCACAGGCGTGAGCCACCACACCCGGCCTAATAATATAGTCTTATACACCAGGTACCTATGTGTGTGTTTGTATGTGAATAGACAAAAGGCTAGAATAGCACTATTTAATAGAATTATAATGTACCTCACAATATAATTTTAAATTTTCTAGTAGATGCATTTAAAAAGAAAAAAAACTAGTGAAAATATCAATAAATTTCATTTTACTCAATATATTAAAATTATTTCAACATGTGATCAATATTTTAGAAATCAAGATATTGTACATCTTTTTCCTAAGTCTTTAAAATCCAATATATAGTTTATGCATACAGCATATCTTAATTTGGACCAGTCACTTTCAGGTACCTAACAGCCATATATATGGCTACTGGTTGTCATCTTAAGACAGTACAGATCTAAAAGGCTACACACCCAACTGTTAAGAACGGTTTCCTTTGGAGAGAGGGACTGGCTAGGTAGAGAATAAGAAATGAGGAAATTTTAGTTCTCATTTTATCTTTTATTACATTTACAATGAATATTTCTATTTTATCATAAAAACAATAAAAACTGACTCCAACCACAGACCCTCCAGCATTATTCTAGATGCTCCACTAATAGAACTATCCTTTCCTCTGATATCAAGTCTAATTTCTCTGCCTCAATGATTCTGTTGTTACTCAAAAACCCTCTCTTCTTTGTGACCCCCTCACTGGTAATCTTTCATTCTTCACAGCTCTACAGTATTTCACCACATTTAATCTCTTCACTATCCAAACTCCTGTAGCCACTACTCAAAGGCTACAGGTGAGTTAATCACTTACTCATGCTTCATGATGTTCAATTGTGGGAGGGTCTGATTTGGTACCACAAAACTCATTCTTGCACAAATGTCCTTATAATCTTGATTCCTTCTCTCAAAGTCCTCCACGTGGGCAGCCAGATGGGAATTGACAATGCAAAAGGTGGTGTTGTGAAACACAAATCTCACAGCGACCCCACCTTTGTTTCCCTGTTAGCAAGAGTAATTATTCAATTAGTACACTGAACTAGCAACTGAACTTTACATGAACATGAATAATAATCAAGCTCATTTCCAAAGTAACTCACCATTTTCCCCATGATTCCAGTTCCAACTGTTTCTGTAGCAATATCACGAATATATCGACACTGATCCTTTCTGGCAAATATAAGAAGCATCATCCCGACAAGGCGTACCAGTTGAACCTATGAGTTCCGCGGAGTTATAAAAGGTTAATGTTAATACCAATCTTTGCCACATATCTAACGTCCCATGACTAATTTTTCATCAAGATGATATACCAATGCCCAAACCTGAATTCATATCCTCTAATTTCACAGTGGACCCCATCAAGTGGAAACCAATATTCTCTGGGGAGGCTCTAATCTAGCTCTGACCAGTAAGAGTTAAAAGCCTGGAGGGACAATGAGTACTTTCAGCTCTAGATCCATTCTTTTAATCACTTCTTAGCCTACCAGGAGTAAGCAGCATTAAAAGTTCAAATAATAAAGCCACGACCCCAGCTTGTTCCTTCCACCTTTCCTTCCTAGTTTCTGATGTCTAATTTTCTAAGAAATTGAAATCAACCAAACAGCACTCCTTTTTACTTCACTTATTTTTAACTTGTGAACTACAGCTAGAAATATGTCTGAGATATGCATTCGTCAGGGACCTCTATGAGAGGAATAACATCCCCAGGAGTTTTATTACCGATATAAACTGTTAGAAGATGTAGAGAAAAGTTACTCACATTACTTGTTTGAGAGAGCTTAGTATGATAGCCCTGTAATTAAAATAACTCTTCTGGTAGATAAAAGATAAATGTCTTTAGACAAACAAACTGGCCCATCTTGCTAAAGTCAACTCTCCTCTTAACTTAAAACCAAGTTTAGAACTCGTTCAAATTCCACACCACGTCTATTCTTGCTCTGATTGCAACACATGCACCATGAGCCCATATTTCATACTGCTTTTCTGTAAAGCATTCAATTCTGACCATGTCAGTAAGTAATCTCAATCTTCAAGTTTTACTGCATAAATCAGAACTCTTATGTGTAATTATTTCAAACTAAGTACTGATATATGAATAATAAAATTCTTTTTTCCCCTAAAAGCTATCTAAGCAATGAAAATACAGTATCCAAAAGCTTAGGGACATTTTTTTCTAGGAAATACGGATGAATGATCAGTCTGCCCTATCCCAGTACTACACACAGAGAAGAATTCAATTACACTATTCTTTTCGAACAAGTTGTAGATAATGGAATAACTCCCGGTGAGCCCTATTTAGTCATATAGTTAAAAAGATAATTAAATGCGGCTTACTTTTTTATACTTGGCTTTGGAATGCAAACCCCTCTCTACAGCCATGGACCATTCTTGTTCCTTCACAGATTCAAAGTAAAAAAAGGCTTCTGTGCTCAAGTCCAGTTCTTGGAATCTGAGGAAAAAAGGGATGTGAGATCTATACATATCCCATAATTATCTCTGGCTACCTCCTGTCCCATATGTTGAAACAGCAAATGAAAAAAAGATGGGAGAGAGATAAATTTTATAGAACTGCTCTGTTCACCCAAGCTATAAGTAAGGACAAGTAGCTTTCTTTTCTAAACAATTCCCACAAGTACATTCATAAGCTATGCAAAAACTAAATCAAAATACCTCCCACAGAGGATAACAGTAGAGCTTTGCGCTTATATCCTAGGAACTGTCACTGTTAGAACTGACCTCAAGTCTTAAGTTTCTATGCAGAATATATAGATTCCTATGGGTTTCAAGAAAGTTAGATGCTTCCTTACACCATTTTAGGTATCTGTTCCTTTCTGTTCTCACAAATTTGACCCACAAGTTAACTCTCGTGTATAGTCTACAGTAGGTTTTACCAAATTCTTTTTTAAAAAAGGCAAAAACATCATGTAAACTAACACCAAACATATAGCCAAAAGGAAATTCCAGAAGTGTTCTTTACCCAATGCAGTAGATATCAGGAGGACTGGGATCACAGTTCAGCCAAGGTTCTAACCCGCTATCTGGAGACTGGCCATTCACATTCCAAGTTCCAACAAAAAACCTAATAGATAATATGAAAAGATAATTTGAAAACAAAGATGAAGTATAAACCAACAGAAGGTCTTTCTTTTCACTTCTATACAAAGGTATGTTCACAATATGCTAACATAATTCCTCAAAATGTTTTGCTACATATGTAAGAAAGATCTTTTGCATCTAGAACACAAAGGCAGTGGGCTTATTTTCTCTAAATTTTACATTAAGTAAAACTACAGAGGAAACCAAGTCTCTAGTTTTAAAAAATGCAAAGGTAATTGCTATACCACATTTCCTTTCAATTAAGCTCCATCCAAACTCATACTTGAAAGCAGAGCTTACAGATGGGAAAGAGGTATCTTCATGCTGTAAGCTAGTCAAATATGGATAAATGTTCTATAAGGGGCTGTAGTTGACTCCAGAAATTCACTTCCTGAAGGATTACAAAGACATCTGTGTAAGAAATTCTGATGAGGCAGACATAGTATTAAGGGGGAAAGCAGAAGGGAAAACTCATGACTGTCTTAACTGTTTACACACAAATATAAGCATAGTGGGCAATATGAGGAACTGGAAGTTTTAGCACAGTGATATAGTTATGATTGAATTAGAATAAATGAGGCATGACAGGAAAGCAGATGGGACTAGAATCTTGGACTAGAAGGGTACATTCTGCTCATGAATAACAAAGGAAGGTGGTGTTGCTTCATGTATTGGTGATACATGCCACATGGTACCTCACATGCAGCATACACACACAGGTCCAGAAAAGAAGATGTCGACAAGTAAAGATGAAATAAAAAATAATACAGATGAAAGAATCCAAGATAGACCTCCCAATCAAGAGGACTGGGTGAAACTTTCTTTACTTACCAAAGTAAGTAAGTTAAGAGCTAGTGGTAATGATGGACTTTAATTTTCTAATATTGGCTGAAAAAAAAAAAAACTTAGCAGGCCAGATATATATATAAACATGCTTGCTTATGGAATGTGCTAGGGGAAAATTCCCTAGTACATGTGACCTTGATTTGGTTCTCTAGGACTCGATAGAGACATTAGTAGACATGGCAAAAATTAGTAGTTAGAAAGTTCAAGGGAAGGCCAAGCACAGTGGCTCAAGCCTGTAATCCCAGCACTTTGTGAGGCCGAGGCAGGTGGATTGCCTGAGTTCAGGAATTTGAGACTAGCCTGGGCAACATGGTGAAACCCAGTCTCTACTAAAAAAAAAAAAAAAAAAAAAAAAAAAAAATTAAAAAAAAAATAGCCGGGAGTGGTGGCAGGCACCTGCAGTCCTAGCTACTTGGGAGACTGAGGCAGGAGAATGGTGTGAACCTGGGAGGCGGAGCTTGCAGTGAGCTGAGAGTGTGCCACTGTACTCCAGCCTAGGTGACAGAGTGAGACTCCGTCTCAAAAAAAAAATTAGCTGGATGTGGTGGTGTGTACCTATAGTCCCAACTACTTGCGGGGCTGGGGTGGGAAGATTGCTTAGGACTAAGAGGTTGAGGCTACAGTGAGTCATGATCTGTTCTCCAGCCTGGGTGACAGAGAGACCCTGACTCACAAAAAAAGAGAAAATCCAAGGGAAACTGTAGCATCTGCATTATTTTTGATATGCATGTTATTGGCCAGCATAGAGACAGGAGCTTGAAACAGGCGACCATTCCTTTTTATCATATTTTGATTCTTAATTAGGCTAATGTCTTAAATATCAACAGGCCACTGTCTGTTACACCTGCTAACTTTTTAGACTCAGGAAGCAAAAGAGACACTAACTTGAAAGTCTGAATGTTGACATATTCTTTCTCTCGCTTTGCCAGGATATGTTTGATGAGACCCTCCCGCTGCCCAGATTGGGTATTTGGTACAAAGAGCTTCCGCATGGTGTTGGTCACTTTGGGCTGCTCCTTGTTAGAAGCTTCTTTTTCACGTGGAAGCCTAGCAAATAAACGAGAGATTCAAAAGTAAAATTGTTAAAACTATAATTCTCCTACAGGGGAAATATGTTTTCACATGGGACTTACATTTTATTCACTAAAGGGGGTGGAGGTGGGGGTTCCCGGTGAATCCCAGTAGGCTGATTTTGTGAATTTATTTTCTTGTCCAAATTCATAGAAGAAAAATTGTCTTCAAATCCGAGAAGCCCTGAAAGACACAGACCTCAAAGTCAAAGGGGGAAAAAATCTCACATCCAACATATCCAGGGTAACAGGGCTTTGATTTGATCACAATTTGATCAGTGCTAAACAGAAAGCTACCATAAGGGTAGAATTACTTGGATTGGGGTTCGAAGAAGCACACCCATTCCTGAAGCACTGATACGCTAATTAGAACAATAGTTTACAATAACTTGGAACAGACCAGTAATAGCTAACATTTATTGAAGACTTAGCACAATGCCTGGTTGACAGTAAAGGAATATATCATTATCTCACTTAATCATCATAAAAAACCCACAAAGTTAGTACTATTAAAAATCTCCCCATATTACAGAAAAGAAAATGGAAGTTCAGAGTTGTTGAGTAACTCGATGAAGGTCGTATAACTAGTAAGTCCTTGACTTGGGATTCAAACCCAGGCTGTCTGGCTCTGGAGCTTGTGCTTTCTACTATCCTGCTAAGCTGGCTCCTGAACAGCTACCATGCTACAGAAAGGATAAGGAGTGAATGCTGGTCAGTGGGTCTGGACACGATAAAACTACTCTGCAGGAGAATGTGTCTGACATTGGCTTTAATCTACATCACCATATTTGGCCTGATAAAATCCACTGACTCTGCAATGACCATAGCAACAAGGGAACCAGGAACTTTTTAGTACCTGAAAAAACAGAAGGTTTGTCCTTAGTGTCTAATTTCTGGTACCAGCTAGATGAGTCCTTTTGCTCTGGAACAAGAAGTTGTGACTGAGCTGGAGAGATAAGGTTCATGGTCAGAAACTGGGAAGTCTTTCATTGAGTAGAATTTACCATAGCCAAAAGCCATTCTTTCAACATTCCTTAAAAGCAGGGGCCAGCACCATCTTTGGATACAGTGGAAGAAACTAAGGAAATGAGGGCAGCTCTGGGGTCATCTGGGGGCAGAAGGAGAATTATAGTCTACGGTAATCTGTGCTTGCCATGACACTGAATATTCTGAAAACTGGCCTAGTGTCCTAAAAGCTGGGCAGATTTGTTCCCTAACCTATCCCTGTGTTCACTCCTGAAGAAAAAAAAATCAGCTATCAGGGCTTAAAGGGTGAGGTATTTTGCCAATGGCCACTTTCCTCTGTATCAGCATGTCAGAATTCCACTCCCATTGAAATAGAAGAAAGAAAATTGCCGAGTCTTGAGTTACCTTTCTGAGCAGCAAGGACAGCTGAGAGGAACTTCAAACAGTGTTCCTCATCAGGGATTTCAAAGCGGCGCTCTCTGATCCAGTCCCCCTGAACCCGAATTTTGCAGCCACCTAAAAAGAATTGAAATCCATACATATACTGCTATGGGATAAAATGTTTTACTGGGATCATATTCTCAACTTATCAGGTTAATAGAAGGTCCAGAACACAAATATTCCAGATCTATAATATAGGAAGCACATGTACAAGATCAAGAGAGTCAGTACGACGGTGGTGGAAGGGGTGATGCAGAGCGGGAACCCTAAGGGAAGTGAGAACTCCTAGGGCTGATGAACCGTGTCAATGAGCAGCCCTTATGTCATGCCATAAGGATATGACACACACTAAAATCATACTTTCCTGCGTTCTTATCTCTCTCTCAGACATCAAAGCAGGGACCTTCGAATTCCAGCAAAAGGTAAATTCCTCAAATCACCCTCCTCCCATTCCTTAGCTGGAAATTCCTACCATTTCAAGTCCAGATCAGAGTATCTGAAGCACAAAGGGAATAAAAGAAGTAGGATGGTTTGTCCATAAGCACAGATTAAATTTACAAAATAACTTAAAAATAGTGATACTGAAGTATTCTGAAAAGAAGCATCTACAACTCATTACCTCAAGTTTAAAATGTATGTCTTGAATAAACATACAAAAACAATATAATGACCTATGCTCAGAAGTGGTTTGGTTCAAGTATAGCCCAATTGGAAACTAGGAGAATTAGAAGCAAAGTTAGCTAGGACTTTAATTTCTTATGTGTATAACATATTGTCTCCCCTTTTCTGATGCCCTATAGTCATCATCTATATCAACTGTTTGGATGTGGTGATCCAGGAAACCTATGTACTTGTCTCTATTCTTATTGTAACTGATTTATTACATACGTTGTTTTCTCATGCCTCTGGAAACTACAAGCTCCTTAAGGGCAAGAGGCAGCATACACATGCAGGGTGCACATACAGGGAACCCAGCACTTTCAGCAGTCTAGGGTAACCAACTGTCCCAGCATTGTATGGGACTCAGAGGCTTCCTAGGACTCAGGACTTCCAATGCTAAGACTGGGAAAGTCCCAGGCAAATAAGGCTTGCTGGTCACTCTACTGGTGACAGTAACATTAGACTTCACAGACAGAAGGTATTTAATGACTGATGAACTGGACTCTTTAACACTTGTGAATAACAAATACATGAGAAAATGAAACGAAAATCCTAGTTTATCTTTTATGGTGGAAATTCACTTCTGAACCTTTGGCTTTTTGTCCTCTGCATTTTTTCTTGTTTCTATCTATGTAAAGTGGGTTACAAAAAGGAAAATAAAATGATTAGTCAGAAGAAAAGAGATGAAAATGGAGAAAAAATGTGAAAGAAGGTACCCAAATAGACTACAGATAAGAAAATTAATGAGGGTGCCACTGTAGAGAGGAAAAAAGAGAGGGAAGGAATAAAGTGTCAATTATAGCAGCCATGAAGATATAGGGAAAACTCCTTCAGGGCCTAACAAGTCCTTTCTTTCTCAGATAATTTATACTAAATGTGGTTTTAAAAGAGTAGCTTCTATCTGACATAAATTTAGAACAAAAACCCTTATTCTCTCTCACACACACAAACACACAATTCCTGAAAGACATATTTTAGCAAATACATAACTGACCTATTTAATGGGCCAGAAATTGCTTACAAAATAATGCTGGATGCTCCCTCACCATGTTGCTTGAGAAAGAGAACAAATTACCTCAAGACTCAACCTTCTACTCTTCTTGTCCATCCTGAAACCCTCTGCACCTCTATGATCTGCAAACACTCCTACATCCTCAACTTCATCCGAATATTCTCTGCATCTCTCAGTAGTTCTCAACTATGCATGCATTAAAATTACCAGAGGCACTTTATTTTTTTTTATTTATTTATTTTTTGAGATAGAGTCTTGCTCTGTTGCCCAGACTGGAATGCAGTGGCACGAACTCAGCTCACTGCAACCTTGTCCCCCGGGTTCAAGCAATTCTCCTGCCTCAGCCTCCTGAGTAGCTGGGATTACAGGTGCCTGCCACCACATCCGGCTAATTGTTGTATTTTTGGTAGAGATGGGGTTTCACCATGTTGGTCAGGCTGGTCTCGAACTCCTGACCTCGTGATCTGCTCACCTTGGCCTCCCAAAGTGCTGGGATTTTAGGCGTGAGCCACTGTGCCTGGCCACCAGAGGCACTTTTAAAACAATATTGAATCCAGGCCCCACTCCAGGACAATTAAAACAGAATCGCTGGAGGTGAAGCCCAGGCACTCGTAGTTTCCCAGTGATCTGACCATATGTCCACATTAAAATTCAGAGTCTACCGCAAAACTGGCTGGTCCCTAGGAGAGGCACTTCTCCTACAACCCTCTTGTATGTATGTATGTATGTATGTATGTATTTATTTATTTATTCATTCATTCATTCTTTTTTTTTTGAGATGGAGTCTCTATTGCCCAGCCTGCAGTGCAATGGTGTGATCTCGGCTCACTGCAACCTCCACCACCCGGGTTTAAGCGATTCTCCTGCCTCAGCCTCCCAAGTAGCTGGGATTGCAGGCACACGCCACTACGCCCAGCTACTTTTTGTATTTTTAGTAGAGACGGGGTTTCACCATGTTGGCCAGGCTAGTCTCAAACTCCTGACCTCGTGATCTGCCCGCCTCGGCCTCCCAAAGTGCTGGGATTACAGGCCTGAGCCACCGTGCCCGGCCTAACCCTCTTAATGGAGTCTGTTTATATTCTCTCAGACCTGAAGTAATTTTTAGTTGGTGTCTTTATTTGTCCTAATAACACCACCAGACCATTCTTTCTCCTTCTCCCTCAGGCAAAATTCTTTCTCCTTTGAGGCTCATCCACTGGAATCTACCATTTCCTCCCTTTCCTCTACAAGATCATGCACCATCCTCCCAGAAACTTCAGAATCCAAGATAAGACTCATAAGACTTTCTCTACACTCAATCTCCTGCCATTAACTTTGGGTCCCTTTAAAATTAGCACAGAAAACCCAGTCAACACCTTCAACTTCCTCATCCAATGAGATTCCCCCTCCACCTCAGCCACCACTTCCTCAGTTGCTATTGGAACCCTCTCAGTTATACCCTGGATTTTGTCATCATAGAACCACCACCACTTCATAAACCTCTAATTCAAATATCCCTCCCTGATATGTTATTCCTTCCAACTTACTTGCTCATTATCCCCACTGTAACTTTTTTTTTTTAACCTCATGGGAACCTCCAGCCCATTAATTTCTCCATTTTCTTACTATCCGTCAGCCCCTTCCTGTTCTCACTTCCCCTTTTACCAAACAGATGCCATGATTACACTCTTGCAAAAACCCAGAACTGCCTTACCTCTCTGTTCTTCCATGGTACCTACTTGGCTAAATACCAACCCTCATAAATCGAACTAATTGCTTTTCTGAACTTATACCTGAACAACCAGAGGGGGCAAATATGCACATCCACAACCAGATGGCTATCATTATAAATTCCTGATTGCCAATCTCAACTGGGTCCTCTATCATAGGAAGCAACCTAAGTTCCCACAGTCAATCAGTCTCCTACTACCACCTGAAACAACTGTTTCACACCTACTCATTTATCCTCAAAATTTGGATCCCCCATCTTCTTGAGCCCTCTTATTCTAAGCAGAATGCTTCAGCTCATACTTCAGAGAAAAAATAAAGCTATCACATGGAAACTTATCTGTATTTGTACTCATCTCATCCCTTCCCTATTGATACAAGGAAGAAGATTCCTCCTATCAAGCCTCCTTCACTTTGAATTACAACCCCTCTGATTCTCTCAGTAATCTTACACTCACAACTATTCCCTAGACACATCCCCATATCCTTAACGCTTTCCCTTTCACTAGCTCCTCCACATTAGCATATAATCATGTTCTAAGTCCTTCTCATCTGAAAAACAAAAATATTCCTGGAGCTCTGATTTCCCTCCAACTCCAGTCCATCTCTATATTCCCCTGCAGTCATGTTTCTTTAAAAGACACACAGTCACAGACCTCCCATTTCTTACTTGAATCCATTCCTATATGACTTTCAAACCCACTACTTATCTGAAATTGCTTTAAGTTCACCAATAACCTCCATCCCATGGATATTCTTCAGTCATCTTATTAGACCTATTAGCAGAAATCAACAGTCAATCAGGGCTTGACAAATCTCTTCCAAAGGCTTCTATGATACCATACTCATCTAGTTTCTCTCTCTCTCGTCACTAATTTTGAGTGCTCTTTGAAGTATCTCTTCCTCTATCTAACATTTAAAAAGTGGAGCTCCTCAAGTTCAAACATAAATCTTTTTTCTCATTCTATACCAGTATTGTCCAATGGGACTTTCTGTGACTATGGGCATGCTCTAAACTGTGCTGTCCGATTTGGTAGCTAACAACTTGATATGCGACTACTGCAACTGAGGGACTGAATTTCTCATTTTATTTCTAATTATTTTAAATAGGCACATGTAGCTAGTGGCTACTGTATTCGATAGCACAGTCCACACACAATCACATCATCTCTTACGATTTTGAGTATCATCTACGTGCTAGTGACCCAGACTTTTCTTCTGAGATTCAGATGCATACATTCACTTGCCAATTTATCATCTACACTCAAGTGTCTCAAAAAAAAATCTCAGCCAGGTAAGGTGGCTCACGCCTGCTAATCCCAGAACTTTGGGAGGCCGAGGTGGGCAGATCACCTGAGGTCAGGAGTTCCAGACCAGCCTGGCCAGTAAGGTGAAACCCCCATCTCTGTTGAAAGTACAAAAATTAGCTGGGCATGGTGGCGGGCACCTGCAATCCCAGCTACTCAGGAGGCTGAGGCAGGGGAATAGCTTGAACCCGGGAGGTGGAGGTTGCAGTGAGCTGAGATCGCGCCACTGCCCTCCAGCCTGGGTGACAAGAGTGAGGCTCCATCTCAAAAAAAAAAAAAAAATCTCAAACTAAACATGACTGCAACTGAATTCATGACCCTTTTCCCTTAAGGAAAACTCATTCTTTCTGCAGTGTTCTTATTTCTGCAAATGGTACCATCATCCACAGTCATGTCAGAAACCCGAGATTCATCCCTGACACTTTCTCTCACCCCCTACACTCAAACCAATTCCTATGGATTTTACCTCCAAAAACATCTATCAAGTCTGACTGCTTATCTTCATTACTACTGCCACCACATTCTCTAGCTTATGCTATGGAAACAGCCTCCTAACTGGTCTCTCTGCTTCCATGCAAATGATGACACCCCAGCATAAAATCCTTCATATTCTTCTCATTTTTGAAATCTCAAAATTCAGATTTAATACAAGGCTTACAAGATCCTGCCAGATCCGTCCCCTAGCCCATTTTTCTTACCTTGGTGCTCAAGACCTGTTTTAGGCACCCTGGTCTTCTTTCACTTCAAAGAAAGTGTCAAGCTACTTCCCAGCCTGGAGCCTTGTGATTCCCTTTACCTGGTAAATTCTTCTCTCTCCCATCTTAACCGGTCTCTTACTTAGCCCCTCTGGTCTCAATTTAATTGTCACTTCTTCAAAGTGGTCTTCCTTGACCACCCTCCTAATATACTTACTCCTCGCATAAACTCTTAGTACCTTCCCTCAAGAGCATTTATTAAAACTACAAGTATCTGGGTCGGACGCGGTAGCTCACACCTGTAATCCCAGCACTTTAGGAGGCTGACACGGGCAGATCACAAGGTCAGGAGATCGAGACCATCCTGACTAACATGGTGAAACCCTGTCTCTATTAAAAATACAAAGAATTAGCCGGGCGCAGTGGCGGGTGCCTGTAGTCCCAGCTACTCGGGAGGCTGAGGCAGGAGAATGGCGTGAACCTGGGAGGCGGAGCTTGCAGTGAGCCGAGATGGCACCACTGCGCTCCAGCCTAGATGACAGAGTAAGACTCCGTCTCAAAAAAAACAAAAACAAAACAAAACAAAAAAAACCCAAACAACAATTATCTGTATCTTATCAGTTTAAAGTCTGTTTCCTATATTAAAATCCTTAAAGTATCATGACTGTACAGCTTTCTGCTATATCCCTAGAGCCTAGCGTAGTTCCTGGCACATAAAAGATAGTCATATTTTTATAGAATGAATGATTGAATTATAGGTATCTGTGTGACACTAGTACCAAATTGCACAGAAACAAGAACCAAAGTAGGAGCAGCAACTTTATCTTTGTCGTTCTGTACTGATTCTGCACTTACAAAAGTGCCTGACAAAGAGAAGGCACTCAACAAATATTTGTTGAATAATAAATAAACAAGGGACAGTTTAATATTAGGAAATTAGTACAATACAGTGTACCAATTGGTCAAATAAGAAAGAATAAAATCATCTCCATAAATACCGAAAAGACGTTTGCTAAAATTCAGTATACATTCATAATTTTAAAAAACACAAACTTGAAATAAATGCAGTTTCTTAATTTAAAAAAAAACCTGTTAAATCAACAAGCAATAATGTCATTAACAGTGAAATACCACTTGAGGCATTCTCACTGAAATCAGGAGCCAAACAAGAAACATCATCGTTTACTACTGGTCCCAATATTCTCACCGGTATAGTGTACAACAATAGTAGCTACTAGAAAAGAGACAAAATTATTATTTATAGATGATTAAGGTTAGCTACCAAAATGAAAAAACAAAATGAAAAGCAAAAAAGATTAAAAATAAATTTCAATGAAGCAACTGGATAAAAGATAAATATCCGTAACTCAACAGCTATTCTGCATACTAGTAATAAACAATTAGAAGGGCATAGAAAAAAACTCCACTTGCAATAGCAGCAAATAAAATCCACCACAAAATACTTAACCTAAAAACTATATATATGAAGAAACTATAAAATTTTTACTGAAAGATATAAAGGAAGACCTGAAAAAAATAGATACATCATGTTCCTTGACAATGACTTAATTTTATGAAGAAGTTAATTTAATAAAATTTGGCACAGACCTATGGTGAAATGTTGGTCTTTAAAAAGCATATTATAAAATAATTGTAAATGACATAGGAAAATGTGACAATATAATGTTAAATGAAGATGCAGGATAAAAAACTATATATGAGGATTCCATTATGTAAAAATATAAAGAGTGGAAGGAAATACATAAAAATGTTAACCACAGTGGTGATCTCTAGATTGCAGGAAAATAATCTTAATTTGATACTTCAAGCTTTTCTGAATTTGTAAATTGTATATAATGAAGATGTATTACTTCTATAATGAAAAAAAATTATTTACAAAGCATTTAACACTAATATCCAGACAATGGGAAAATGCATATTTACATTAAAATCAGGCCTGCCTAACAAACCCAAGATCTCCTTCGTGCAACACACTGTGTACCGTAAAGGTTTATGTATGAAGCCCAAGGATCAAGATAAAATATGGTTTCAGTGCAAATATTACTAAATGGGTAGAAATAACCAAGGATTTTATTTAAGTGGTCACTTACCTATTTTCCCCCTATGAGCCAGTAACTAGAACTCTGGACATAGCAACACATGGCTAATGTAGAAGCGGCTACAACAAAACTAATGCCGAAAATTAAGTGCTTACAAGAGAAAAGACACCGCTCAGTTTAACTTTTCAGCTTTGAATCAAATACCTCTCTATATCAAATACAGGACGTTTCCATCTCTTATTTCAGCAGCAATTTCAGTTGTTACAGAATTGCCTTTGTTCTAATTTTGCTTTTTTAAGTGTTGTTTTTGCCTTCTCCTTTCTAAGCACAATAAGAAATAGACATTAAGTTATTTTCTCTCTTGGATACTTGCAGCTGGGGTTTACCTGGCCTTTCAGGCACAGCCTTTAAGACTTCTAAAATCCACAACCAAAGGGAAAAAAAAAAAATTCAAGCCAGAAAAAAGCCTACTTAAACCGTTCAATACAAATTAATAGTGCCAAGGTCTGGGACTCTGTCTAAACAAAGTTATGTAAACCCCTAGTCCCAAGCTCAGTGCCAGTTCCCACTCATCCAAGGACTCAACCAAGAGATAAGGCAACCCATTTGATTTCGATTCATGTGGTCAGATACTCTTTTCCATAGCAACCTCACAGTAGCAATAGAGTGCCCATTTTCTCCACCCCATAAAATAGGACAATTAGATGATAAACAAAGAACAGCTTGCACAGAAAGTCAAAGACGATTTGCTTCAAACAGATAAAAATGAGAGAATGGAAACACTGAAAAGAAGATCATGTTCCCTCTAATAAAGAGATGCCTTGAGGGGATGGGGCTTAAATAAAAGACTAAACTTTTTTTTTAAAGGAATGCCTGGACAAGCAATTTAAGGGACTCTTCAGCCTTCCAAAAAATACAACAAATAAAGGAAAATATTATGACTTAATTTAAAAAGAGGGTAGGGAAAAAACTTAAAATGTAATAGCAGTTAAAAGTGACCAAAAAAACCCACCAATAAACCTTATGTGCTTTAAACATTAGCCCTTCCTACAATTAACAATTCTACAGCAATGATTTAACTGACAGCAACAGTACTGGTAGCTCAATGAAGTACAGCATTAGAAAGGTAGATCATTATTTTTAATTTTTATAAAGATTCTTACCAGCCACCTGTTTTTTCTTAGGCTTAGCCTACATGTTTTTGGGAAACAATGCTAATTTGTATGGCTGCTACAGGAGACTACAGGAAAAGATGGTAAAATAAAAAATGTGCCCCAAAAGGTGTCTTAAATGTAGTGAGTGTTCAAGTAAATATTTGTCGAATAAAAATCAAGCACATTCAGAAAGATACTCACTGTTAGAAGCTATGTCAATCAAAAGAGTTTCTTCTGCTTCTGAGATGGGAAAAAAAAAGAGTAGATCAGGGAAGAAAAAACCACTCATCACAACCAAAAGAATACATGCCTAACTAAATAACTGCTTCTCTCAGTCACTACTCCTAGGTCTTACAACCAATTTTTTTAAATCCTTTTTCATTTAATATTTTTTAAAGGGATTTTTAATAGCACTAGGTTCTAAAGACTATGAGCAAATCAACTAAAATAAAAACGAACTGAAGAAGTAACCAAATGGAACTCCTCAAAGCAAATCAAGGAACGAGAAATTAATAGTACAGAATATAACAACATGTTAATTCAAGCAAAAGCAAGTTTAATTCCCCTTAACTGTAATATACTGATTTAACTCCGGGTCCTTTAGATACTTCTTTAGATACCAGAAGGCAAAGAAAGCCCACAGGTGAATTACTTTCTTAACTCAGATCTATTCTATGAAAATTTCCCAGTGATCTCATCATGTCTGCCCCTGCCCCACACAGGGGGGCAGAGTATACCTTCAGGTTACAATTACTACCTGTGGGCCAAAGGCCCTCCATACCCAACAGGGTGCAAAGCAGTCTGCAAGTTTAGAGTTCTCTTATCTCTCAATGGTTCTCCTGGACTTCTTCCTTTACAACAAGTGTCTAGACCCAACCTATCTCTTCCCCCCTGATTTCTCTGGATTTGACCAACTGCACCTGCCAGATCCTCCAGGCTAACTGAATTCCGGGTACTGACTCTGTGGGATTAGCTTGGATCTACCTTGGTCAAATGGAGTAGTCTCCCATTTTTCACCTCTCTCCCAAGACCGAATTATTTATTTGGCTCCATTACTCAGGTACAACAGAAGCAACTGGCAAGAAACTCACTCACTTAATACCAGAAAGTAGTCTCGATATTATTAGGATGATTAAACAAGGGGAATTAGGGCATCAAAACATAGCTATTGTAAGTTTACTACTGTTCTTCATTAACTTTTAGTTCTATAAAACCTGAGTGTTTACAGATGGTTTTCTTTTTCTTTAGAGACGGCCTCACTCTCTCACTCAGGTTAGCATGCAGTGGCACAATCACAGCTCACTGCAGCCTCGAACTGCTGGGCTCAAGTGATCCTCCTGCTTCAGCCTCCTAAGTAGCTGGGACTACAGGTATCTGCCACCACGTTTGGCAAATGTTGTTTTTTTAATTTTATTTTTGTAGAGATGGGGTCTCTCAATGTTGCCCAGGTTGGTCTTGAACTCCTGGGCTCAAGCAATCCTCCTGCCTCAGCTTCCCAAAACGTTGGAATTACAGGCACAGTTTATAAAATAGATGCACAGGTCAGGAAATAGAAAGGAGATGAAAATCATACATAAGTCTTCCTTCAGTCATGGGGAACTACATTACATGTGTGCACATATTTTCCCAGATTCTAAGAAGCAGCACTACGATCTAACAATCAGCAGTTGATTTCTTATTAAAAATACTAAGAGAAACAGGGTAAAAGAGATCCTAGAGGTAGAGTAAAAAGGTACAAAGCTAATAGGATATTAATTTAAAGTCATGTTCTTTGGCTCTTCCCCTCTGTGAAGGGCTACATCTTGAAAGGTGAGGTGACCACAGCCACTTACTATGGCACGCAGCTACCTTGTTTAGAATGTCTCTCTCACATAGGGCAGGCTAAATAGCTACCACTCCATTCTTCTGTACAATATGGACACTATTCATTGAAGCTATTTTTAATTCTTAACACAAGCATTCTTAAAAAGTCATATCCACTAGCTTAGTGTTTTCACTTACAGGAATAAATCCTTAGGAAATAAGAGATGTGCAGGTATATTTAGGTGCAGAGATGTTCATCATATTACTATTTATACTAGTGAAAAAATAACCGAAATGTCAACATAGCGGAATTATTACATTATGGACCATACATAAACTGGAATGGTATATAGCCATTAATGATATGGAAAAGTGCTCATAATATGATAGCATGTAGAAGAGATAAAAAATTGTATGAGATGAGTATCACTCATGCTGCAATGTATGTATAGAAAAAAGGAAAATGCTAGGTGTTTATCTCTGAAGGATGGGAATTTAAGTGACCTATTTTCTTTACACTTTTCTGTTCTTTCCAAAGGTATTACATTATGTACATGTCACTTAGTGATTAAAAAAAGTTCAATGTAGTTTAAGAAATAATCCATGCAAGCTAAGATTTAAGTTTTCCAAGAAAGGCCAGGCATGCTGGCTCACGCCTGTAAGTTGCCCAGCACTTTTGGAGGCTGAGACGGGCAGATTGCTCGAACTCAGGAGTTTGAGACCAGCCTGGGCAACACGGCGAAACCCTGTCTCTACAAAAATTACAAAAAAGTAAAAATTAGCTGGGGGGTGGTGCACCTGCAGTCCCAGCTACTTGGGAGGCTGAAGTGGGAGGATCACTTGAGCCTGGGAAATGACCTTGTCTTGAAAAAACAAGTTTTCCAAGAAGCTACAATTGATACAGAATGCTTCTGACTGATAAAGCCACTGGTCCTAGTGAAAACGGAATGCATTTGTTCTCTAGTATCAATTTCCTTTCTAGAGCAATGTGAGATGACAGAAGCAACACCTCCTACACAAACCTCCCAATTTTTAAGTTTCATCGTAGCAGATGAAACAACAGATTTTCTGTGCTCCATCCCCAAATTTGAGGGCAGGAGGCCAAATATTTCCTCCCCAGAGTCAATTTTCTTATGATTCACCAATGTCAAAGTTTGAGAATCAGCACAATTGAGAATCAGCACAAGATATTACAATCTGGCAAGGTATGTTGCCAAATGTCTTAATTTCAAATAGCATGTGGAGAAAGTGCTGAATGTGTGTGAATCTAAGTGACCTTGGTACCTTATAATGAGCACTGTGTCCGTTAAGCCCAAGAATGTTATTTAAATCCACATATAGGTCAGTCAGCATAAAAAACCACCTACACAGGTAACAATCTACGTACATCTCTAACCCAAGCCAAGGAAACAGGTGAGCCAACAGACACACGCACATATACAAATATATTGCAATATAACCCTTCAGCATTCTTAAAGTATCATCTCCTCAATGTTATCTTTTTATGCAAAGAGTAATACATTTCATTTTACATGCAGTGACAAATTTAAATATGCATGGTATTACATAATGCAGTAATGACCAAGAAAAAACACTATAAAACTAGCTAAGCAATTAAAGCTAGTACCTTGAACACATCTGAAGTGGCTATTTATAGGAATGATATCTTGAACATGCTGTTCCTTCTCATGCAACTGGATTATTAACCTAGGAAACAGAAGAACGCATCAAAGAATAGCCACTGAAAAACCCATTTAGCAACAAAATACTTCACTGTCCTGTTATACAAATCTAGTCTGTATTTATTAGACTTGCTGCATCCAGTTCCCTGGATCTGAGCATCATGACAGCTAGATATTGCTCTAGGCCTAAAAGGATGCTAGTGGTGATGAACATCTGATTACCCACACTGTTCTCTAGGCCATATATCCTAAAAGCAGCATACAAGCTTAAGAGCATGAATTACAGAGTATATAGCTTCAGAGTATGCATACCAGAGTGAAGAACTGACAGCTAGATGTGAAGTCCAGGGACCACAGCTATCTTTACACCATGGAATTTCTAGTACCTAGCACAGAGCCTGGCACACAGCAGTTGCTCGTGTGTGTGGAATCAATGAATTAGAAAATTCATAAATTAAGTTTCCAATTACATTACCATGGCTTTTTACCAAAGAATGGATCTGTCTCTTCAAACAAGCATTCAGGTTCATGGAGGAGTAAGAGGGAGTGCTGAGCCAGCTGGATCGGTCAAAATATCAGTGACCAACAAGGTGGCAGATACCACAACCGGATTGCCTTCAAATCCCTTGTGTTTTTTCTCTGGTTTCTAAGTTTACGCTGGTATTTCTATGAACATGAGTAAACCTGGCTCCCCAGTATGAAATCCATACTTCTAAATCCATATGTACTCCTGAAATATTAATTTTTTCATTTATTATTTATCCTTAATGGCCCAGAATCAAGGTACAACCTACTGGTAAACAGCCATTCTGAACGTCAACTAGCATTCCCAAAGTCAAGCACTCTTCCAAGTATTGTTTTTAGTTTTGTTTTTGTCAGGAACACTCTGTTTCTTCCTGAGTTTCATCTCAAATATCACCTCCTCTGTGAAGCTTTCCTGAATACCCCCAAGCAGAACCAGCAGCCTTACTGCCTTTGTTTGCCCCTCTAATAGAACACTTATACACTCCATTATGGTTATATTTATTTCCCCTCACTAATTTGAGCCCCTTGAAAGCAAAGACTAGATCATAATCAGTTTTGTTTGCAGCCTAACAGATGCTCAACAAATACTGGTTGAATAAATCAACTAGCTTAATTAAGCTATAAGCACAGGTGAATTTTAAAATGAAACTGTTTAACTTCTGACATTAAAATGTCATCGTTTTGAAGGGTTTGATTTCTATTTTGTTGCCTTTTGGGGTGCTTGTTGCTTTTGCTTTTTGCATTTTCAAATGTGTTAACTTTGAAGAGGATAACCTGGGATAGGATAAGTAATTACTTAGATAGAACTAATGGAAATAAAAGTATTAATGCTTCTTTTCTGCTCTGATCCTTCTTGCCTGATTTGCAGGGGTTTGTATTCTAAGGTGACCACAGGAATATGGGGCAGGCCCCTTTCAATCTGGAAAGTTCATGAGTTGAGTGGAGAGTCCTATAAACCCAGATGGAAACCAGAAACCAGATAAAAGGCTGAGAAATCAAAGGTTAAGGAGGAAGAGCTTACTTTGAGGAAGATAAACACAAACCACTAAAATCTCAAAATACATAAACAAGAAACGGTGTTGAACATCTGGCAGTAAAGCTTCATGTGAACAGTACTGTTAAAAACTACTACAAAACAGAAATAAACTGAGAATTTAAGTGAATTCCACAAACATTTATTGAGTATTTACTACGTGTTACCCACTAAATTACGACGAAAGAGTAGGGCTAAGAATAAGCATAAAAATTCTGAGTGTAATTATTCATTTCAGAATATAAAGATTAGAAATAATTAGTATACAGCAAAACAATGGAATTCAGAATTTGGTAGTTGTCAAACAGAAAAGAGTGACAAATCCTGAATGCCAACTCTGCCTTATCCCTAGGAAACACTTTGATTTGTTCAAGGAAGGTTAAAGGTCAAACAGGTTTTTTCATAATCTATTATCCTTGAAAAAGATGAATCTTAGTGTTTGAGTCCCTGTTTCCAAAAAAAAACCTGATTTTTAATTGCAATTTTGGTCAAGTAAATTTCCTATGGTTGACAGTAGGAACCACAGACCTAAAGATTTAAGACAGGCTTCAAGTTCTAGGACAAAAAGGCCAAAAGTAAAAAGTTCTGGACGTTCGAGTCAGAGAAGGCACCAGAGACAAGAACATGAGGATTACAGATGGTATTATGGTATTAGGTGTCTCCAGTAAATGCTTTCAAGAGAAACTTCTCAGTGTAATTCTGAGACATGTTACATAGGATCAGATCTCAGGTATTCTACTTCCTAATTGCAAACAAGTGACTTAACCTGTCTGTGCTTCAATTTCTGTATCTACAAAAGGCAGATGATGATATTACTATTTTATTGTAACCCTCACACATGGATTAAATGAACTAATTAATGAAAAGTGCTTAGAACAGTACCTGGCACATAAGCAGTCATTGAGTGTTAGTTACATAGCAACAACTGTATCAGTTGTTGGTTTATATATAAACTATAGTTTATATATATTTAAAACTATATAGTTTATAAATAAACTGTTAATATAGTAACAACTATATTAGTTGTTAGTTATATAGTTGTTAGTTTTATAATGTTACTTATATATTAGTGTTAGTTATATAGCAACCCCATACCCCGACATATACCCCCAACTATACCCCCATAACTTACACAGAATTGGAACACAAGACTTCCTTATTAGCTCAACAGAGTTCCAAATCTACTAATCCGAGGGACCACATTCTGGGCTGTGGTCATCTCAGTAATGTAGCTATTCTATTCAATCTTCAGATTTTTGTTTTTACATTAGAGGAAACCAAGGCACAGAAGCTTTACTGGTTTGCTCAAGGGTCACCTCTCTCTAACCCACCCTAGCCTTTGGAAATGTTAGTGGTGTTCCACTTTTCTGCTGAATTTAGTTTTATTAAATTCTGAATTTAGTTTCATTAAACTAGTCTTCCAGGGTTGGATGAAATCTGGGTTTGATGAACTTCCCAATAGAGCTGACTAAGCAGGACCTCCGAAGGAGCTACTTCATAGAACTAGCTGACATCCAGTTACAGTGGCACCAATAGTCTCAGAAAAGAGCAGGTTGGGCCAGTGGGGATTTTTTCCATGTAAATCAGACAGCATAGACACAGAGGATCTAAAAGTGGGGACTGAGGAAATTGGTTTTAGGCAGAACCCAACGTTGGGAGATGGAAAGATTTAAGTGAACAATTTTTAAACTGGGAAGGAATATTATGTCAAGAAGCCAGTGAATATCCAAGGGAGGTGTCTTGGGCACACAGGGATAGGGACCTATGATACGTAAAGGTCACCATGGATACTTTTGAGATGAGGCATTAGTGACAACAGAGGTTAGCAGCTATGGTGATAGCTCATCAAAACAATCTTTTGATCAATCATTCAACAGTATTTACTGAGTTCCTATGTCTAAGGCAGAGAGGAAGGTGACACACTGATAAAATACCGTTACTTCTATCTCTACACATTTCATTACATTTTCTTTCTAACAGTCAAATCAGTAAGTGAGGCAGTTTCTGGCCTACACTAAACCATTACTGAATTAATGAATATGCCTTCAAACAAGTGGGATAAGGGGGTGGGGAGACTGGAGAAACCAGCTGAATAGGGATAAGACACGTCTGTAACGTGAACAATGAGGCATTTCCATAGCATTTTTATGTTTTGTAAACCACTCTCGCATTTATTTTTCCCCCACTTATAACTCCAAAGGCTATAAGGTAAGGCAGTTAATGGTTTTATTAAACTGAAGAGTTAACTTTGGCCCAGAAAGCTTTATTGACTTGCTCAACGTTACACAACACATGTCAGTTGCAGGGGCAGGAACTAAGAACCCAGGCTTCCTGCTTCCCCGCCCATTCAGTCCTTCCACTGAGCCACGCTGCCAAGCAAGATCCAGAGGCTTGGAAGTTGGGGACAAAGCCCCGAGGTTAGAGAGCACTGGCACTTCACACCTGGACCTGAACCTGTTGCCCGCGTGGCCTTAGTAGGAGGACAGTGGGTGACCCGTCGCGGTTTGGGGTTGGGAGGTAATGGCAGGCTCACCTCCTCTGTGGGAATCAGGTGGTTACTTACTCATATTGCCCGTTCCTCTGGGCTAGGGTCAGGGCGCAGGGCTCCCGGAGAGGACCCTTCATCTCCATACCCTCGACAGTATGCGGGCGCTAGTCAAGGGTCTCCTTTGGAAGCGCGGTGGGGAGGAGTGGTGCACTGCGGGCGAAGGGGGTCTTCCACCCCCCCCCCCCCCCCCCCCCCCCCCGGCCGCCCTCCCCCGCCCCGCCCGGCTTCGCCTCCCGCGCCGGCCCCCTCCCCCACTCTGCTCGGCCTCTGGGCCACCCGGTTGTCCCGCCCCGCCGTGTGCCGCAGGGCCCCCGACCCCCACCCGCGGCCCTGCGCTGTCTCCCCTCCCCCTTCTCTCCGGCGGATACGGCAAGGGGCTGGGCTCCGGCCGGGAGCGGCGGCTCCATCCAGGCGGCCTCCGGGCTCGGCGGGACAGCGGACTGCGGGCGGATCCGACGACAGTGGCTCCCGAGTCCCCACACCCACCGACCTCGGCTGCGTGTCGTTTGAGGAACCGCTCCGCGCCGGGCGCCGGGCGCCGGGAGCCGGGAGCGGGGAGCTGGGAGCTGAGAATCTGACCCGAGAGAGAGCGGCGCCTCGCGCCCCCGCCAGTTTTCCAGGCCGCCGCAGATTCCGCTCCCTGCGGCCAACCTGCGGAACTGCAGCGAGAGACCCGACGGACTGGGGGCGTCTCTACCACGTCCAGCAAGGAATGGGGTTTAAATGCCACCTGTGACATCAAAATTGTTCTGAGGACTTTGAAGATGGCCACAGAAACAAAACACAGTCACACCTATGGGGGATCTCAAACCTGTTGTGTCAATACGACCCACATCATCCATATATGAAACAATATATATAATATGTATTATCTATATTACATATATTATATATATTATATACGTTATATATTATATATATATATATTTCTTAAGGTTATAATGCTCCGTGTTGGTTATCCTACCATTTCCCTTCCTCTTCTTTCTTCTATGCCCTATATCGGAGAATTCCCCAAAGCCCAGACCTTTGCTCCTCCTCTGCGTCCCCTCCAGGTCACCTCTAACTAGACAATGTCCAAATATATATCCCTGGCCCAGACCTGTTACCTAATAGTGTCCATTGTTAACACATCACTACGTCACAAAACTAACTCATTATCATTTCACTTGAAAGTCATATATTGCCTTCCCCCTCCTAATCTCTATATCCAATCAGTCAACAAACCCTGTTAATATTTTACATGGAATTACTTTTAGATTCCTTATTTTCTCTCCATTCGCACTGCCATAACTTTATTGTAAGCCCTTGTGATAGCCTATCTGGGTTATTGCATTTTTCTTTAAATAAATCCTGTTGGGTTTACTCTGTCCTTTGACCTGTTTACTCTGTTGACAGCCATAACAATATTTTTCCCAAAGTAATTTTTCGATTGTGTTATTCATTTGTTCCAGAATCTATAATACACTAGATATCAAGACTGACTGTAAGTCTGTAGTAATTAAAAGTATACTATGGAGACAGACAATCAATGAAACACAATATAAAGCCCCCAAACAGACCACACATATATGGAAGGCTGATATGCAGCGTGTGGGACATTTCAAATCAGTGGGGAAATAATGGATTATCCACTAAGTGGTACTAGGACTACTGCTTATCCATATGGAAAACTATAAAATTAGACCCCTACCTCTAACCATGGAAGAAAAATCAGTTCCAGGTGGATTAAAGATCTAAATGTGAAAAGCAAAACTTTATAACTTTCAGGAAAAAACTGAGTATCTTTATAAGCTTGGAATATGGAATGAGAATAAGACATTTAGCTAAATAAAATTTCAAAATGTGTGTACTTCAAGACAATATAAACAAGTTAAAAGACAAACTGGCCTGCACAGTGGCTCATGCCTGTAATCCTAGCACTTTGGGAGGCCGAGGCGGTAGGATCACTTTAGCCCAGGAGTTCAAGACCAGCCTGGGCAACGTGGCAAAACCCTGTCTCTACAAAAAATATAAAAATTAGCTGGATGTGGTGGCAAGTGCTTGCAGTCCCAGCTACTCAGGAGGCTGAGATGGGAGCATCCCCTTGAGCCAGCGAGGTCACAGCTGCAGTGAGCCATGGATGGCGCCACTGCACTCCAGCCTGGGAGTCTGGGTGACAGAGCAAGAGCTTGTCTCAAAAAAAAAAAAAAAAGAAAAAGAAAAAAGGCCAGCTGTCATCACCTTTCTGACGTCTCCCACTATTTCCCTCCACTCCCTCTAACTAGCTTTGTTTAGTCACACTGACTCCTTGTTGTTCCTAGGACTTGTCAGGCACACTCTTGCCTCAGGGCCTTTGCACTTGCTGTTCACTCTGCCTGCACTCTCACCTCCTTCAGGTCTTTGCTCAAATGTCACTTTCTCGCTGAAGCCTTCCTAGACCACTTTATTGAAAACTGTAATTCAACAATCCCCTTCTCCATCACCACACATACATGTTTCCTATCCCTCTTCCCTGCTTATGTATCACTATTCACTACTTCTGTTTTATTTATCAATATTATTGGTCATTTACCTTCACCCACTAGAATGTTGAGTTCCATGAGTGCAAGGATTTTTGTCTGTTTTGATCATAGCTGCATTCTCAGTGCCTAGAACCATTCTTGGAGCAAAGTAGGTGCTAGAGAAATATTGATTACATGAATGAATGACTTAGTATCCAGGATATATAAGAACTCCTATAAAAAAGAAATAAAGAAACCTAATAGAAAAATTGACAAAATATCTGAGTAAGTAATTCATAGTCAAGGAAACCCAGATGGCCAATAAAGACATGAAAGATGCCTAACTTTATTACTATTCAGGGAAACTGAAAAGTGAAACCACAAGATACCATTTCACAACCATTGGTTTTGTGAAAATTTAAAAAGTCAGACAACCCCAAGTGTTGTTGAGGTTCTAGCAGTAGAACTCTGATTTAAGGCTAGAAGGAGTTTAAGTTGGTAGAACTGCTATGAAGAACAATTTGACGATGTCTAATAAAGGCAATACCCCTGAATCTAGAAATTCTATTTCTAGATATAGACACTGGCAAAACTCTACCTTTTATATGCACAAAGAGACATATAAAAGAATGTTCATTGCAGTATTATTTGTAATCTCAAAAATGGAAGCCAAGTAAATGTCAGCAGGTGAATGAATAAATAATGGTGTTCTCGATGAATGAATTTGAGCTACAAGTAGTAACAGCTAAATTTCAAAAATACAACGTTGAGCAAAAAGTGAATTGCAAAACAAGTACAGTATACTGTGTATATAAAGTCTGAAAATATCATCTATTGTTTATGGCTACATAAATGAGTAGTACTGTAATAGTATATAAAACATGAAAGGGCATGATCACCAAATTTAAAGGAGGGAGAGGATTGACACTGGGGAGGGGCATACAGAAAATATCAAATATATCTGTAATATTTATTTCTCAAAACAGAATCTGAAAAGTGATGTTGCAAGAGTTCATAGAACTGGGTGGTGGGTACATATATTGGTTCTGTTATTCCATGTACTTTCCTGCACTGAAAATCATTTGCAGTCAATGAAAATGAAAGATAAAGAAGGAATATGCAGGGGAGGGTTAGCAGTATCAAATGCTGAAAATAGGACAAGAAAATGAGGGCCAAAGAGACTTTGTTTGGATGTGTCAAGGAGTTCACTGGAGACCAATACTTGTTTGGTTTCAATAACTGGTGAGGATAGAAACAAGATTATGGGGAATTGAGGAGGAGCTGTATTGTGAGAAAACGGAGACAAGAGACCACAGATTAAAGAGGTTTGGAAATAAAAAGGAACGAAGTACAATTTTAATTAAATTAGTTAGAAGGGTCAAACAGAGGTTGTTGACAAAGCCTGAAGCCACTTTAAAGCAAAGAGGAAGGAGCCAACAAAGAGGGGGCCTTTTAAGATGCTAGAAGAGAGAGGTGGTAAGGTTGCAAGCAAAATCCCTCAGTAATTGAGAGGGACAAAGATTCAAGATGGAGATGGCAGAATTGGCCTTAGGGAAAAGGTGAGATACTTTTTCCAAGTTTACAGTATCCTCAGCACCTAAACAGTGCCTTGCACATAGTGGGTACTCAATAAATATTTGTTAAGTGAGGAATAATAGGTTGTATGGAAATTAAAATATACTGAGGTAAGGACACTAAAAACTGAGGTCTCTCACAGGGTAAATGATGGTTGCATATAAGTGGCTTCCAATGCAAAGAGTTAAAAAAAATTGAATAAAATTCAAACAAATGAAACTCTGGCTTCAAGAAAACATGAATCTCACCACCTTTACCACCACCATCACCACCACCACCACCTGCACGTGCATGCGTGTACACACACACACACACACACACACACATTCAATGAGTGCTCAGTGTCTGCCTTTTATCCATTAGGCAACTGTCACTAAGTGTCTACAACTTATAGGCTTTTCAGAAATAAAATTTTAAAAAATAGGATCTTTAAAAAAGACTAGAGCCGAGCACAGTGGCTCACACCTATAATCCCAGCACTTTGGGAGGCCGAGGCAGAAGGATCATTTGAAGTTTGAGATTAGCCTGGGCAATCTAACGCGACCCCCATCTCTACAAAAATAAAATAAAATAAAATTAGCTGGGCATGGTGGTATGTGCCTATAGTCCCAGTTACTCGGGAGGCTGAGGCAGGAGGATCACTTGAGCCCAGGAGTTCAAGGTTGCAGTGAGCTATGATTGTGCCACAGCACTCCAGTCTGGGCAACAGAAGGAGACTCTGTCTCTAAAAAAATTTGTTTTTAAGTAAAGGCTACAAAATACTAAAATGACAAATTAAAAAATAATAATTTAATTAAATGGCATACAAAAGAGAACAGTATATCAAGTTCATTAACAGTTAAATTTAGTATGCATTTAAAAACCCATTATATTTGAAGACGATTTTTAGGTTGAATTTCTCACTTCCCAAGAATTCCCAAGTACATATAATTCTTATGGAGAAATCACAGCCATGTAAATTAAATTAGTTATGCACAGACAAATAATTTCAAAAGCAAAATTACCAAAGCATTTTCAAAAATTTATAGCAAAAATATAAATGTTTAATGCACGATGCAGATGCATTTTAATATGTTTATTATGATGTTGGCTGAAGTCTCCACAAGTGACAGTGTTTAGGGCCTGCAAAGGCAAAAACAGGCCTGCCTAACATAGATGAGGCTGGGAAAGAAGATTTTGCGTAGGTGAGTCAGCAGCCAGAGGCTGGAAGGCAGGCCCAATGGAAGCATAAATGATTCATTGATTTTTAAATCACCACTAGTTGAAAAGCCTCCCTTTTCATATACACAAATCCAGCATGGGTATGGCTTTCCATACAGAGCAACACAAAGAGTTAATTTTTATTTACATATTTCTGATTTGCATTTCTATATGTCTACTTACACATTTCTATGTTATTTATGTCTATTTTCATTCCTTATAGAGTCTGGGGTGAGAAAGGCTCATTACTTGGGGCCACAGCCCCCTCTTCACCACTCTTTCACCAAGAGTGTAGGGGCCACACCTACACTCTTGGTGAAATGGCGACAGGCACGGCAAGCAGGAAAAACTGGCCTCCTTCGGCACACAATGCCCTCCAGGCCCTTCTTTCCCTTTGCTACTTTATTCCTACACAGGCTAGTTTCTTAATTCCCTTCATTCTCTACCCCTATCACATTCACCAAGGCTAGGCTCTCCTTTCTGCTTAGTGAATCCCATAGGCAGGTCAGCATTGTCCAGGTCTACTTGTCTCTTCTCAGAAATTGGAGATGCCGAACTGAAAGAATATGGCGTCAGCCTGGCATTAAAGCTCCAAGGATCTATCCTGAATGCATCATTCCAGAGTTATCTCCCAAGGAAACTCTTTATAAACTTTATGCTCTGCCCATCACTTCCCTTCAGATTTGAACATGTGCAGCAGTTAGTGGTGATCAAACGGATGTGTACGTGACTCAAATACTCAGTCGATCATTTAGCTGAACACTGCTGGCTTGCTATCTTGGTCTTGACCTTTATAGGGTGTTAAATTATAAAAAATGATCCATAAGCTGTTTAATATATATCCATAAAGAATCAAAGAGATGCTGATGATTGAAATACAGAGCATAAAATGATTACAATTCTAAAAATTCCCAAGATAACACTCATCAGACCCAGAAGCTGCATTTATCTGATCAAAATTCTTAGATAGCTCATAAAAATTTCTCAAGCACTTCAGAAATCCTTAAAAAGAAAATTGAGTTATGGCTAAATTCAATTTGTTTTCTCACTTATTGGGAATAAAAAAATTATCCACATCTGCAAAGTCAAATGATGAGATCTCTAATATCATCATTTAGAAACAAAATGCAAAAATTATTAAAGTAAGCAGGTTGATATTTTTTAAAGCACGAAATTCAATAATTCCAATTTCAGGTCTTGAAAAGGGTTTTTGTCTATTTGTGAATGCTGCAAGGCCTAGTAACATTTAACCATACTGTGATGGATATAGTGGGATGATCTATGAAGGCTGCCTGAGCTCCCTGCTACTCTCAATCATGTGACCCTTCTGGATGCAGATAGGGATGAGGCTGGTCTTATCCCTAATGCAGGTGTCACAAAGGAAGGGGAAAATCTATTCTTGGTTTTCAGGTTATCATTTTAAGCCTCAGTCCAGGGTGTAAGACAGGATGATTTGGAAAGAGGCTCTGTTGAGAAAGATGTGCTACATTCCTCAACCCGTACCTCCACCCTCAGTAGACAAGAGCCTCAGAACTGAGAAGGAGTAGAGCAGGAAAGTAAGAGAATGCTTTTGTTTATTTAGAGACAGAGTCTCACTTTGTTGCCCAGGCTGGAATGCAGTGGCATAATCATAGCTCACTGCAGCCTTGAACTCCTGAGCTCAAGTGATCCTCCTGTCTCAGCCTCCCGAGTAGCTGGGACTACAGATGTGCACTGCCACGTCTAGGTAATTAAAAATAAAATTAAGAGACAGTGTCTTCCCATGTTACCCAGGTTGGTCTTGAACTTCTGGGCTCAAGTGATTCACCCTCTCTTGGCCTCCTAAGGTGCTGGGATTAAAGGTATGAGCCATCACACCCAGCCCAGAAGAGAATTTGGAAGCTGGAATCTTGTGGTCATGATGAGAAGAAGCCATGTTTGGGAGAAGTAAAGACCATGTCATTAGAGGCCTGATGGGCAGTTGGCCACCCTAATGGATGGCAGCAGGGTTGGAAAACAGGATAACTGCACATTTCAGGGAAGCCCAGTGCAGAATATACCAAGAACCTGAGAAGTGGGTTCCTCCTCCCCACCACTGTTATTTCAGTCTTGCATAAACTCGAGTTCAAAATCAACATGTGGGGCATGAAGGAGGAAGGGGTGAATCCTAAATCTGATTGGGTTTAAACATGAATTGACTGAGTTTAAGTGGAGGATTGGTTTCTGCTATCAGAAAGAATGATGCTTCTAGAAAGGCATTAAATCCAGACATAAGCAGCATAAGCTCCGGAACCTTGTCTGTCTTGCTTATGGCTGTATACCTAGCACCTAGTAACTGGCACAGTAGCATTTCGATAGGTATCTGTGGAGTGTATAACTGTCCCTTACAGAAAATAATGAGTGATTTAGAATTATTCTAAGTGTGTTAAGCATCAAAACAAATTGGGAAGTTTTGCTCTAACCAATGTAACTATTTAATCTCTTGATCACACGCCACTTAATCTTCACTCCATCTCAGTGCTAATGCTACATCTTTTCCCCAACATCCTCTGCAACTGTACCTGCTGGAATTCCCTATTCTTCAATGCTCACCTCAAGTGAAGCTTTTCCTTCTTTGAAGCTTTTCTCCTGTCTCCTCTCAGTTGGAAAGGAATGCTCCCTCCTGAATAACAGTGCCTCTGTGGGAAGTTCTTGGAACTTTTCAAGGTCTGTTTTGTACAATATTGTAACAGAATGAACAAGCACATGATAAACTCTGATCATTCTTATCGCTACTCAGCACCATCTCCTCAGTGCTTTATAGTCACATGTTTTGAAAGAAACATTTATAAAGTACCTCTTTATATTTTTCTTTGGTGTGTCTAATTTTTCTTCTTTTAGTGTGCATAAGGCATATATGTACAGTTTAACAAATAATTATAAAGTGAATGTCCATGTAACCTCTACCTAGGTTAAAAAACTGAACATTGTTAGCCCTTTGAAAGTGCAAACAATGCAAGACTCCAGCTTTCAAATTTGCTTCTGGGCTGGTCACCCAAAACAGGTAGTTTTCTCTGATCATTCCTTCTTCTCCCACCCGGAATTAAATCAAGGGTAGTATTGAGCCAGCATTCCCCGGTGAGGTATAAAAGATTCTGTCTGTTTGGAATGGTCAAAGTCCATGCCATAGTGGTCGCTAAAATTTTTGAAGGTCATCCCTGGACATAACCACTATCTTGAGTTCTGTGATAATCATTTCCTTGCTTTTCTTTATAGTTTTATCGCTTATGAATGCAGTCATTAAAACTTTTGCCTGCTTTTGAACTTTATATGAATGGCATTGTATGGTATATATTCTTTATATCTTGCTTATTTCAGCTAATAGTATGTCATGCATGCGGTCGTATATAGATGCCCTGCAGTTTAATTGATGTACAATATTCTATTGTGTGACTATATTGGAATTAATTCATTCTCTTGTTGATGGACATTAGGTGGTTTCCAGCATTTGGCTATTACAAACGAAAGCTGATAAGAGCATTCTTTTTTTTTTTTTTTTTCCTGAAACAGAGTCTCACTCTGTCACTCAGGCTGGAGTGCAGTGGCGCAATCTCTGCTGACTGCAACCTCCGCCTCCAGGGTTCAAGCGATTCTCCTGCCTCAGTCTCCCGAGTAGCTGGGACTACAGGTGTGTGCCATTGCACCCAGCTATTTTTTTTTTTTTTTTTTTTTAGTAGAGACGGAGTTTCACCATGCTAGTCAGGCTGGACTCGAACTCCTAACCTTAGGTGATCCACCCACCTCGGCTTCCCAGAGTGCTAGAATTACAGGTGTGAGCCATTGCACCCAGCCTAGAACATTCTTGTACATGGTTTTTGGTGCATATATGAATGATTACCTCTGGGGTGTATTATCCTAGTGGGGTGAAAGATGTCACAGGTTGGGCTCTCTAGAAGCAAAAGCTGAGATGAAATGTTGGGTGCAAGATGTTTATTAGGGATCAATACCAGTGGAAGGAAGGCAGAGGGAGTAGTATTGGGCAGGAGAGATGAACTATGATACAAGGCTGACGAAGCTTAAGCTAACTTGGCACTGAGTTTTGGAAAAAGTAGAGCCCATTGGTGAGTACTTTGTCAGGTTGAAACGGTCACCTTAGGAAGAGTGTGACTTCGCGTGAAGCAACTCTTTGCAGCTAAGGCAGTGTCTCAAGGAGCTGACAGCTGGAGGCTATCTGCTGACTGTACCTCCCCTGCATACCTGAGTAGAATGTTCTTCCTCGAAGCAGAATCTAGGTGGCACATCTCTGTGTTGCTACTACAGAAGGGTACATATGTGCTCAACTCTAGTAAATACTGTCAAACTGGTTTCCAAAGTGGTTGTACAATTTACATCTTCACTTACACTCTATGAGAGTCTCCATCCTCACAAACTCTTGCTATTGTCAGTCTTTAAACATTTTAGCCATTCTAATGGATGTGCAGCAGTATCTCATTGTTTTTGCTTTGTTTTGAGACAGAGTCTCATTATGTCACCCCAGGCTGGAGTGTAGTGGCATGACCATGACCCACTGTAGCCTCGACCTCCCAGGGATATGTGAACCTCCTGCCTTAGCCTCCTGTGTAGCTGGCACTACAGGTGCATGCCACCACGCCAGACTAATTTATTTTTCATTTTTGTAGAGACAGGATTTCACCATGTTGCCTACGCTGGTCTCAAACTCCTGGGCTCAAGCAATACACCCACCTTGGCCTCCCAAAGTGCTGGGGATACAAGCATGAGCCACTGTGCTGGGCCTCATTGTGGTTTTAACTTGCATTTCCCTGATGACTACTGAGGTTAAACACATTCTCATATATTAATTGCTTTGTTAAGTCTTCTTTCATCCACTTGTGTTTGTCTTCCACAAAGAATGAGTCTCTTTCAGGCAAAGGTCAGCAAACACAGCCTGAAGCTCATTTTTGTATGGCCCTTGAGCTAAGAATGTTTTTACATTTAAAATTGTTTTTAAAAATCAAAATAATAATAATAATATTTAGTTATATGAAATTCAAATTCCAACGTACACAAAAACAGTTTTATTGGAACCAGCCACGTTCACGTGGTTACCTATAGTCTATGGCTGCTTTCATGTCACAACAGCAGAGTTTAGTGGTTGTGACAAAGACTTTATAATCTGTAAAGCCTTAAATACTTACTACCTGTCCCTTTACAGAAAAAGTTTGCTGGTCCCTGTTCTAGGTCACTAGTTCTCAAAGTGTGGTCCCTGGACCAACAGCATCAGCATCAGCATCAGTGGGGAACTTGTTAGATAGACAAATTCTTGGCCCCACTCCAAACTTACCAATTCAGAAACTCTGGGAGTGGGGCCAACCATCTTTGTTTTAACAAGCCCTCCAGATGATGCTGATGCGCTAAAGTTTGAAAACCACTGGTCTAGGCCCAGGACAAGGACTCAACCTTTTTTTTTTTTTTTTTTTTTTTGAGAGAGAGTGTGTGTGTGTGTGTGTGTGTGTGTGTAGACATCATTGTCTTTTGGTATCTTGTTCTACATGTAGTGGGTAAGCTGGGGGAGAGCCCTGAAAAATGTTATATAAGTGTATTATTACGCATTTGAAATCTGGCAAGAACGGACACTCAGGACATGACTGAAGGAAGAAAAATGGGAGAAACAAGAGGGCAACACAGAAGCTGAAGGGTATGTGTGGAGTGGGGAGGGCACGATGTAGCTAGGGAGCCAGTCCCTGAACTGCCTTCCCTCCTACCTCTTATTATTATTATATATATTTTTTGAGATGGAGTCTCGCTCTGTCGCCCAGGCTGGAGTGCAATGGCATGATTTCAGCTCACTGCAACCTCTGCCTCCTGGGTTCAAGCGATTCTCCTGCCTCAGCCTCCCGAGTAGCTGGGATTATGGGCATGTGCCACCATACCCGGCTAATTTTGTATTTTTAGTAGAGACGGGATTTCTCCACATTGGTCAGGCTGGCCTCAAACTCCTCACCTCAGGTGATTCTCTTGCCTCAGCCTCCCAAAGTGCTGGGATTATAGGTATGAGCCACCGCGCCTGGCCCCTCCGGCCTCTTTTTAACCAAAGATGAATCGAGTGTGACTCCTGTCCTCAAAAAAGTCACAGTCTTAAGTAGAGAAGTAGCCTAACCCTCTTCTCCCTCATTACTGCCTTTCTTCAGAACTTACCTTTGAGGAAGTGTAACTGCACCAAATTGCTGACCCTGGTAAATGATAATGAACAGAGAAAATGAACTTGGCAAACAGCACTTCTGCCTTATTCCTGTTTTAGTTTAGCACTGACTTTCAGACTTACTTTACCATATTCTGTCTTTTTCCTTGGCTCAGCCAAAACTCAAAGCAGCACCCTGCTTTTCCTTTTTGTTAACTACCATCCACTGAGTATCTGTTATATGCCGGGATCATGTTAAATGTTTTATACATATATTTTACATTAAATCCTCATGAAATCACTTTGAATTAGGTATCATTATACCCATTTTACAGATGCAAATCGGAGGAGAGAGAGGTTAAACAATTTGGTAGAATCTGAACCCCAAGTCTTTCTGACTCTACAGCCAAAGCTGGTAATAATTGTACTATTCTACCTCTAATAATATCGCCATGAATAATATTGTGCCTTTACATACATAGTAAATACATGGACATCAATGGTAATGTGTGCATCCATGAGAATTTTTTTTTTTTTTTTTTTTTTGAGACGGAGTCTGGCTCTGTCGCCCAGGCTGGAGTGCAGTGGCGCGATCTCGGCTCACTGCAAGCTCCGCCTCCCGGGTTCCCCCCATTCTCCTGCCTCAGCCTCCGGAGTAGCTGGGACTACAGGCGCCCGCCACCTCGCCCGGCTAGCTTTTTGTATTTTTTTTTAGTAGAGATGGGGTTTCACCGTGTTAGCCAGGATGGTCTCGATCTCCTGACCTCATGATCCGCCCGTCTCGGCCTCCCAAAGTGCTGGGATTACAGGCTTGAGCCACCGCGCCCGGCCTCCATGAGAATTTTTACTTGCATGTAATAGAAACTAACTGATTTATTTAAATGGAAATAAAATGTATTAAATAGTGAAAAAAATATTGTGCCTTTCGCAAACCCAATTCAGATTATTTAGCATGTGTTTCGTGTTTTAGGGCATGTATGGGTGGGTAGAATTTCAGGGTTGGGAGCATTTAAGAAAATCTTGCTGGACGCAGTGACTCATACCTGTAATCCCAGGACTTCAGGAGGTCAAGGTGGGCAGATCAAGAGGTCAGGAGTTCGAGACCAGTCTGACCAACATGGTGAAACCCCATCTCTACTAAAAATACAAAAATTAGCCAGGCGTGGTGGCACGTGCCTGTAGTCCCAGCTACTCGGGAGGTGGAGGCAGGAGAATTGCTTGAATCCAGGAGGTGGTGGTTGCAGTGAGCTGGAACTGTACCACTGAACTACAGCCTGGGTAACAGAATGAGACTCTGTCTCAATTAAAAAAAAAAAAAAAAAAAGGAAAAGAAAAGAAAAGAAAATCTTGTATTTTTTTTTCCTGAGCTACTTTTGAAAATTGCTTAACAGTAGAAAATCATTTTATATACCACTTAAAATAATGTCAAAAATCATTCCTCAATGAAGTAATGTTATTGTGAACAGTATAATACTCACATTGCTTCTGTTACATTACACATTACTACTGCATTGTCTCTTCTGTGTGAAATTGTTCTGTTCAATTTTTTTTTGAGACGGAGTCTTGTTCTGTCACCCAGGCTAGAGTGCAGTGGCGTGATCTCGGCTCACTGCAACCTCCACCTCCTGGGTTCAAGTGATTCTCCTGCCTCAGCCTCCAGAGTAGCTGAGATTACAGGTGCCCGCCACCGCACCCAGCTAATTTTTTTATTTTTGGTAGAGATGAGGTTTCCCCATCTTGGCCAGGCTGGTCTCGAACTCCTGACTTCATGATCTACCCGCTTCGGCCTCTCAAAGTGCTGGGATTACAGGCGTGAGCCACTGCATCTGGCCTGTTCTTTTTTTTTTGACTCACCCTATCTACTAGGTCATACTCCTTCTGTTAAGGATTAATTTAAACTTGTCCAGTTTTGAGTAATATGTTTTGATTCATCTATAAAATGGTATTTATCTATTATATAAAGAAACACTTTCATTGAGGAAAATTAGAATAGAAAAGCAAAATAAGAAAAAAAAAAAAAAAACCCACAATCCCACCACCTTGCTGTAACCACTGGTTTATCATTTGGAGTAGAACCTTCCAGGGTTTTTCCTTTGTGGAAATACATTTATGTAAATAGTGTTTTTCAGTGTGTGTGGCTAAAATGGGATCATTCTATCTTTTTGCCTGTATGTTTTCATTTAACAATATACAGGAATATATTTGCATGTCAACAGATACCAGATTACATAATCATTATCTTTTCTTCTTTTTCCTTTTTTCTTTTTGAAACAGAGTCTCACTCTGTCACCCAGGCTGGGGTGCAGTGGCGCGATCTCGCCTCACTGCAACCTCCGCCTCCAGGGTTCAAGCGATTCTCCTGCCTCAGCCTCCCGAGTAGCTGGGATTACAGGTGACCGCCCCTAGGCACAGGTAATTTTTTGTATTTTTAGTAGAGATGGGCTTTCATCATGTTGGCCAGGCTGGTCTCGAACTCCTGACCTTGTGATTCACCCGCGCTGGCCTCCCAAAGTTCTGGGACTACAGGCATGAGCCACCGCGCCTGGTCAACACATAATCATTCTTAATGCTTGCATAGCATTACATTTATTAATGTACTATACAATGTTTTGGCAATCCTTTCTTCTTGGACATCTCAGTTGTTTCTATTACGCTCTCCCCTTCTTTGCGCAAACTGTCCTGAGTCTCATTACTGTTTTGAGAATTTACTTTAGAGCATGGGTGTCCAATCTTTTGGCTTCCCTGGGTCATACTGGAAGAAGAATTGTCTTGGGCCACACATAAAATACTAATGCCAATGATAGCTGATAATCAAAAAAAAAGGTCCATGCCTAATTTTCGTGATATCCGCCACCACATAGGCAAACAATGTTCTTGCGTTCAAAGGGTCAGACACAGCTGCTTTAGAGGGAACACCGTGGAGACAGATGGCAGAAATATTCTTCAGTTATTTTCTCATAATTTCTACTGTCAAGCAGGAAGCCCTGTGAAGACCAGTGAACTTAATAAAGATGAAGTGGAAAAATGAGGTTTGGACTAGACAGTCTGGGGTTTGAATCTGTCTCCTGTCACTTACTAGCTGTGGAACGTTAGATCAGTTATTTAGCCTAAATCTCCATTTTCTCATCTGTAAAATAGGGATAATAATATTTATTTCATAGAAGTATTTGGAGGATTAGCAATATCATATGTAAAAATCTAGCACGGTGCCTAATACAATAGCAGGTGCTCAAGAAATGGTAGATGTATACTAGTTATTACCATGACCTTTTCCTTAAAATACGGATCACCAAGGAAAATCACATTTTCAAAAATGCCACTATCATAAATGTCTTTTAAAAAATAGTGAGAAAGCTTACTGATATGAACAGAATGGTTACTGTAGCTGTAAGCAAGACAGTGTGTCCAGAATCTTTTGTGCCAGTTTCTGAAGAACATTAATCAGTCGGATCACAATGTGGTTTTAAGTCATAATGTGGTTTCAATGACAAATTTCAGACACAAAATAAGAGAAGGAACATGAAACCTTTGGCTTTTCCTTTATGAACTTTATAAAACATTTAATTTCACCAGTGGACACATGTTCTAGTAGCTACTAAACAAGTTTGGGTATTCGAGAATGATTGTTGAACAACCTCTATAATCTACCAAAATGGACATATTGACCAGTAGACCGGGATTAGTTCTGAGGTTCCCAGTTTATTTTTATTTTTATTTTATTTTTTGATACAGAGTCTCGCTCTGTTGCCAGGCTGGAGTGCAGTGGCTTGATCTCGGCTCACTGCAATCTCTGTCTCCCAGGTTCAAGCGATTCTCCTGCCTCAGCCTCCCGAGTAGCTGGGATTACAGGCGTGCACCACCATACCCAGCTAATTTTTGTATTTTTAGTAGTAGAGATGGGGTTTCACCATGTTGGCCAGGATGGTCTGGATCTCCTTGTGATCCGCCTGCCTCGGCCTCCGAAAGTGCTGGGATTACAGGCGTGAGCCAGTTCTTTATAAAAGTTTGCTCTGTCCTCCAACCCCAATGGAATAGAGCAATCCAAGACCATTTCAAATGAAAAGACATAATTGGGGAAAGTAGTAGCAGATAGAGCAAGGTGTTGAGTAGGCTCAGAAATGAGATGACTCTTGTTGAACAAAGTCTACAGATCATGAATTTTAGGCAGATTTACAAATAAGGATAGCACATGCTCTGTAAACAGCAGCTGTTGCCACAAGCCAAAGGGCAATATTTACATGAATCCTGTGGCAAGGTCTGTTGACCAAGCATCGACCTTTCCAGCCAAATTTATATACTTGATAGCACCTTCAGCCGCGTCATCTCGAAAAGGAAGGATTGCATTATACATGCATGGAAAATTGCCAACGTACAAATATGTTCTGCCCCCAAATAAATTTCTAAATTCTTTTTTTGGAACTTGGAACACATGTCCCCACACACAAAAAAAGGTGTTAAAAAGGGATGTGAGTTTCCCACATCTCCTCACAAAAGTGCATTTAACCCACGATGTAACTGAAATAATGTACACTGACAATGAGAAATACAGTGGAACAAAACTGACTTGAAAGCAGGGACACACCAACACACAACAAATATTTCTTGAACTTTTCTCCTTTGCAGTCCCATGCAATGAAAGAGGAGTTCTATCTTCCAATAGCTGCAATTTGGTGAAAAATAAATCCTCCACTGTTGCTGTCCTTAAGGGTCCTTCTCAAGTCAGGGTATTTAGGGTGTCCATCGCCTCAAGTATTTATCATTTCTATGTGTTGGGAACATTTCATGTCCTCTCTTCTAGCTATTTCAAAATATACATTGCATTGTTTGTTCACTAGAGTCACCCTACTCTACTTTGAACATTAGAACTTATTCCTTCCATCTAACTGTATATTTGTACTCATTAACCAACCTCTCTTCGTTGATCCGCCTCAACCCCACACACCCTTCTCAGATTTCTGGTACCTATCATTCTACTCTCTACCTCCATGAGATCTACTTTTTAGCTCCCAGGTAGGAGTGAGAACATGTGCCTGGCTTATTTTGTGCAACATAACCTTCAGTTTCATTTATGTTGCTGCAAATGAAATTTCATTCTTTTTTATGGCTAAATAGTATTTCATTGTGTATATAGACCACATTTTCCTTAACCATTCATCTGCTGATGGACACTGATTGATTCTGTATCACGAAATGATTTTATGTCCATGATCGTTCATATTATCAGTGTATTATTACCAAATAATAATGGAGGTGCAAACAAGACCTGTGCCAAAAAATCACAGTAATTCATTTCAATTACTAATATTGAGTGCCTACTACATGTTGCCCCAAGTTCGGTGGGGAATCTTGACATTGTCCCCTAGGAATTTAAAAATGTAGTGGTGAAGGCAAGAGAAGGGTTACTGCACATTGGCCACCTGAGAGGTACCAGAGGTGAAAATAGAACAAATATTCCTAAAACTTGAGAGTCAGACTGCCTTGAAAGTGAATGTTTGCAGTTGCAATCAAGAGATTCAAGGAATGCTTCTCTTTGTGCAGAATTTAGGAAGGTGGAAACAGCACCGCTAATCCTATCTCTTTAGCGACCTGGGAAAGGGCAGTCCCAGAGGTGTTCCGCGCTTTGCAAATGGTGAAAAAGACCTTCTACAGTACAGTTATGAGCAGAGGAAAAGTTCTTTGTGCAAGGGGAGAGCGCCCCGAGGTACAAAGAGCAGATTTAAGGGAAAGAGGATTCGTTTTGCACGCATCTGCGAGGGGAGCTCAGGCTCACTGTTGGGGGCGTGTGGGAAAGGGGATTTTTAGGGGACCGCGAGTTGTGGGTTCCCGCCTCCACCCCTGTCCGCGCCCCACACTCAGGCAACAGTTGGTCGTGCGGGGCCGGCCCGGGCTCTGGGTGGGGAAGGGGAGTCTCGCGATCGTTGAGGGGGGGTGGAGGAAGGGGGGAGAGCGACGGGGGGAGGCCATGACGTAGGGTGGGTGGACGGAAGTGGGGCAGGGTTGAGGGTTATTTAAAGAAGGGGGGGCCTGAGCGAAGGGGTTGGAAGCGGAGTGATTCCCCACCCCTGCTCCATCTAGCTCTTTCCAGTGCAGGCACTGCCGCCGCCCAGGAGCCCTCGTCCCGTCTCGTCCCCCTCCTCGTTCCCGCTCCCACGGCATGGAGCAGGACACCGCCGCAGTGGCAGCCACCGTGGCAGCCGCGGATGCGACCGCCACTATCGTGGTCATAGAGGACGAGCAACCGGGGCCGTCCACCTCTCAGGAGGAGGGAGCGGCCGCCGCGGCCACCGAAGCCACCGCGGCCACGGAGAAGGGCGAGAAGAAGAAGGAGGTAAATAGGAAGGGGGTGTGTGTGTGTGTGGTGGACAAATCCTGTGCCTGGCCCCTCTGAGGGGCCCAAAGCCTAACCTTTCGGCGCCGACAGGTACCCGCGGAGCTTTGCGGGGCTGGGGGCGGCGGGTGCGGGGGTCGGCGGCGGAACCGCCTGGCGTTCGCTCCCCTCCCCCTTTCCTTCTCGCCGCCTGGAGGACGGGGGCGGGGCTGGGCGCGGGCGGGAGCGGCGCGGGGTGGAGGGGTGCTCGCTCTCCCGGGGCCTGGGGGCTCAGGAGCCCCTCGACAACCCTCGACCCCCTCCACCTTCCCGGAACTCGGGTAACGGAGTGGGGGATGGGGCTGTGCAGGAAAAAGCCTCCGCCTCTCCCTCTCCTCTCTCTCGCTCCCTCTCCCCCCCTTTCCCGTCGGCCTCTGCCTGGGAAATCTGGGCCCTTCAATCCCACACTCGCGCTAAAGGGGTTTTGCTGGGGCTTTTTTTTTTGTAATTCGAATTTCAAGGTGCTGCTGGTGGTTGCTGGGTGGAGGGTGACAGGGAAGACATTTCTTTCTTTCATTGGCAATGTCAGTCTTTTGGATGGCAGGAAAAAAAACCATCCCTTGTTCGTATGAACCCCGCCTGCCGAGGTGGGGGTGTCACCCCGAGGAAAGGAGCTCTCTGCGTCGCACCCCCCCACCCTCCCAAACTGAGGAACCGCGGACGCTGGCTTAGGAAAATTTCCAACATCTGCACCCTCACCCTCTTCTGCCCCGCCCCCGACGGTATAGGGTTTCACTCCAGGGCCACCCCAATGGTCCCTCAATCCGGCCCCAAGCTTTCCAGGCTTCCGCCTCCCTCTCCTAGTGGGCGCTGCTGGCTCCTGGACACACACAGGTTTTTTTTTTTCCTTTAATTTTTAAAAAACTCAGCGTCGCCAAGATGAGCTGCTTCTAACGTAAGGGAACCGCTCTGACACATATTAAAGCCAATCCAGAAAATATGTATTATCTCCATAAGGCACATTTCGTGTGGCCCGAGACATGCAAATAAAACTATAGAACATTGAAAAATTGGCAAAAAAATAGGATGGGGCATAAGCATTTTTGATGTATGATAAAATTGCACAACTAATCGTTTATAGGTGGATTTTTTTCCCATTTACGAGTAGTCATATCGCAGTTTTAAAAAGGTGGGTAATTATGCTTTAGAGATCTCAAGTGGCTTTGTCTGAATCATTATATGATACTATACGACCAAATGAAAAGCTTTTGAGGAAAATTAACACCTTTCGCCTTACATGAGAAGAGTACTTTTAAATTTAGCAGTTGCTTATGTGACATATTTTACTGTTACAAGGTTGACTAAACAGAAGGACAATTGTAGTGCTAAATGAAAACCGTAGAAAATATACACATTGTAAGATCTACGCGGTACTTGGATTAGTAAGACAATATTGTTGATTAAAAGTGGGCATAATACCAAGCATCAGTATAAATCAAATGTTGGGAAATTCGGAAATGTCTCTGTGCCTTTTATTCCCTAGACTGGGCAAATGTGAGTGCCAAACCGCCTTTTGTATGGCAGGAAGGGTTGTCGAATTTCCAGATTGTATAAATTTTTGAATTTTGTATAAAATTTTTAATAAAATTTTGAATTGTAAAAACAAGGGACCAATAAAAAGAACTGTATAATATAAACACTGAGTTGATGCCTACATATTTGTCAACTCTGTTGCCTCATCAGAAATAGCCCTACCAGTACTTCATTTGTCCACCCAGGGTAGGGGAATGAGGTGCTGTATGTCAGGAACTTCCTGGATAGCTGAAGTTTAGCCACTGCATAATTTTTATTTTTAATTTTTCCTTAACAATTGAAATACATTACATACTACCTTGACACTTTAAATTGTGTACTAAAAGTACAGATTAACCTCTTCTTCATGGTCATCAGTTAGTGTACTCAAACAGTGACACAAAGGCACCTGAAATCCTGCAGGTTGTTCCCTTAAGTAACCACCTGCCAGACTCTTCCAGTATTGTGTTGATTTTTAAAAATAATTTTTCTGACCGGGCGTGGTGGCTCACGCCTGTAATGCTAGCACTTTGGGAAGCTGAGGCAGGTGGATTTCTTGAGGTCAGGAGTTCAAAACCGGCCTGGCCAGTATGGTGAAGCCCCATCTCTACTAAAAATACCAAAAAAAAAAAAAAAAAAAAAATTAGATGAGCGTGGTGGCGGGCACCTGTAATCCCAGCTACTTGGGAGGTTGAGGCAGGAGAATCGCTTGAACCCGGAAGGCTGAGGTTGCAGTGAGCCGAGATCACACCACTGCACTCCGACCTGAGCGACAGACTGAGACTCCGTCTCAAAATAAATAAGTAAATAAATAAATAAATAAATAAAATTTTTCTGTCTTCTTCCTTAATTGCCAGACTGTTAGGTATCACTTTTTAAACACCTCATCTAGTTTCACCAGAAATAATATATTAGTTTATGATAAAGAATATAGGTGTAACAAAACCATAAACTCGTTTGAAACCGACTGTAAAATACAAAAGTATCAGTGATAAAGCGGAGAAAGGGAAGTAATGACACGTGCACACTAAGGATGAGGGATGCTACTGCAGTGGAAGACATTTTCGTCTTGGGTTCCTGCTGTGCCTTCTTGTAGAGTGCGTTCCTCTAGCCATCTTTCCCATGTCTTTTACTGTTGCTTGTATTCTCGGTGACATGGGAAGCCAGATTTTCAAACTTGGTGGAATTGTCTACCAAATAAAAGAAAATAGGTTTCTGAATGAGAGCGCTTTCATGATGAATACAGTAGATGAGATTTAGTGAATTGACCTGTGGCATTTATCTACTCAAAGGTATTTTTGCTTACCTTCTGGTTGTTGAACTTACTTGGTTTAAGTGACGGTTGGATTACCCAACACTGTAGAAATTGGAGATGGTATCTTTGGTAATGAAAACGTCGAGAAGAAGGTTATGGTCTTTAAAACAAGCCATTTTGTTGACCTTGTGCTGCGTTCTCATGGCACCTAGACTCAGATAACAAAATCCAAAGGAATTCATTAGAGTCTCTTAGTCACCTTTCATCTTTTCTTGTATGAAAAAATGTAGTTTTGAGAATGCACACACACACACACACAAATGAGGAGGTTTAGAAGATAGGTATTTTAAAATTTGTTGTGGAAGATAGTGCCAATTAAGTAATTACCCACAGCTTTTAATAGCCCTGCTCAAGATTAGAAATTTTAATTAGCATATAATTAGATTTTGATGGTAGTCTACCGCAAGGTAAGCAAAAAAGTAGTGGGTAAAATGTTTTTCTAGGATTAAAGCTTTAATTTTCTGTAAGTGTACTTCCCACATGATTATATACACTTGTGTATATGACGAAGTTATTTTCACTGTTTTGAAACTGGAAAACTACACGTCATATAGCCTTTCAAGGAATGAATGGTAAAGGTATGGATTTGATGCCCAATTTTTCTTGTTGCTTTGAAAATAAATACGATTTATATTATATATGGCAGTCTGAAAGTGTGAGTTTGAGGGGCTTTTCAGCAGTTTTCTATTCTCATCCATCCAGGATTACCTTCAAAACGTTCCACATAGATGTGTACATGTCGGATGCTGTAAATCAAGATGGTTATTATTTGGGTTAGTGTAACTGAATGATATCTGATCAGTGCTACAGAGTAAGAGTCTGGACAAGGTCAAATTCTATAATCTCAGTTTGGATTTCCTCAAAATAGAGATTTTAGTAAATATTAGAAGACATATTGGGGCCGTATCTTTCTTATGTTTAAGGTCACTTTCTGTTGATTTTTGACCTAAGTTTTCAGAAATAGTTTGACAAAAGCCATGATAGTTTTCACGAACAAATTTGTGTTTTCACTTAACGCAAAGTCTGTGTTAAAAATGAAATACTCTCATCTTTGGTTCTGATGGGTAGATTTGTGTTTTTATTGTTTTATTTCTTGATTTCTTATAGGGAAGGAGGCTTATTCTATATATGTGTTTATATTTGCCAGTACAGGCTTGTCTTTACAAAGGATAGGGTGCATGAGATAACCCCCTTCCCCAGATAATCTCTGTATTAAGTTATTGATTGATGTTAGTTTTTGCTAAATTACAATTTTGAAATAGCAAACGTTAATGGTTAAATAGCCTTGATAAATTGCTTCTACAAAATATTTATGCAATATAAATAGTTTAGTTTTCTTTCCAGTTAGAGAAAATTAACATAAGCCAAAAGTTTAAAACTGCACTATTATATTAAGTATATATGATGACGTTGCATTATATAAAAAATTAAATTTATAATGCTATGAAAACAATTTAAAAAGTATTGTTTTAGGAATAGAAACCACAGTTTTTCTTCTGAAAGTGTGGCATATTTCCGTGACATGAAGGAGTGTTTCTGAGAATTAATATTTACTTTCTTTGAATTCTTTGGTTTGTGGTTGATACTAGCCTTTTCTAGATTTTAAAATCTCTTATATAATGTTTACACATTTTCTTACACTGTAAATTAAAGAATGGATGAGAAAGCTCAATGTTTCGCCTTTTGGGTTTTATTCCAATTAATATTTCTCTGGCATTCACAATTTTTCAGATGTTTTTATTGGACCTCAGGTGTACAGAACTGGATTAATCATAAGCCTTGCTTTGTGACATGCTCTCATCATCAGTCCATGCATGTCCCACATTGATTTATATATTTAGTTATGTAATTGCTTTCCGCCTTCTTGTAATGAGAACATTGACCAATTTAAGAACCTTGCTTTGCAATTTGATGACATTTATTTTCTTTGAAATTCTAGAAAAACGTTTCTTCATTTCAACTCAAACTTGCTGCTAAAGCTCCTAAATCTGAAAAGGAAATGGACCCGGAATATGAAGAGAAAATGGTAAATGTACTCTTGGATAGGATAGTGAATGCTGTAGTTAATTTTTATAGTTGAGATGTTAAAGACGAAAAAATATGTATGTATATATAATGCATAGAGAATCATCGATTTTAGAATTGGAAAGTAATTTAATATACAATGTGTCACAATATTTTATGTTGAATAAATTAACCTCATTTTCAGATGAGGAATTGAAGGATCAGGGAAGCTCTATGTCATAGTTGGGACTAGAAGTCACATCTCATTTTCGTTCAGTACTCTCTGTCCCATAATAAAATACTTTAAGTTAGAAATATTTATTTATGAGGTGAAAATATCAGTGGTAATACCACTGTGGCTTTGTGACCTGAGAGAAATCCAGTCACAAAGCCAGATTTTCATATTTTTCTTTCTTCTTTCTCCTTCTTTGGACATATGAATAAATGCTACACATTAATGAAATATGTAATATGTCAATACACTTTAAAGGGAAGAATATTTGTCCAATGCATGAAAGTATCACATATTTAAGCAGCATAATCTTAGTTATACTTACATATTGCTTGCTATAATACATTTAATTATTTAATTTTTAGTCACTAAAATCCATATTTTAGCCTTAATTTTAACTAAACCCTTATAACCTTGGATCTTTCAACAATTTGACAGGTGGTTGAAATGGATTTTTTTTTTTCTCTGAGGGATTGTTTTTGCAATAATATTATAAAAATAAGTAGAGATGAAATACATTTTTTTGGTTGTTGATAGCTATTTTATAAGACTTTATGTTTAAGGCCACATCTAATGTAGGTAGGCAATGTTTTAACAACTCTAAAAATAACATTCCAGTGAGGATAACATAAAATGGAAAGGTTTTGGCCTCCTTCCAGCTCATGGTCTGAATTTATCTAACTCTTATATTTATGTTAATGAACTCTTCTGTAAGTTTTCTGGGTTATTAATTATGCATCCTTCATTAGCAATCAAGTATTCTCTACTCTGTGGTTGGAAAGTGACTTTGAATAAATAAATAGTCTATTTTTTCCTTTATCTAGAATGATGTATATGTCTTTTGATCTTTTAAGATTTTTTAGTGAAACAAAGTTTTATTGCCTGTATATGATACATGTTCCCTGACCTTTTACAATTGATTGAGAAATTAGAATACATATCAACTTTTAATAGTTAATGTATATTAACTTTTTCACATATATGTGTGTGTGTTTATATATTTTTCCCAAATTCTGCTTACTTTGGGGAGAAAGTTTATATGCTACTAGCATAAAATACAGTTTTCTAGATCCCTGTGAGTGAAGAGAGGAATGTTTCTTACATTATTATACCATGACATTGAAAATCTTTTGAGACAAGATGATACTGGGCCAGGCGCGGTGGCTCAAGCCTGTAATCCCAGCACTTTGGGAGGCCGAGACGGGCGGATCACAAGGTCAGGAGATCGAGACCATCCTGGCTAACACGGTGAAACCCCGTCTCTACTAAAAAAAATACAAAAAACTAGCCGGCGGAGGTGGCGGGCGCCTGTAGTCCCAGCTACTCGGGAGGCTGAGGCAGGAGAATGGCGTGAACCCGGGAGGCGGAGCTTGCAGTGGGCTGGGAGCTGGGATCCATCCACTGCACTCCAGCCCGGGAGACAGAGCGAGACTCCGTCTCAAAAAAAAAAAAAAAAAAAAAGATGATACTGTATTTTAAGATTTCAGTTATTTCTGGATACAACTTGAAAATTCTTAAGAGTTCAGTTTATGGTATATATATATCATAGTTAATTTATATTTCAGTATTTGGGATATGTTACATATTTGATGCTTAATTTTGTTACTATTTTATTTAATCAAATAATGTTTTGGAAAGAGGATTTGCTTTATGATTATGACTCTTTAAGAAGGATATTTGTTACTGGGGAATTTACTGTCTGTCAGATCATTTTTCTTCCCTTCAAACTATTTGAAAGTACATTTTCAAATTCTGCTATTTATTAGCTCTGCAAGGTTGGGCAAATTACTTACCCTCTCTGTGCTTCAGTATCATGTAGTTACAGTGGAGATGATACCTGTAACTACGTCATAGGTTTCTTAAGATAATTGAATGGATTAATATGTTTAAAGTGCTAAGAGTGTTGTACAAAGTAAATGCAATACAAGTATTTGTTAAATGACTTTGAAGGAATGAAAAGCAAAGTCCTCACTTTTCTTTTGTTTTGCAAATTAGAAAGCCGACCGAGCAAAGAGATTTGAATTTTTACTGAAGCAGACAGAACTTTTTGCACATTTCATTCAGCCTTCAGCGCAGAAATCTCCAACATCTCCACTGAACATGAAGTTGGGACGTCCTCGAATAAAGAAAGATGAAAAGCAGAGCTTAATTTCTGCTGGAGAGTATGTTGGCACCTCTCTCTCTACTTTCTTTCCTTTCTTCTGCCTTTTCTTCCTCCTGTCCTCCCTTGATCCCTTCATGCACCCCTTCCCTCTTTATTGTTCGGTATACCTTCGTGTGACAAAAAATAAGGGTATTGCCGTTATAATTATGTTTTGAAGACAACTATATTTTTTTCTCACTAGAGGCTGATCAGTAAAAATGTAGGCTGGTTCTACCGATTTCTAAGCAATACCTTGGACAACTCATTCTTTTTCTGTAAAAGATAATAGCCATGTACATGATTTAATTGATACCTTAGCATTTGGGTCGAATATGAAAGGATTTCCTTTTTTAATTTCAGCTACCGCCACAGGCGCACAGAGCAAGAAGAAGATGAAGAGCTACTGTCGGAGAGTCGGAAAACATCTAATGTGTGTATTAGATTTGAGGTGTCACCTTCATGTAAGTACTTCATCACATTGGTGAGTCCTTTTTCGATTTAGTTTTAGAAAAATTTTACTTGAGTATGTTAATGAAAGTATGAAACGTCCTTGCATTTTTTCCCCAGATGTGAAAGGGGGGCCACTGAGAGATTATCAGATTCGAGGACTGAATTGGTTGATCTCTTTATATGAAAATGGAATCAATGGCATTTTGGCTGATGAAATGGTAAGGAATTGGTAGCTAAAACCACATTCTCAGTTATCAATGATTTTTATGTAAATTTGAAAAACCTGAGCTTACCTGCCCCACTCCCCGATGCCTGGAGGCTTTTTTAAAGTTGTTACCATGTAAAAGGTATTTTGTAGTCTTAGAATTATTATTATTTTTTTGAGAGAGGGTCTCTCTGTGTTGTCCAGGCTTGAGTGCAGTGGTACAATCTCGGCTCACTGCACCCTCGACTTCCTGGGTTCAAGCGATCCTCCTGCCTCAGCCTCCTGAGAAGCTGCGACTCCAGGCATGTGCCCACCACACTGGGCTAATTTTTATTTTTATTTTTAGTAGAGACAGGTCTCGCCATGTCAACCAGACTGATTTTGAACTCCTGGGCTCAAGCAGTCCTCCCACCTCGACTTCCCAAAGTGTTAGGATTACAGGTGTGAGCCATAGCGCCTGGCTAGAATTGTTTCGTTAAGTAACTGCTAGAACACAGACTTTCACAGACCATAAAACTCTGCTTTCCTCAAATGGTCCAAAAACCTTCCCTGTACTTTTGTTTTTGTTTGCAGTTTGGCTTCCAGGAAGCACAGAGTCAAGATGGATGCCCAAATGATGCCTTTATGTAACTTTAAAAAAAAAATTTTTTTGAGATGGAGTCTTGCTCTGTCACCCAGACTGGAGTGCAGTGGCACGATCTCAGCTCACTGCAGCCTCCACCTCCTGGGTTCAAGCAGTTCTCTGTCTCAGCCTCCTGAGTAGCTGGGATTACAGGCACCTGCCACCACATCTGGCTAACATTTTTTGTATTTTTAGTAGTGATGGGGGTTCACCATTTTGGCCAGGCTGGTCTTGAACTCCTGACCTCGTGGTCCACCCGCCTCGGCCTCCCAAAGTGCTGGGATTACAGGTGTGAACCACCCCCACCCTGACTTTATGTAACCTTTAATGGTCTGCCCCATGTGTCCTTCTGTCTTTTCCTATTCTGTATCTACTTGTCTTTCTTACTTTCCTTGTCGTCTCTTTATTTCTATTTTGCCATCAGTTTATGTTCCATGTTTTCATTGTAGGCTACCTGAAATCCTTTTGGGAATAAGGCGGGGTATACAAACCAAGCAATACATAAATGACTGACTGAATATATGCATGTGTGAATGAATATCAATATTTTGACTTGTGAACAATCAAAAAGTGCATAAGTGGAATAAGGAACGAATAAAGAGTAATGCTGAATCTTGATACAGTACAGTGCATGGTGGGGCTTTGGAAATCAGTGAAGGAGTTATAAATGTGTAAATAAAATAACCGAACAGGAAAAAGTAAGGCACATAAGATGCTAATTCATCAGCTAAAGGGGGAATATATGAAGGCCTATATTTGTATTTTAAGACCAAATTAATAAAATGGGATTTAAGAGAGGGCAAGGAAAGTTCTAAATCCATATAACTCAATGATATTCGTATTTATGTGACTCTGAAACCATACTTTAACCACTATTATCCAGAAGAGCCACATGATGATATGTGCCCTATGGCGTCTAGTATAGTTAGTAGTCAGTCACATAAGTATTCATCCCTGGTTGAGCAACTGTTGGGTATGTGGCAGAGGATCCCTTAAAGAAAGGGTCTGTAGCTCCTTATACTTAGGTATTCTGATTTGAAGACTATTGTCAGTTCAGAGGGGGAGGAGCTTGGTAAATTGGACAATGGAAGGACCAGGATTATTTGCCCCAAGCAGCTCTTGGCTGCAGCCTGTCTAAACATGAAGGATCTGATCTTTAGTGATGTATTTATGCTGATACGATATATATTATATATATAATATATGATATATAAAATATATATGAAATATAATATTTGGTATCAGCATAAATATATATTATATATAATATATAATAAATATGCATGTCATATTTATATGCATATATATTTGACATGCATATTTATATGTATATATATTTTTTGAGATGGAGTTTTGCTCTTGTTGCCCAGGCTGGAGTGCAATGGCGTGATCTTGGCTTACTGCAGCCTCTGCCTCCCGGGTTCAAGCGGTTCTCCTGCCCCAGCCTCCCAGGTAGCTGGGATTACAGGCGCCCGCCACCACACCTGGCTAATTTTGTATTTTTAGTAGAGATGGGGGTTTCACCATGTTGGTCAGGCTGGTCTCAAACTCCTGACTTCAGGTGATCCACCTGCCTTGGTCTCCCAAAGTGCTGGGGATTACAGGTGTGAGCCATTGCACCCAGCCAATACTAGATATGTTTTAATTCCTAAAGAAAAGACACTTTAAGGAGTATAGAAAATTTGGAAAAAAATAAATAAATCATTAAAATTAAATTATACTTGGGCTACTTAGAAGTAACCACAGCTAACATTTTGGCATATTTCTTTTTAGTCTTTTTCTTCTGGTTGTACTTATTTTGTATAGTTGAAATCATATTGTATGTATAATTTGGCATTCTGATTTATTTACATTCACACATATTTTCCATGTAATTAAGACATTTTCTGAACATAATTATTACATAATAATCCTAGGGAGGTACCGTAATTTTATTCAACCTCTCTCTTATTGCTGTTCATTTGGATTGCCTGATGTATAGTGTAAATAATGCCCCTATAAGAATCTTGTAATTTAGTTTTTCTGTACCTCTCAGATTATTTCCGTAGGATTCCTAGAAGTAGAATTACTTGGTTAAGGAATATAAGCATTTTGAGGTTTTGATGTACAGTATTCATAAAAGTTGTCTCATTAAGTGACATATCAGATAGGATACAATCTAAAAAAAATAGCTTTAAGCAGACATTTATAAAAAGAAGTATATATCTTGCTCAGAGATAAAACCAAAAGCAGTTTTAAGAGGCCAAAAAAGGCTTAGTTCCCTTTCTTATGCGTTAGGCATCCGTTCAAAGGTATTGAATATGTTATTTTTTAAAAAGTCCTCTGGAATTGGTGATCTCTCTAAGGTTCTTTCTGGCTGCAAGGTTCTGTTCTTTTGTGGTTCCTAAGGTTTTTAAGAGTGTGAGATGCAAGTACAGAGCCACAAGCCCCTTGAGACACATAGTCTGAATATTTAATGTCTGGGCTGTAATAATGTTAGGAACAATAGGAAAGAAAGACCAGTATCTAAGCAGGCTGGCAAAGGAAGCGTGTCTTTGTAAAACAAACACACAGAAAATTCCTAACTTCAGAACAAGTAGAAAAATTATATAGTAGATTGCTTGCTCCTTTAGGAGGAAAAATGTTCTAAATAGAAAGTTGCTTTGTTGAGCAACATTCTGACTGCAAGTTACTGGTTTCAGTTTGTGCTCACGGTAAGTATGATACTGAATTGGAATGATTTGATTATCTTCTTTAAAAAAGGTATTTGGTATTTTTACTTTTCATTGGTAGAAACATAAATGCCTTTGCGAGATAGTGGACAAAGATATTTTGGTATGTTGTTGCTAACAGAATGTTTCCATACAGAAAAAATGTTCATGGATTTTTTTCCTTGTGATGATAATGCAGGGTCTTGGGAAAACTTTACAAACAATTGCTTTGCTTGGTTACCTGAAACACTACCGAAATATTCCTGGACCTCACATGGTTTTAGTTCCAAAGTCTACTTTACACAACTGGATGAATGAATTTAAACGATGGGTCCCATCTCTCCGTGTCATTTGTTTTGTTGGAGACAAGGATGCCAGAGTAAGTGAGAAACAAGTGTAAAAAGACAGTCAAGAATAACAACATTTCTGGAGTTTAGTTACATATTATTGCTGTTAAAAACATCTGAGTTGACAACTACTAAGTAAGACTTAAGTTGTACGTACCCTAAGCTAGGCTCTGTTTTAAGTGTTTTGCATCTATTTAATTCTCACAACACTCCCATGAGGTAGATATATCACCTATTAATAATAGACAATCCATTATTATGCTTCGTCTACTTTTGCTTTAACTAGTTAATTAACCTAAGCAGTTTTGAATTGTACTTTGAGTGACTTTTCATTAAAAACATCTTATTTTATTGACGGTATATCTTACCAGTGACTCTCATTTGTGCTATTTTGAAGCCAACAATATATAAATTTGCATGACTTAAAATTTTATATTTAAGTTTTTGACTTTTGACTTGGTATACACACATGCATATGCATGTACGCAACTGGAACCTCTTCTGTATGTACAGAGACCCTCGTGTTTTGTGTTTATGCATAGACACAGCTTTCAGTTTTGGTCTTTGAATAGAAAAATATATGTCTATATATGTTCTCAGGTAATATTAGAAACTGGGCATTTTTTGGGGGGGTGTTTAAATTAGCCATTTGTCAATCTAGTAGGCTCCAATCATTTTAGGACTGTAGAATTAATCTAAAACTAATAAATTATGCAAAAATACTAAAATAATCAGCTTAGAAAGCATATTATTAAACTTTGTCTTTATTTTGCCTCCAGAGAGCACAGTTTAGAGATGTATTCTGTTTTCCATATTTAGATAGGTTATCTAAAGATATCCTCAAAAGAATGGTAGCATAATGAATTACATAATTTTATCCTCATCATTTTGCTTGAAGAAAAATTACTTAAATTTATTTAAATTTAACATAAATAATTTAAATATTGAAATACTGAGCTCATAAGTTTGCAATTACAGGCCAGATTCTTCCCTATGCCTAATATTTCCCCAAAGCAAATTAGTCACTTAGAACTCTTTCTGGTCACCACTGTTACCTAATGTAATACCACTCCATATAAACTTTGCATTTCTAAAGTATTGAACTTTTGCTGAAATTATTTCTTAAAGATTAAAAGCAAAAGATACATATCTAGGTTTGTGATTTCATAATGTCTTAGTATATTTATTTTATGACTGCCCTATCTCTGCTTCCTGGGGAGGCTGGGATTCTGGTGGCTTGAAAAATTTCTTTGTTTCTTTTTCCAGAGGCGGAGTCTCGCTCTGTCGCCCAGGCCGGAGTGCAGTGACGCAATCATAGCTCACTGCAGCCTTGAACTCCTGGGCTCAAGCGATCCTCTCACCTCAGGTTCCTGAGTTGCTGGGACTACAAGTGTGCACCACTGTGCCTGGCTTTGAAAAATTTCTTAATCTTGAAAACCAGTCTTCAAAGTTAGTGTTTTTCAAATTGTGAGTTGCTACCCGTTAGTGGGTTGTGAATTCAGCTTAGTACTTGGTGACAACAATTTTCTACAACATTGAGAGAGAATGGAATAGCAAATTGCAGAGTGTTTCATACTATAATAAGGATAAATATTGCTTTGAGAAACTCTTAAGTTGCCTCTTTCTGTGTACACACACTCAAACATATATGTTTATACTGGATTGCAATTCAAAAGGTAATTTTACTGTGGGCCATGGTCAAAAGAGTTTGAAAACCAATAATTACTAATTACATAAATAATAAATGTACCATGTTCAGCACTTAGAGATTGATGTGGATGTGAATAGAGGAAGTCCAGATCATTATATATAGACAGATTTGAATCTTGGTACAACATAGAATAGATATGTTGGGTCTTTGTATTTTCCTGGTCTTCTGTAAACATTTTATGAAGGTAATATTTTAATAATAAAAATTTGATGTAGGTTATAATAGGCATTTAATTGAGTTGGGAGATTATTAGAGATACTCTTGATCCTGTCTGATACCAGTGTGCTTTGTGGCCCCTTCCTTTTCCACGCCAGAGGTATCAAAGGTAGTAGACATGGAAATGGGTTTGATTTCAGTTATGGCTTTGCTACTGATTGTGTGGGGTTGAGTGTCTTGAAGGGCCTTAATTTTTTCACCTCTAAAATGAGAGCTTTTTGATTATGTGACACCTTTAATGTTTTTTCAAGATGTTTAACTCTAAATTTATCCAATAGTTACAAAAAATTCAAAGCAGAGCTAATTTAAATTAAAAATATGCATTTGTTCCATGAAACTTGTAGGTGAAACCATCAAATTGAGAGCTTCACAAAATCAAATAAGGATAAGGTGTTAGCATGACTGAATGGGGTCTGGCACTCTACTTCTCTTTATTTTGTCTCCTATTCCCTAATGTCTTAAATAAATTTATAAATGTGATCACTTCCCAGGGTGCAACTGAGATCTCTGAAAAGGCCTTTTTTTTTTTTTCTGTTCTCTTCAGTCCAGGTGATTCTCTTATACATAGTAGACACTCAGTAAATATCTGTTGAATGAGTCTGCAGTGTGTTTAGTGCATAGTTGTGAATTATGAAATAAAGACTTTGCAGGGAACAGTTACTCTTTTGTTTATGCACTGTAACTTCAGATTTATGAAACTGTTTTTTTTGAGACGGAGTCTCGTTCTGTCACAAAGGCTTGAGTGCAGTGGTGACATCTCAACTCACTGCAACCTCCCCGCGTTCTGGGCTCAAGCAATTCTCCTGCCTCAGCCTCCCAAGTGGCTGGGATTACAGGTGTAAGCCACCATGCCTAGCTAATTTTTGTAAGTTTTAGTAGAGATGGGATTTCACCATGTTGGCCAGGCTGTTCTTGAACTCCTGACCTCGTGATCTATCCGCCTCGGCCTCCCAAAGTGCTGACATTACAGGCGTGAGCCACCGTGCCCAGCCAGATTTATAATACTAGTCATCCTCTTCTTAATATAGATTTTGCTGCTTCCCATTAACTTTTGTGGTTTTATTTTGACCGATAACATCTGGAATTCAGCTCATACAAGTTAAAAATGCTCTCAGTCAACTTACCTAACATGTTGGCCACTGCCTGTGAAGACTTAAAAATAGTTTTAAATAGTCTCACTGTTTTCCATAGCCTCCTGTACTAGACAGAGCAAGTCCCCTTTATGAAATCACATTTGTAAACCTCATGGCAACATCTGGAACTTCACAAAAACATTAATGGCCTTTTAATAAAGTGTGTGACTCAGCACAGCTAGAAAATGAAGAAGGGACATAGGAGAGTTCTCAAAAGGTTGGAATCATTCATGCACGTTGAGTTCTTTCTATTTGTTCAAACTGTATTATGTTGGTAACTCTTGGATCTTGGCAAGAATATTTTGTTCAGAAAGAGTTACTTTGTCTATGTTCTTTTGGATGCCCCATGATATGAAGACAAGCCTAGTAACTTTGTGATTTCTGGTCATACGAACTTTTCTAGGTCATTGAATATGTGGTACTTCTGTAAGGGAAGCCTTTGTTTCTCTTCTGCTAATGGATATATTAGCAGGTCATCCAGATACTTGACCACACAGCTATCTTTGGGCCTCAGTTTTCCCATCTCTAAAATAGATGAAACTAAATGATCCTCAGGGTCTCTTACAATTCTTAATATTTTCTTGATACTTTAATTCTGTGATCATCTTGTAACATCTTCTAATATAAATATATTCTAATATGAAGTATTTTATTTTGCATTAGGCTGCTTTTATTCGTGATGAAATGATGCCAGGAGAGTGGGATGTTTGCGTTACTTCTTATGAGATGGTAATTAAAGAAAAATCTGTATTCAAAAAGTTTCACTGGCGATACCTAGTCATTGATGAAGCTCACAGAATAAAGAATGAAAAATCTAAGGTAAGTTATCAATATCTTTATTAAAGTTTTCATTTAATTACCAGATTTGTTTGTTCACGTTTCTGTATTCAGAATAAAAAATGATGGAACAGTCGGGTGCGCTGGCTCACGCCTGTAATCCCAGCAGTTTGGGAGGCCGAGGTGGGCGGATCACAAGGTCAAGAGATCGAGAAGATTCTGGCCAACACGGTGAAACCCCATCTCTACTAAAAATACAAAAATTGGCAGGGCGTGGTGGTGCGCACCTGTAGTCCCAGCTACTTGGGAGGCTGAGGCAGGAGAATAGCTTGAACCCCGGGAGGCGGAGATTGCAGTGAGCTGAGATTGCATCACTGCACTCTAGCCTCGCAACAGAGCGAGACTCTGTCTCAAAATGGAACATTGTGATTTTATTCATGGAATGTGAATGCAAATCTAAATTATTGAATATAAGACACATTAAAATTGAGCACAGTTTTTAATGTAAAGAAAATTAAGTGTTCCTTTGCTCTACCTGCTGTGTCTAACTCTGTTATGCTGTAGTATTTTAATTTTATTGAGAATATTTAGTGTACAAATATCATTTGTATTGATTTATTTTTTATTGAGGGACTACCTTATATGTATTTATATGGATGAGAGAAAATAATTTCCTGGAATTATCTGACTTGTGTGAATTAGAGTGTGGTGTTAACATTGAAAAATACCAATATTTCTTGGCATTCAACTCCATCAACAGTAGGAAAAGCTTTAATTATGGTGAACCTCTCTTTGGATCACTGGGCTAATTTGGGAGAAACAGGGACAGAACTGGAGCAAAACCACCAGGTGGATTATACTAATTTCAAATTGGAACTAACATCTGACAAGAGGATGCATGTTAGAGATAATTTTATATTTAAGAGCATTATAAAAAATGCATTTTTGTTCATATGATTACCATTTTTTTGTGCTTTTTGTGTTTTAATTTTTGTGGTCTTGTGTTTAGAAAGCTAATATAAGTTACTGGGAAAATCAGCTCAATTCTGGGGCTTAAAAATTGTGACCAGGCCAAGTTAGAACATGTCTAGGCATGTAGATGAATGTGGTTGGTGGGGAGATGGAGATTTTATTGTGTAAAATGGCTAACCTGGATTCCATGGAGAAGTTCTGACTGTTTTCTGTGAGCCCAAAATGGAGAAACTGAAATATTGAAGTTCGGGGGAGGGTCTCAGGTATAAATATGATCTGCATTTTTTTTTTTTTTTTTTTTTGTGAGACAGAGTCTCACTCCATTGCCCAGGGTGGAGTGCAGTGGCATGATTTCGGCTCACTGCAACCTCCGCCTCCTGGGTTCAAGCGATTCTCTTGCCTCAGCCTCCTGAGTAGCTGGGATTACAGGCATGCACCATCATGCCCAGCTATTTTTTTTTTTTTTTTGTATTTTTAGTAGAAATGGGGTTTCCCCATGTTGATGAGGCTGGTCTCAAACTCCTGACCTGAGGTGATCCACCTGCTTTGACCTCCCAAAGTGCTGGGATTACAGGTGTGAGTCACTGTGACTGGCTTGCATTCTTTCAAGTATAGAAATGTTCAGTTTTGGCTGGGCGCGGTGGCTCAAGCCTGTAATCCCAGCACTTCGGGAGGCCGAGACGGGCGGATCACGAGGTCAGGAGTTCGAGACCATCCTGGCTAACACGGTGAAACCCCGTCTCTACTAAAAAATACAAAAAGCTAGCCGGGCGAGGTGGCGGGTGCCTGTAGTCCCAGCTACTCGGGAGGCTGAGGCAGGAGAATGGCGTAAACCCGGGAGGTGGAGCTTGCAGTGAGCTGAGATCCGGCCACTGCACTCCAGCCTGGGTGACAGAGCGAGACTCCATATCAAAAAAAAAAAAAAAAGAAATGTTCAGTTTTGCCTTACTGCAGCTTTGTCACTTGAACTGGGGTATTTTTCCATAGAAAATTTTCAAGTTATATTGTAGTAAAAAATGTATTGGTTGGATAAATTACAGTATAACTGAATGTTGAGCGTTCAAATAAGTAAAATAATCCTCATATGAGTATTATTTTTGCAGCTTTCAGAGATCGTTCGTGAGTTCAAGTCGACTAACCGCTTGCTCCTAACTGGAACACCTTTGCAGAATAACCTGCATGAACTGTGGGCCTTACTCAACTTTTTATTGCCTGATGTCTTTAATTCTGCAGATGTAAGTTTAAGCCATAAGTTTTAAGTATAACTTTCTTATGTTCACTGACATGTGTTTTAAAACACTATAGATTGAAATTTATGGTACTTTTTAATTTGTAATTTTTTATCTGCATGTTTTGGTTTTCTTAGGAAAGAGTTCTTTAAAAGTTTTAAAATGGGGATCTTTTGAGAAATAGTATGCTTCTTGTCTTTGAGATTAACCTGCCTGTTCAACTTTGCCTCTATCACATTGCTCCTAAAACTTATGATGTGAGGCTGAGTCTATAGTAGTGCGTTCAACATTTTATTTTCATGAAGTTGAAGTGGTTTGAAACATATTTCTGTATACTAGTTTGGCAGGTGGAAGCTATAAAATGATCTTTGATTATTGTAGGTGTTGACATTTGGTGAGTGCTAAAGAGCTCAGAGTATGTGAAAGACAGCATATTGTGTAAATGTGTGATTTACATATATATATATTTTATCATTAATACAGCGTTATGCTAGGACACCAAACTAAATTGAAAGATTTAAGAACTTTGGTGCTTGATTTTTCCCATTATTGTTATTATTATTATTATTATTTTAAGAGGGAGTCTCCCTCTGTTGCCCAGGCTGGAGTACCGTGGCGCAATCTCAGCTCCCTGCAACCTCTGCCTCCCGGGTTCAAGTGATTCTCCTGCCTCAGCCTCCCCAGTAGCTGGGATACTGGTCCCCGTCACCACACCTGGCTAATTTTTTGTATTTTTAGTAGAGACAGGGTTTTGCCATGTTGGCCAGGCTGGTCTCGAACTCCTGACCTCAAGTGGTCTGCCCGCCTCGGCCTCTCAAAGTGCTGGGATTACAGGTGTGAGCCACTGCACCCAGCCCCATTATGATTATTAATTGATTATAAAAAGTAGCAAGTTCAACCATAAGTTGGTTTGCACACTTTATCTTGCTTTTGTTTGTTTTATTGTTTGGTAAAATTAACATTTTCATTAACATTATGTCTTTGATTTTATATTCTACTTTTTAAACTGGACATAATATTACTACAGTATGAGGAAGCCTAATAAATATCTTTTAAGGAAAAAGTTGATGGAATTCTTACACAATGGGGCTCAAATTTTGTTAACTGCTCAGTATTTTACCTATTTTCAGAAGTAAATAATAGTAGCCATCACAGCTGATAATATTTTTGAAAGTACTTTTTAAATGCATTATTTCCATATTGGTTGTGTAAGAATCTATAGAATATCAGGTATATTTAAAAAAACTGTGCACTCATTGGAGAATTTCCACCCCTCTACAGGACTTTGATTCTTGGTTTGACACTAAAAATTGTCTTGGTGATCAAAAACTCGTGGAAAGACTTCATGCAGTAAGTAATAGCAGACAAGAACATTCAGTAATTAAATAGTGTATACAGATTGACCCAGCAAACAAAATGCTATAGAATCTGTTTGAACTTGTGTTTGCCTCTTGGCTCGATGTCACTGTTTCTCCCTCCCAACCTTTCTGACAGCCTCTTTTGTGTATTTTTTTTTTTTTTTCCTCTCTGTCCTCAGCCTCTCTCTAGAACAGCTTTTTTGCCTTGGCTCTCCCCTGTGAACAATGTGGTCCTCTCCAACAGAGAGGCTGTTCCTGATCCCACACCCCACAGTTCCTCAGGATGGTATCAGTATTCTCCTAGTTCACCCGCTGCCACTTCTAAGCCACTGCTTCTCCACTGTCATGTATAAAGCTCTTCCTTTGAGGTCTAAGCTGTCTTGCAGTTTTACCCTCCACCCATTCTCTTTTCTGTTAATCTGTTCATCATCGGGTGGCTCCTTAACGTTCATTGTATGCCAGTTTTACATTCTTTTTTTTTCTTTGAGAGACAGAGTCTCGCTCTGTCGGCCAGGCTGGAGTACAGTGGCATGATCTCGGCTCACTGCAACCTCCGCCTCCCGGGCTCAAGCAATTCTCCTGCCTCAGCCTCCTGAGTAGCTGGGATTACAGGCATGTGCCACCTCACCTGGCTAATTTTTGTATTTTTAGTAGAAATGGGGTTTCGCCATGCTGGCCAGGCTGGTCTCGAACTCCCGACCTCAGGTAATCCACCCGCCTGGGCCTCCCAAAGTGCTGGGATTACAGGCGTGAGCCACTGCGCCCAACCTTTTTTTTTTTTTTTTGAGAGAGTCTCGCTCTGTAGCCCAGACTGCTGGAGTGCAGTGGCACGATCTCGGCTCACTGCAACTTCCACCTCCTGTGTTCAAGCGGTTCTCTTGCCTCAGCCTCTCAAGCAGCTGGGACTAACGGCTCATGCCACCACCCCCGGCTAATTTTTGTATTTTTAGTAGAGACGGGTTTTCACCATTTTGACCAGGCTGGTCTCGAACTCCTGACTTTATAATCCACCCATCTTGGCCCCCCAAAGTGCTGGGATTACAGGCGTGAACCACTGTGCCTGGCCCCAACTTTCTATTCTTTGATCACAACTTCTCATCTCTTTCTAGTACTTTCGTTCATGTTAATCGTTCTGTACTTGTCCTGTTACGTCACAGAGACCTCTAATCCCCAGACCTCTGCATTTTCTCCCCATGTATCAGCTTATTCCTGTTGTGACTTTTTTTTCTATCCAGCAGTTAACTCATTTTCTATCACTCAAGCCATCTTTGGCCAGTACTCCAAAGCTCCCTTGCTCCCTTCTCCGTCTGCCATACCTGCCTAAAAACCATAACGTGGAATAATGTAATGTAACTGTCTCTCTGTCTTCTGGGTTTCAATTTTGCTTCTGCCACTTACTAGCAGAGTGGACGTCTCTGTATTGGGGCTGCCCAACACTGATAAAGAAGATTTCACAACTGCCCAGGTTGGAACCACTATGATTCCATGTTCTCTAACATAAGCTGAGATGTTGTGATGCTGGTGATCCTTCAACATGACCTTCTACAGTATTCTTCCCTGTTTCCTATAACAACTATTTCAGACCTTCCCCCGTCTCCCCAAGACTTCTATCCTGGGTATCTCTGCCCTCCTTCTCCCTCAGCAGGTAACATCATTCCTTTCTCAAAGAGAAAAAAGAAGACATTAGGTAGGAAGTCCTTCAAGGATGTCTACCTTCCAAGGAGGCCTGCATCTGTGTTACCTTCTGTTTGAGTGGAAGAGGTGTCTTTTCTCTGGTCAGTGGCTAATTCTCCCATGTGAATCCTTTATCTCATCTCTTCCTATTCTTTATGGACTTTCCCCCATGATTTATCTTTTTAGTTGACTATATTTTCTACTTATTTTTAATTGACTATATTTTCTATCTTTTTAACCGACTATATTTTCTACCTCTCCATCCAGATTGGGTCTTTACCCTAAGTGTAAACATGCTCAGGTATCTCCCTTATTAACTCCAAACCCAAACACGTACCCATCCACCCTCACATGTATGCAAAACAGTGCTCCCTCAACACTGTGTCCCTCTGGCTGTGATTCCATTTTCTTCCCTTGATAGCTAAACTTCTTGAAAGAGTAGTTTATCCTCTCCATATCTACTCCCTAGTCTCCTGTTTACTCTTGAATCCATTGATCACTGGCTTCTATCCATTCCATACAACTGAAACTTATCTCACAGTATCTTCAATGACTTTCCAGTTGCTGAATTCAGGGTATGCTTTTTGGTCAGTATCTTGGCTATTGCTTTGAAGCTGCTAACCATCTCTTCCTGCTGAAAACTCTTTCCTGCTTGGTTTCTACGATACTGTTCTCTTTTGGATTTTCTTTCACCCTTTGTCCACCCCTATCAGTCCCTTTTGTGGGCTTTCTTTCCTTGACTGTCTCTTATAAAGTTTAGTGTTTTATAGGGCTTTGTCTTTGATTTTCATACATGCTCTCCCTGGGGATCCACGCCCATGGTTTTACCTACCACCTATATACTGATACTTCCTGAACTGACCTCTCTGTCTCCTCCTCGTAAGCACTATACTTTCATATCCCCTTGCCTTCGGAGTCTTTTTGCTTAAGTATCTCACAGGCAGTTTAAACTCTTAAGGATATCTTTTAGAAATCTTTGAGGCTCACACCAGAAACCAGAAGTCTTCTTTTACTCTTCCTTTTTCCTTACCTCCCATAGATCGCTAATAATAATAGCTATAGTTTATTGTCTACTGTATACTTAAGTTCTACACATGTACTACCACAAATTTCCACAGCAGACTTGGAAATAGGTATCATTATCCCCATTTAAAAATGTTTGACCAGGCACGGTGGCTCACGCCTATAATCCCAGCACTTTGGGAGGCTGAGGTGGGTGGATCACTAGGTCCAGAGATTGAGACCATCCTGGCCAACATGGTGAAACCACATCTCTACTAAAAATACAAAAAATTAGTTGGACGTGGTGGTGGGCGCCTGTAGTCCCAGCTACTTGGGAGGCTGAGATAGGAGAATGGCTTGAACCTGGGAGACGGAGGTTGCAGTGAGCCGAGATCTCGTCACTGCATTCCAGCCTGGTGACAGAGCAAGACTCTGTCCCGCCTCGCCCCCACCCCCAAAAAGTTTGGTGGGCTGGGCATGGTGGCTCACGCCTGTAATCCTAGCTCTTTGGGAGGTCGAGATGGGCAGATTACCTGAGCTCAGGAGTTGGGCAACATGGTGAAACCTCATCTCTACTAAAATATGAAAACTTAGCCAGGCGTGGTGGTGTGCGCCTGTAGTCCCAGCTACTTGGGAGGCTGAGGCAGAATTGCTTGAACCTGGGAGGCGGAGGTGGCAGTGAGCCGAGATTGCCCCACTGCACTCCAGCCTGGGTGACACAGCGAGACTCTGTCTCAAAAAAAAAAAAAGTTTGGCATATACACATATCATATATTTGTTTTTGGATGAACCTATGAGGAAATAGGCTTGGAAAAATTAGAGTACTTTCCTAGGCTAACAACAGCTAGTCAGGACTGAGCTGATTTTAGAATTAGCTTGATCTGGGTTTGAATTCCACATCTACCACTTGCTAGCAAAGTTCCTTTGATGAACTTACTAAAATAGAACTGATAACATTTCCTTGAGACCATCCTGGCCAACATGGTGAAACCATATCTCTACTAAAAGTACAGATTTTTGTAAGGATTAAATAATACATGTAAGGATTTATTGTAAGGATTTACAATATTTATTTAATTTATTTATTATAAGGATTAAATTTATTTAATTTATTGTAAGGATTAAATAATACATGTAAAGTTCATAGTATAGTGTCTGGCACATTGTAGGTAGGTACTCTGTAGATTGTAGCACTATTTTCTTGTGATAGAATCTGTCTTCCAGGTATACACTGATTATTTTTATCTTCTTTTCTCTATTCATCTGTATTTTCCTTCACACTGAATATTTTCTCCTCATTTATATATTTAACTACAGTCATGCACTGGCATAACAACGTTATGGTCAACGATGGACCGCATAGATGATGGTGGTCCCATCAGATTATAATGGAGCATATATAGAGACCTGATATATGACACTTGATACTGGCATTGCAGATCAAGTAGGGGAAATGATTGATAGTGAGTAATGGTGCTGGAACACTTGGTTTTCTATATGAAAAAACAAATAAATACCTATGACATATAGGTTTGTGTAAGAACACTCTATGATCTTAACATAATGATGAAATCACTTAACAACACATTTCTTAGAACATATCCCCATCATTAAGTGGCACATGATGGTACTTTGAAATGACCTGCATTTTTATTTCATTTTTGAAGACTCCCTGATGGATACTCTGACTTCAGATTTCCTCTCAGGTTTAAAAATCTTCTTGTGGGCTGGGCGCAGTGGCTTGTACCTGTAATCCCAGTACTTTGGGAGGCCAAGGCGGGTAGATCACAAGGTCAGGAGTTTGAGACCAGCCTGGCTAACATGGTGAAACCCTGTCTCTACTAAAGATACAAAAATGAGCCAGGCATGGTGGCGTATGCATGTAATTCCAGCTACTCAGGAGACTGAGGCAGGAGAATTGCTTGAACCCATGAGGCGGAGGTTGCAATGAGCCAAGATTGTGTCATTGCACTCCAGCCTGGGTGAAAGAGTGAGACTCTGTCTCCAAAAAAAAAAAATCTTGTGTTATAGCAGCTTTTTTTTTTTAAGGGTTCTTTAGTGCTTATTCAGCAACCAATAGTCTTGTCCTAATTTTTCATGTATTTTGTGCCATTAAGTCATGAATGCCTACTTTAGGTCCCCTATTCTGATTTTCTAATGGACTCTTGCTTGGTGGTTCTTTACCAAGAAAGTTGGCAGCTGGTATTGGTAGTGTTTGTCAGACTTTGCAGTGGGAAGTAAATTTCACATTAATGTTGTTAATGAAATACATTATTAATCGTATTAAATGTTTCATAAACTTTTATAAAAATGATCACCTTTTAGGTTTTAAAACCATTTTTGTTACGCCGTATAAAAACTGATGTAGAGAAGAGTCTGCCACCTAAAAAGGAAATAAAGATTTACTTGGGGCTGAGTAAGATGCAACGAGAATGGTGAGCTATTTCATTTCCATTAAAACTTATTTGTATGCAAGAATTTACTAAAAATTAGCTTTGTAGTTGTTCAGTTATGCCGTTAGTTCAAAAATTACATTTTATATTTAAATGGCAAGTTAAGTAGTTCAGATATTCTCAGAGAAAGTTTGTAAGTATTTTATTTAACCTTTTGAAAAGAGTATAGGTTTTGGAGTCTATAGATCTGTGTTTGAATTCCATGCATTACCACTTAATAGATAGTTATCTTGGGCAAGTTACATAGCTTAAATTTCCATTCTGTAAAATGGGGATAATAATACTTGTGAGGATGATGTTAGGATTAAAGGGCGGTAATGTCAGTGGCATGCTTGTTAGTTAAAAAGCATTCTTTTAAAGCATTCCTTGGCCAGGTGCAGTGGCTCACATCTGTAATCCCAGCACTTTGGGAGGCCAACCAAGGCAGGAGGATCGTTTGAGCCTAGGAGTTCAAGACTAGCCTGGGCAACAAAGTGAGAACCCATCTCTACAAAAAATAAAAAATAAAATTAGCTGAGCATTGTGGCACACACCTGTGTTTCCAGCTACATGAGAGGCCGAGTCAGGAGGATTACTGGAGCCCAGGAAGTCAAGGCTGCAGTGAGCCATGTTTGTACCACTGCACTCCAGGGTAGGCGACAGAGTGAGACCCTGTCTCAAAAAAAAGCATTCTTGCTTTTTCCTTCAGTGAAAATGGTTATAACCATTTACTAGTGATGATGAAAATGTTGGTGATTATGGATATTACAAAAATAGAATCTGGAATGGTTTGATAAATGCAATTAAAGCAGGAAATTGACAAGGGAAGTCACAAGGAATCATAAATGGGAAGTGTTAATGTAATAGTGCTGCTAATAGGAGCAAAATGTTATGTATATAAATACAGTTAGATCATGTATAAAGTATATGATTTTTTTACTACACAAGCCAGTATAGGCTAGAGATTAAGAGTATATTCTTTGGACTCAGACATAAGATCACAGCTTGGTTTTGTCCCTTCTGTGACCCTGAGTAAGTTGTTTAACTTCTCTTAGCTGCCTTAATTTCCATCTGTAAAATGGGGATGATACTAGTAAATACTCAGAACTGTTATGAAGATTTAGTGGCATAATTCATATAAAGCCCTTGACATGGTACTTGGCACTTGCACTCAGTAAAAGTTGATAATTATTATAATTACATATTATCATTGATCAGGTATCTATCTATCTATCTATCTATCTATCTATCTATCTATCTACACACACACACAAGTCTCTGTTTGTAGGGGTGGAATTGTAGAAAAGAGAATGAAAAATGTTTGTAGAATCAGAAAAAAATGACCTGTGAAGACAGGTATAAGAAATTGAAATTGTTTCTAGTTCAAACAAGTAAATGTTGGATGTCACATTCAGGCACATGCTGTAGTTATTAATAATTAGCAGATAGAATTCTCTAAATAATTATCAACTGATGGCAATTTCTGGTCATGGATAAAGCAGGAGGAAACAGGTTTATAAGCAGCACATAAGTTCACATGTTCAAATATTCATTACTTTGTTGGTTTTGCCCATCAGATTTAATCTCAAATCAAATCTTGTTTATCTTTAAACAGGAATCTAATCTGATGGCCAAAGGAACATTTCTTTATGACATTAACTTTCTAGTAATTGATGAGTAATTATAGTTTAAATTTTTAGGTATACAAAAATCCTGATGAAAGATATTGATGTTTTAAACTCTTCTGGCAAGATGGACAAGATGCGACTCTTAAACATTCTGATGCAGCTTCGAAAGTGTTGTAATCATCCATATCTGTTTGATGGTGCTGAACCTGGTCCACCTTATACCACTGATGAGCATATTGTCAGCAACAGTGGTAAAATGGTAGTTCTGGATAAACTATTGGCCAAACTCAAAGAACAGGGTGAGTAATACATTTTTAAATTAGCATGGAATAAATTTATATTAATACTTGCATATAAATAAAATTTTTCCATATTCATTCATTCAGTTATTCAGCAGACATTGTCGAGTACTTACCATTTGCCAGGAATTGTCCTACGGGCTGGGTGTACAAAGATGAATAAGACAACAATCTTTGCCTTGGATAAGCTCACAGTGTAGTGAGGAGGAATAGTTGCAATTCATTGTGATAAGTGCTATGATATGTTGAGAAACTGGGAGTTGGGAAAGTCTTCACAGAGATAACCTTTGAGGAGAGCACTGGAGAATGTGTACGAGTGAACCATGGGGAAAAGGAGAGGAAGGGTTTTCCAGGGCAATGAAACAGAGGTGTGAAACAAGGGAACAGAGAGAGCATATGGTACTTGGGGTAGAGTGGCAGTTGTTGAATCTGGAAAGATGGATGCAACCAAATTATGAAAGGTATTTTAAACCATGCGTTAAGGGGTTAGGACTTTTATTTTGAAGGCAGAGGGAACGTCAGAGAAGACTGGCTGTGAAGAGTGACAATCAGAGTATGTCACTCTTACATGTTAGGAAGAGAACCTTGAAAGCAGTATGGGGGTCTATTGAGGATGAGAGACTAGGAACAGGAGACTAGTTGGGAGGCTATTGCTGTAGTCCAGTGAGAGAGCCTGTGGACCCATCATTCATCCTTAAAAAGTAAAGGCAGTCTTTTAAGTCATTGCAATATGTGTGGAGGATTTTGAAGACCTTAAAAAATGCCTAACTCAACAAATGCGTAATTCTGTATATAGCATCTCTTGCAGGTGTGTGCGGGTGTGTGTGCACGTGTGTGTATGTGTGTGTGTGTGTTTAGTGGAGTGTTCATGTGCTCTACATTTATGTTGCATATGTTTATTTCGTAGCTTTTCAGTTAGTTTTACACAAGTTGTACAACTCACTTTTTCTTGGCGAAATGTTTTAGGTTCAAGGGTTCTCATTTTCAGCCAGATGACTCGCTTGCTGGATATTTTGGAAGATTATTGCATGTGGCGTGGTTATGAGTATTGTCGACTGGATGGACAAACCCCGCATGAAGAAAGAGAGGTGAGGAAGAGAAAATAAAATAAGACTTCAGAAATCAGAGTTCAATTAAGCAATGTGTATCAACATTAGGTAGTTTTGAACTTTTGCCTTTTCTTTTGGTGGGTGCGTTGAATTTCTCATTACCATCTCTTTCTCTCTTCAGTCTTCAATGTGGCTTCCATTCCACTGACTCTTTACAAATCATCTTTTTCAAGGTCTTCAAAGACATCATCACTTATCTAAAGGGCACTACACCATCCCATCCTTATCTTCTCTAACCATGCCTATCTCTGACCTTTTAAATTACTAACAGTTTCTCACCTTACTCTCTGACCTCCAATTTTAGGTCATTTTCTTTTCCTGATTTGCCAGCTATAGCAGACCTTTGCCATTTGTGGAGTTTAATAGTTGAGATTTTGCCAGTTTATAAGCAACCCTAAAGACTCACGGAGCACGGTAATTCGTAAAGGGAATGATCTTGGTTCTTATGGAGCTCTTGTAAAAACTAAATGTGACAACATACGTATAGGTATTTATCATGAATTTAGACCTTGGGACACTAAAAGGTTGGCGTGCAGGAATGAGTCACTTAGTGATTAAGCTTATCTAGTATGCGGTATTTTTCTCAAACATGGAAATTCTTGCAGGTCTTTAGATTATTCCTCACAAATGTCATGGGTCTAATGCGTTTAATACCCTTTAAAGCACTTGTTCTTGGAAGGCTTTGCTAATTGATCTTCTGTTTTCTGTGATCCTTCAGAGCTCTGTCTTTGGCTTCTAAGTCCGTACAGTAAGTCCTCACTTAATGTCGTTGCAAAAAAAAATTAGCCAAGCGTGGTGGCACGCCCCTGTAATCCCAGCTACTCAGGAGACTGAGGCAGGAGAATCGCTTGAACCCCAGGAGGCGGAGGTTGCAGTGAGCCAAGATCATGCCATTGCACCACTCCAGCCTGGGCGACACAATGAGACTCTGTCTAAAAAAAAAAAAAAAATAGGTTCTTAGAAACTGCGACGTTAAGCAAAACAATGTATGATGAAATCAGTTCTATCTTAGGCTAATTGATACAAACAAGATTTAAGTTCTGGCCAGGTGTGTTGACTCATGCCTGTGATACCAACGTTTGGGATTGGGAGGCTGAGGCAGGAGGATTGCTTGAGCCCAGTAAAGACTAGCCTGAGCAACATAGCGAGACCTGGTCTCTACAAAAATAAAATAAAATAAAATAAAAATTTAAAAAGCGTTAGCCAGGCATGGTAGCATGCACCTGTAGTCCCTGCTACTCGGGAGGCCGAGGCAGGAGAATGGCTTGAGCCCAGGAGTTTGAGGCCACAGTGAGATGTGATTGTGCCACTGCACTTCAAACTATGTGACAGGACAAGACCCCAATTCCTATGGCATATTTCTGGTCACAAAGACATCACCAAACTTATTAATAAAGACCAAAACACTTACAATATTAAACATGGAAATAAATGTGAGCCAGACATACATTTAAGAAAGATTAATAAAAACAAGATAATTATTTACCTGCTTATTCCAGTTCAGGATTACAGTGGTTGGAGCCTCTTCTGGCAGCTCAGGACCCCAGGGAGGAACTAGCTCTGGACAGAATGCCATTCCATCACAGGGCATGCTCACACACACATCACTCACTCTGGGACTGTGTAGACATGCCAATTTGCTTTTTGTGCACAGCTTTGGGCTGTGGGAGTGCACAGAGAAAACTCATACAGACATGGGGAGCACATGCAAAACCCATATGGACAGTGGCCCTGGCCAGGAATTGATTGTTTTTTTTTTTTTGTCATCAATTTTATAATGAAACGATGTTACTCGAGGACCTGCTGTACTCATGCTTTGGGTAAAGATCATTATTTTATGGTATAGTGGAAAATGCACTGAACTTGGTTTCAGAAGACCTGAATTTTAGCACCAACTTCACCACTTTGCAGCGTGTGCAAGCCATTTAATTCTCTGAGCCTCAGTACATTTAATTCTATTATAAGGATAGTAACACCTAGGCTTCTTTCTCTGACGTTGTTGTTGTGAGGATAAGTGGATGTAATAGGTATGAGCACAGTTTTAAATGGCATATTGCAGTACGTACTGCATGTCATGAAATTGCACACAGGGCTTTCTCCGTTACACTTTTAGGGCCCCATCTCAGGCTACAAGGACTCTCTCTTAGCCAGCATCCCTCTCCTTCCGTAGCTGCAATGGGCACTCCGTTCCTTGTGTGCCTCCTTATTGAATCTGGTTCTAGCATACCGTAGTGTTCACAGCAAGCACACAGACCCTTTTCATATTAAAGGTTTTACTGCTACCTCTATGGGGAAACAGTTGCAAATAACATTTATACATTTGAGGACATTTCAAGGCTTACACCATTCCCTGTCCTATAGTTTTTTCACTCTCTCTGAGATGGCAACTTGAAGCGTTACTGAGCTTTTGCTGACTTATTGCTGAGGATTGGTTTCCCCAAATCCATACTAAATATAGGCCCTATGGTACCATTCAGGATGATCCTTGTTCCTCGGACAAAGAGAATATCATGGCAGAGCAGTACGTGCTTTCTGACCTCAAATAGCCAATCTGCATTTCTGACTGAGCTCTCTACTGTTTACCTATTTATGTCCAAATTGTTCTGGTTTTTTAAAATTCCAAACAATGTTATCCCCTCAGAGACTCTGAATTTCATGTATTGACTTTAAATATAGCAAAGTCAGAGCTGTTCCTTTTTTCTTGGAAATGCCCTGCTTTCCCATTATGTTGTCCACACCATCATTTCATCTATTTTCCCAGTAAGAAGACCACGTTTGATTCCTTACTTTGATTGTGTGCCAGCTGTGAATAAGTAATTCTTTCTCAACAGCTCTCAGATTTTCCCTTTCTCCATTACTGCAGCTAAATTCAGCTAACAAAGCCAGTGGTCATCGTCTGACTCAGTTCCTGTAACCTCTGCTTAATTGGCCTCCTCACTTTTGTAGGGAAAGGAACTAACATTTGTCAAGCAACTACTATAAGCTAGGCAACTTAAAGTTCCAATTGAATTCTCCCAGCAGCCCGGTAAAGTATTGGTATAATTTTCTCCATTTGAAACTGTGTCTCAGAGAGATTAAATACTTGCCCAGAATCACAGATGTAATCAGTGGTGAAGTTGTGATTCATGCCCAAGTTTTTGCTATTTCCTCTACACTAAGGTGCCTCTCACTACACCACGCTGCTTTCTATACTGCCCCCTTTACCTGCTCTGCTGACTGACGGTGGGAGTCACCTTCTCTGCCTAAAACTTTGACCATGCCATCTATTTATTTTAAAAAAGATTGCCCATACTTTGTGATTGTGCAAGTAATATGTGACTGCTGAAGGAAGTTTTGAAATTAAATACAAGTATTTCTGGCCAATCTTTTTAGGTATATGTAATATGTATAAGTAATTGGTATATACTTCATATACTATATGTAAAGTACAGTATCCTGATACTTTTTTCTCGATATTATATTGTACTTTTTAATGTCCGTAAAAAATAATTGTAAAAGTAATTTTAGGGTAATATTTCACCCTATGGATGTACTGTAAATAATTCATCCCCCTATTGTTGATCATTTAGGTTGTTTCAAAATTTTCACTATTATAAATAATGCTATAGTGAAAGTCCTTATACATAAATCTTTGTGCACATCTCTGATTATTTCCTTAGGATAAATTCCTAGAAGTGGAATTTCTGGGTCAAAGGGTATGAACATTTTTAAGGCTCTTGATGCATATTGCCAAATTGCTTTCCAGAAAGGTTGTACCAATTTATACTCCCAGCAGCAATGTATGAGAGTGCCCGTCTCACCGCCCCCTCGTCAACATTGAGTATTATCTTTTTTTTTAAATCTTCAAAAATGTTATTATGTTGTTTTAGTTTGCATTTATTTGATTACTAGCAAGAATGAACATTATTGTTGTGTTTTCTAACCATTTGTATTTGTTCTGTGAATTGTCCGTTCTTTTTTTCTGCTCATTTTTCTACTGGACTCTGTTTTTCTATTTAATTTGTATGAGATCTTTATATAGTAAGAATATTCATATTAATTTTAAGATTCTTTACTAAATACCCCTGGATTGTCATCCTGATTTTCTTCATTACTTACCTGCTTGTTCCTTGTTACCATACTGATAGAAATCTTCTTACTTTCCCCTTTATCCATTGCCCTCATTCCCATTTGTAAACCATTTTCTCTGTTGGTTGATCTTCTAAACTAATCATTCATAAGCTAATGGAAATGAAGTTGAGCTTTCTGATACTTCATTCCCCAGATATATTTCAGCTCTCAATTAAAATGTTTTCATTATTATTGTTTTTAAATAATGTAAATGAATTATTACTTGCTTAGTTAAATTTGTCTATGTAATTGTTCTGAATTTGTCTCTGTTGATGTAAGCTTTTAAAGATTAGGAACTTCATTTATATAATATACTTTCTACAGAAATTCACACAGTACAGTATAAGTATAGACACTTAAATATTTTTGAAGATGGAAGAATATTATAAAGTATATTTATAAGGAATATTATAAAGTGTGTGAAGATTTTCCATATGTATTTTAAATGATTTTGTTTCTTAAGGACCCTGATAGTCTAATTTTATTTTTCTCTTTTTCTTCTATCCCTTTATCAATTAAAAATAAAGGAAGCAATAGAGGCTTTTAATGCTCCTAATAGTAGCAAATTCATCTTTATGCTAAGTACCAGGGCTGGAGGTCTCGGAATTAACCTGGCAAGTGCTGATGTGGTTATACTATATGATTCAGACTGGAACCCACAGGTTGATCTACAAGCTATGGTTAGTAATCTTTAATGGTGTCAGAAATTTATCATAGCTCTGAATACTATTGCTATTTATACACGTAAAGGTCATTTATGATAAAAAGGTAACAATTTTTGAGAGATTTTGTAGAAGTTACAGTCGATTATCCTGGAAAACACAGTTGCTATGCTAATTGCAAAGATAAAAGAAATGAAAGCAAACAACAAACACACCCCAGATCCAACTATAGCATTTTTGTGTTGATTTTGGTTTTTATCATGAAATAGAAATATCAGTTTTTTCCCATTCCTACAGATTGAAGAGGGCACATACATTTGTTTTAATGAAAAGGATTAAAAAACAATCTCTTGTTACTATTCTGCTTAACAACTAAATATATTAAAATCCTTAGTATTGAAATTAGGAGAGGTAGGGTTTTTAACTTTCATAAAAAAAATTTTGGGAGAGAAGGCAAAAAGGCAAGAAAGGAATATATTCCAGAAAAACACTTGCTACTTAATAATGATACCATGCAAAAGCTATTCTACACTTAAAATTTTTTTTAGGGAGCAATTTCTCTGACCTTTCATCATGACACTACAGGTAACCCCTTTGATATTTTGGTGTCATTTATTGAACTAGAGCTACAACTTCTCTCAATTTGACTGACATTTTCAGATAAAGAAATATAATTTAGAAGTAAAAAGATACAAAATAACTTCTTACGATTTTGAATATATAGCTATGGGATAATTGTCTTTTTGGGAGCAATGAAAAGTCATATGCCAATGAGGTATAACTTAGAAGGCTTTCCTTTTATGATAAAGAATTGAAAGGGATTGACCACTGGGACATTCCAAAATCAATATGCTTTGGCGTAATTATTACATTACAATGGTATTGAACTACCTGTTTGATATGACTAACTAGGAGTAAGCACCAGTAAGTTACAGTGTTACTGAACTGGAAAATGTAATAGTGATAGCACTTCATTTCTGTAGAAGTCTTAGTGTGCATCCAATCTTTCAGGATTTGTTGGTTCAGGTTTAATGTGAATATGTGTAGGGTATTCTGTTTTAAAAATGTGCTGTGTTGAAACTTTGTTACTAGGCTCTAGTGTTTTTGTATTTAGTACAAGGCTTGTTTTGAACTTAAATTTTTTTTCTCTACCACCTTTACCTATTTGCTCTAGTAGCTTCTGTGTTTTAAAAATACTCTCCCTAGATGGTTTTATACCACTAGAAGTTTGCCACTTGTCACCTGTACGAACTATAAACCATAGAACCAGTTCTAGACTACTGAATACTAAGGATATTAATATCCCATTAATTTTTATAGCTCTACTGCATATCCCTCAGTAAGCAGAAAGAAGTGTCTGATGATGAGATAAAGCAGATTTTTGCCACCATAGCAACCCTTACTAACTACTTAATAAAATTCCTTACTAGTTTGGAAGATGTTTATATTTAGTGGCTTAAAGTTACTTAGTAACTCAATCCAGAAACTTTCGGCTCCCTCTTTTACTCATCTTACAAGTGCTTTGCCCTTTGTCCTGGAAATTTCCCATTAATGGTACAATATAATATTTGCAGATTTCTTTGCCCTTTGTCCTGGAAATTTCCCATTAATGGTACAATATAATATTTGCAGATTTCTTTGTTCCCAGTGGTCTTTAGATATTCTCAATATTCATCATGCTCTTTTCCAGAGTGTCAGATTGGGAGATAAAGAACTAATTTTATTTTTAGAATTTTACAGCATGTGATGGCTATACTCTAAATTTTATCCAGAATATCCAATATCTTATATTAGGACTCTTTCTACTAGGATCGAGCACATCGTATTGGTCAGAAGAAGCCAGTACGTGTATTCCGTCTCATCACTGACAACACTGTTGAAGAGAGGATTGTAGAGAGAGCTGAGATAAAGCTGAGACTTGATTCAATTGTTATACAACAAGGTATTTATACATAGAAACTTAATTAGGTGTTTTTTGTAAAACACGTGATTTTCTTCAAAGGAGATTACTTTTAATAAAAGTTGATCAAAATTTGAAAACTTAGAGGAAAAATGGAAACATCACTATGTATCCCATGAGTCTGTACAATTGTTATGTATCACCTAAAAATAAAAGGAAAAAATTTAAAAATGCTAATTGAGGCTGGGTAAGGTGGGTCATGCCTGTAATCCCAGCACTTTGGGAGGCCGAGGCAGGCAGATCACCTGAGATCAGGAGTTTGAGACCAGCCTGGCCAACATGGTGAAACCTTGTCTCTACTAAAAATACAAAAAATTAGCCAGGTGTGGTGGCGTGCGCCAGTAGTCCCAGCTACTCAGGAGACTGAGGCAGGAGAATTGCTTGAACCTGGGAGGTGGAGGTTGTAGTGAGCTGAGATCGCGCCACTGCACTCCACCTTGGGCGACAGAGCAAGACCCTGTCTCAAAACAAACAAACAAACAAACAAACAAACAAACAAACAAACAAACAAAAAATGTGAATTGAAATCTTCTGAATTGAAGCCCTAGCATTTAATATATGGAGTAGTTGAACATCACTAGCTTATTCTTCAATGTCAGTAGCATGCTTTTTGAAGTACCTGAGATTATTTGCAGATAAAATGGCTACTTTTAATTTTTTGGAAACACGTTAGAGGGTACCTTTTCATATAGAGAAGTTTGATCTGAAAACAACGTTTCAACATGAAAAAAAGTTTCTGTCCTTCTGGGTTTTAACTGAGTTTTACAGAAGGGAATTCGTATAGAAATAGAAAGTATGCTAGAAGAAAAACTTGTAGGGTTGTTCATTAAACAAATAACCTTAATGCTCACTAATTTTTTGTTCTTTTAAAGCTTTATGGATGGCTAAATGTGGTAATGTCTGATTAGAATGATTATGCCTTCTTTGGAATATAATTGATTGAATATGTACAATTTCAATTTTTATCATTAGGAAGACTCATTGACCAACAGTCTAACAAGCTGGCGAAAGAGGAAATGTTACAAATGATACGGCATGGAGCCACCCATGTTTTTGCTTCTAAAGAGAGTGAGTTGACAGATGAAGACATTACAACTATTCTGGAAAGAGGGGAAAAGAAGGTTAGTTAAAATAGCATTTTATTTTCATGCTGGATTGTTTTAATATCAGCATACATTACAACTATTCTGGAAAGGGGAAAAGAAGGTTAGTTAAAATAGCATTTTATTTTCATGCTGGATTGTTTTAATATCAGCATACTTCAGCATACTTATGTTTTCATTGTACATGTTTGTCTACATTATCTACATGTTTCAGATAACTCATATTGTCTCCAACAACTTGTAGATCTATTTCCAGGGGTAGATTAAGGCTTAAAAACTTTTTTTTTGGTGAGAAAGACTAAGAAGCAGGGTTTAAAATTGAGTGACCTTATATCTAATGCTTTATTGAAAATACTATACCTAAAAGCCAAGTAAATTTTGTGTTTAATCACATGTATAAGGAATACATTTTTTTTATTAGAGACAGAGTTTTGCTCTGTCACCCAGGCTGGAGTGCAGTGGTGCAATCATAACTCACTGTAGCCTCTACCTCCTGGTCTCATGTGATCCTCCCACCTCAGCCTCCAGAGTAGCTGGGACCACAGGCATGTACCAGCATGCACATCCTATTAATTTTCTTTTTTAGAGACAGGGTCTTGCTTTGTTGCCCAGGCTGATCTTGAACCTCTGGCCCCAAGTGAGCCTCCCATCTCTGCCTCCCAAAGCACTGACATTATAGGCATGAGCCATCATGCCTGACCAGGACTATATATTTTTATGTGTATATATATATATGTATATATATATATATATATATATTGCCGTGGACTAGAAATCATCTACTGATACATTGGTTAATTGAAAATCTTTTATGAAACATTTCATGAAATACTAAATCACTATTTGTTAAAGCATAAGTTGTTTCAGAATATTGTAATTTTGTGTTTAATTCACCTTCCCCTCTCCACACATTATGGATAATTTTAAACATAAGTAAAAGTAGACAGAGAAGTATATTGAGCCCCGAAGTACTTATCACGTGTTTCTAACAACCATCAACCAGTCCCGTTCTGCTTATATGCCCCGTTATCTTTTCCCCTCCTTGGATTATTTTGAAGCAAATCTCAGACATACTTCAGCTGTAAATAGTTCACTGTGTATTTCTAAAATAGAAGGACTCTTTAAAGATAGTCATTATAACATTGTCTCACCTGAAAAACCCCAATACTTCTTTTTTTTTTTTTTTTTCTGAGACAGCGTCTGGCTCTGTCGCCCAGGCTGGAGTGCAGTGGCCGGATCTCGGCTCACTGCAAGCTCCGCCTCCCGAGTTTACGCCATCCTCCTGCCTCAGCCTCCAGAGTAGCTGGGACTACAGGCGCCCACCACCTCGCCCGGCTAATTTTTTTGTATTTTTTAGTAGAGACGGGGTTTCACCGTGTCAGCCAGGGTGGTCTCGATCTCCTGACCTCGTGATTCGCCTGTCTCGGCCTCCCAAAGTGCTGGGATTACAGTCTTGAGCCACCGCGCCCGGCCAACACCAATAATTCTTTAATAACACCAAATATCCAGTTAGTATTCAAATTTACAATTGCTTCATAAATATTTATACTTAAAAAGTTTTCTTTTTGTTTTTAAATCAGAATGCAAATCAGAATACAAATTGCCATTGGTTGAGATTTCATCCCTATCTTTTAAAATCTATAGGCCCCTTCTCCTGCCATATATTGTATTGCTTATAATTTATTTGGTGAAAAGACTAGGTTGTTTGCCTTTTGACTTAATCGCAGTGTGGATTTTGCTGATTTCATCTCTATGGTGTATTTTACTATGTTTGTTACGTATTTTGTAAACTGGTTGAATTTGCTTTTCAGAAGAATTTTGTAGTTCAGGTAATAACCTGCATTTTGAATGCATTAACACAATTTGAATGCATTAACACAATTTGAATCTTGTGTTAATGCGTTTCATATTGGTATGCAAAATGTGTTATTTTAGTCCATCTTTGTCTTTCTCTTAGCTTTAGCTATTTGTCCGATTTAAATTATGCAAGAGTGATTATAATGTGGCTACAACTTCACTGATAAAAGATTTTAAAGAAAGCCTGAGTGAGAGTACTTAGGAAGCACCATTTAAATATTTGAAATACTTGGGCAAGTAAAATTTACACTTCAAGTTTGATGTTAGCATTGCATTCATACCTTGTAAATTAGCAGACTGGATATTTCATGTCAAAACCTGACTATTAAAAAGGTAGAGATTCCACAGACTTTTACAAGTAATTCAGTGATTATTTTCTCATTTCAATGTATTCATCTTTAGACTGCAGAGATGAATGAGCGCCTGCAAAAAATGGGAGAGTCTTCTCTAAGAAATTTTAGAATGGACATCGAACAAAGTTTATACAAGTTTGAAGGAGAAGATTATAGAGAAAAACAGAAGGTAACTTTTTACTCTCAACAATTAGAACCTCAAATGAGCATTTCTCCCTTTAACAATTATAAAATAACCCTGGCATGTACCTATTATAATACCCTGCTCTAGAGTGAAATTTGATATAGGTCTAGAGATCTCATGCAAGGTTTATCTTTCATATATTTTACTGGTTTATCGTCATCATCATCATCATCATTTTTGCTGTTGCTGCTGCTGCTGCTACTACTACTACTGCTAGTACTACTTTTGTTATTGAGAAGCAGAGTAGGATTGAGGTTGAATTCCTGAATTCTGGAGCTGAAATCTCAACTTTTGTCACTAATTAAGTGACTGTGGGTATTCTCAGTTTTCTCACTTATCAAGTGGAGGTTATAATAGTTACATCATAGAGGGATTCTGATGATGAAATGAGTTAATACTCATAAAGTTATTAGAATAGTGCCTGGCACTTAATGTTAACTATATGAATAATAATATTAGTAACATTTAGTTACTTAAATGCAGAAGGACTTTGTTACATGTGGTCTGTTGAAGAAACGGGGGTTTTATTTATCTTGTTTTTTAAACTGAAATTAAGGCTGGATTTTTAAAACTTTTTATTTTTAAATTACTTTAGACTTGCAGAATAGTTGTAAAAATAGTGCAGAGCTAACCTATATCCTTCACTCAGCTTCCCCTAATATTAACAGTTTACATGTTAGTATAATGATCACAACTGGGAAATTAACACCAGTTTTTCTCCTAATGTCCTTTCCTGTGCCAGGAAAAGGTTAATTATCTATTGGTTAATTATCTAATTAATATTGGTTAATTATCTAATTAACTGGTGTTAGATTCCAGGGGATCTAATCTAGTATCCCACATTGCATTTCTTTAAAAATAGACTTTATTATTTTTTCCTTTTATTTTTAGTTGACACATGTTAATTGTACGTATTTATGGGATGCAGAGTGATATTTTGTTACATATATACAATGTGTAATGATCAAATCAGGGTAATTGGTATGTCTACTGTCTTAGCACATTTGTGTTGCTGTAAAGGGATACCTGAGGCTCATGGTTCTACAGGCTGTAAGAGAAGCATGGCATCGGCATCTGCTTCTGGTGAGGGGCTCAGCCTGCTTTCACTTATGGAAGAAGGCAAAGGAGAGCCGGCGTATGTAAAGACCACATGGTCGAGACAGAGAGAGAGACAGTGCCGGAGAGAAGAGGGAAATGCTAGGCTCTTTGTCAGGAGCTAATAGAGTGAGAGAACTCACTCATTACCTCGAGGACTACACCAAGCCCTTCATGAGAGATCTACCCCCATGACCCAAACACTTCCTATTGGGCCCCACCTCCAACACTGGGGATCAAATTTCCATGTGAGATTTGGGGGACAAATATGTCCAAACTATAGCATTCTGCCCCTGGCCTCCCACATCTCATGTCCTTCCCACATTGCAAATTATAATCATTCCATCCCAATGGTCCTCAAAAGTCTTAGCTTGTTCCAGCATCAGCTAAAAAGTCCAAAATCTCTTCTCAGTCTCAATGCAAGTTCCTTACAGCTGTGAGCCTGTAAAACGAAAAACAAGATATTTATTTCTAAGATACAATGGTTATATAGGCATTGGGTAAACATTTCCATTCTGAAAGGGAGAACCAAGCCCCATGCAAGTCCAAAACCCAGCAGGGTAGACATTAAATGTGAAAGCTCCAAAATGATCTCCCTTGACTCTGTGTCCCACATGCTGGGCACACTAGTGTGAGAGATGGGATCCGGAGCACTTGAGCAGCCCTGCCTCCAGGGCTTTGCTGGGTACAGCCCACGTGGCTGCTCTCATGAATTGGAGTATGGTGCCTGCAGCTTTTCCAGATAGGAGTTGCTGGATGCTGGTGGCTCTATAATTCTAGGGTCCCTGTAACAACCCCAATTCCACTAGGCAGTACCCTTGTTGGGGACTTTCTGTAGGAGTTCCAACCTCACATTTCCACTCAGCATTGCCTTAGTAGAGTCGCTCCACAGGGCAGCGCCCCTGTGACAGGCTTCTGCCTAGAAATCCAGGCTTTCTAATACATCCTCTGCCATTTTTTCCTCTGTAATTGATAAATACCTTGTGGGGAGATCTTTCTCAAACTCTTACTCACTGATTTTAGCATGTATTGGTGGAGCTTGCCTGCAGTAGTTATTGTGGTGTTTCCCTAATGGTAATTTTGTTTTTTCTTCATTCCACCTATATGTATTTATTAATTGATACTTTTCTGTTTGGAAGATCTACCCCTTCTCCCCAATTTGTTTGTATCTTCAGTTATTTATTTATATCAGTATGGACCCATGGATGTTTTGAGTTACAATCCAGTTCTATCTTTACATATTTTGTTGCTCAGATTGCTCCATAAAGCTGTTATATTTTTGAACTGATGGAAATGAATTTTCTTAAAATAAAAAAGCTCATTCTTAGGTACTTATTTTACTGAAAAATGAGAAGAGCCATTTTGGTTTTGCATTTTAGCTAGTATGCTGATAATGCTTTGTTTCTGTTATTGCTTCTGATAGCTTTTAGTTTCTTGACTTGTATTTGTCAGATCGTCCTATCTCTAATCTTCACTTAGACTGCTTATATTTTATCCTGCTGAGATGGAGGTGATGGCCTATCTGCACAGGGTGGAAATTGCCTTTCAATATGCTTTTGAGATCTCATTATGTGATATAAATTTTATTAATTTTACAATTATTCCTACAGACTTATGGGTACTAGGAGTGTTTTATAAAGTGGAAAAATTTTAAACAATGAAGTCTAAATACCAGTGGAGCTTCTTATCCGCATTTTTAGAGAAAAGTTAGTAAAATACTTGTCTATCTCTAACTGGTTTCCTTGTGCTTCTAATTTTAGCAAAGTAATGATGCATAGATAAAGAGAATTTTAATAACTATGATGACTTGTATTTTTCTAATTAAATGTCTGACAGTAACAGTGATGTCCAGAATCACATTTTTTCTGAATATTCTAAGCTGAGATTATATTTTATTTCTGCGTCTGTATTTTCTAGATAGGTTCTTAAAATAGGTTTAAATTATCTTTTGAGGATAAGTGAAAACTTGAAAGAATATCATTTATAAATCATGGAAATTATACATTGAGGTAGATTTTCATATATGGTATGTTGAATCAGTTGCATTACTTTTACAACCATACCTGGTAAATTAAGTCATGATGGCTGTGATCCTGAATAAATTAACCCAGATAAGTTAGCATTAATGTACTCTTACGTGAAATAAACTAACTCAGTATGATTTATTCTTTTTTTGAAAGTTGAGGAATTGGCCTTTAATGTTTGTTTCAAATTTGAATGCCTAGACCATCAAACAAGTATAGGTTAAATAGCTAAATACATCACTTGTAGAATGTTAGTTTAAACTATTATTAATTTAGTTTTACTCCAATTGAGAAAGATAAGATATTGGTTATTTATGGCCGGGTGTGAGGGCTCACGCCTGTAATCCCAGCACTTTGGGAGTCTGAGGAGGGTGGATCACGAGGTCAGGAGATCGAGACCATGGTGAAACCCCGTCTCTACTAAAAATACAAAAAATTAGCAGGGCACGGTGGCGGGCGCCTGTAGTCCCCGCTGCTCGAGAGGCTGAGGCAGGAAAATGGTGTGAACCTGGGAGGCGGAGTTTGCAGTGAGCTGAGATCGTGCCACTGCACTCCACCCTGGGCGACAGAGCAAGACTCCATCTCGGGAAAAAAAAATTCTTTCAATACTGTCACTTCACATTAATCCATCTGAAAGAAAAGCGAAATTTGTTTCATTGCTGTGGGAATTTCTCATTTTATCTAATAATCTCATTATAGTATCGATATCTCATAGGCTCTTAGAAGGTCGTTTATGCTAAGTTTCTTGTAATTAAGAAATCTCATCTTTAGCATCTAAGACAGATATGCAGCCTCTGAACACTGTAGTGTTGGGAATCTTACCCCTCTCAGGGCAGTTTGTTTCACTGTTTCGTATTCTCTGGTTCTCAGAAAACTTTTTATTTGAGTTACAAGTTCCTTGATGAAAGAGATTATTTTATTCATCTGTATATCCCTGACATTGACTTGCACACAGTACAGTAGGTACTTAATTAATAGTTAAGTTATATTGAGTAGCCATTTACTTTCTCTAACTTTCCACATTGGTTTTAATCTTACAGATCAACAAAGAACTGTGTTCTTTTCTATTTGATAGACTTTCGCATATGCAGATGTCACCATTGTGTCTGTCTTTAGCCATTGCTTCTCTAGGCACTGTGAGAATTTGTAGATCTCTAACCACCCTGGTCATCTTGGTTTATTATCCACTCTTAAAATATGATGCCAAGGTTGGAATTCAGCCCTTATATTAGATCAAATAGAGTGAGACAACTAATGGTGGATTAATGCCCCTTTTTATGTAAAGACTCTAGGCTAAGGACTGAAATAAAGAAAAATATGGATTAGGAAGCCGTTTCTCAGACTCCAGAACATTGTAGTGTCAGTTTTGTCTGTTGACTGTTAAATTATATTTTCTAGCTGATAATAGGGTAAAATTGGTAATGCTGACAAATCCTGGTTTATGCTACTTTGGATGTTTAATAATATCTTGTATTTAACTCTTGGCAGTTTACTTAATGCTTTCACATATATGATCATATGTAATCCTTAAGGTAGGTATTATTATTCTCATTTTGCAGATGGAAAAACATAATTTCCCCAAAGTTATATGACTAGTAAAGTAGCAGAATCTGGGTCTTTCTGTTTCCACCAACTTTTCCAACTTTGCCATACCTATGTTTCCAGAAGGTCTCATTTGAACAATTCTCTTTATTTGAAGGGATATATGCTTGTCATGTTGATATTTATTGTTTACCCCTTTCATCTGTTTCTAATTCATACACTTAACTACAGTTACCATAGTCAATGTTACTCTTCCTTCTATATTAGCTACCTTTATTTCATTTGACAAAACAAAACAAAACAAAACAAAACAAAAACAAGCAGATTGTACAGATTCTTCTCAATCACCAAGGAAGAACTAATTTTTAAACCTACTTTCAAATAAAAATAAAGAAAACTGTCTTTGCGTCTAAACTTGGTGTACCACTATGTTTTGGAACTTTGGAGGTAAATTGTGATTTATAAGGCAAGTTTTGATTCTTCCTGGTGGCTTTTGCTTTCTTATGTTTCTGCAGGCTTGATGTACTTGATTTTGATAAAACTGTTTGGAGTCATTAAACCCCTTGTTGTTTGTTGTGTATAGCTTGGCATGGTGGAATGGATTGAACCTCCTAAACGAGAACGCAAAGCAAACTACGCAGTGGATGCCTACTTTAGAGAGGCTTTGCGTGTCAGCGAGCCAAAGATTCCAAAGGTAAAACTGTACAAGGCCAGTTTTTATGTCCTAAAGTAGATTTCTCTTGCAACATGATCTATGGGTCAGGTTTACTTATATCCATTGCCAAATCATAGTCTCTAAAATATAACAGTGCAAAAAAGCATTTGATTTGGCCCAGCCATATAAATGGATTTTATTGTATTTATTGTTACATATATAACAGAAATAGCAAAAGATAAGTAAGTTTACTTCCTGTACTGAAAAGAACTATATATAATATATTTTCCTCTCGTAGGCTCCACGGCCTCCAAAACAGCCAAATGTTCAGGATTTTCAATTTTTCCCACCACGCTTATTTGAGCTCCTGGAAAAGGAAATTCTTTATTATCGGAAGACAATAGGCTATAAGGTATTTTTTCCATTTTTTAGATTAATATAGTATAATATTTAAAAATAATTTAATCTGTTAATCTAGACTAGAAGGTGTTGCGTTTTAATTTGAGAGACTGTAACAGTAAATCACAACAGTAATGTTTTTAAAACCAAAGAGGAAGTTTAACTAGATGTAAAACATCTAACTACTCAATCACCAGTACAGTCATCACTAAATGAGATTAATGAAGAATTATGCAATATTTCAAAATAGTAATAACAACGTATTATTTTTATAATGCCAGTCTTTGAATAGTTAAAGAATATGTAGAGAGAACAATAGGTATGCAGTTAAAAGCAAATATTAATATATGATAGGAAATTTTTGATCATTTCCTTAAGAGGTCCAAGAAATAGTGTTTCTGTCTTTATTGCTTATAGGTTGCTGAAAGCCTTGCTGGTGGGTAGTAGATTGTAGTCACTTAGGTGTTAAAGATAATGATAAACAGGCTAGTGAATTATACAATTTTAAAATGATCGTTTGGTATTTGGAATTCTTATTTATATAGGTAGGTAGAATCCTAGTTTTCATGAGTGAAATTTAATATTTGTCACACTAAATCTGTCGTATTGAGAGAGTAAGCATACCAGGTAATTTCTGTATGTTGAAATTGACTTCCTAGTGAATGGAGAGAGATGACCAAAGGTATAATAATCACTAATATTAAAAAATTATAAAATACTGGCCGGGCACAGTGGCTCATGCCTGTAATCCCAGCACTTTGGGAGGCTGGCAGGAGGAACACTTGAGGTCAGGAGCATGAGACCAGCCTTGCCAACATGGCAAAACCCTGTATCTACTAAAAATACAAAAATTAGCTGGGTGTGGTGGCAGGCGCCTGTAATCCCAGCTACTCGGGAGGCTGAGGCAGGAGAATCGCTTGAACCTGGGAGGTGAAGGTTGCAATGAGCTGAGATCGCGCCACTACACTCCAGCCTGGGTGACAGAGGGAGACTCTGTCTCAAAAATAAAATAAAATAAAATAAATAAAATATTAACACTATTTTAATTTTATGAAGTGTTCTGTTTTATGAATTAACAGCTGTGTTTTAAATTTTATTTTGTAAACCTTTATCATAACTGGAACTGTGACCCATTATTTTAATTAGTAGCTGGAGTGTGCCTAGAAAAGCTCCACGTATATAAGATACTTATATCTGAACTCATTTATATTTTGGAACTAGAGTAGATCTTTAGGGTGAACATTCACATAAGACATAAAACTAGTTTCAAAGAAAGTGAAAACAGTGATACACCAGAAGAAACAGGTAAGTTATAGGTTCAAATGCAAAATAAAAATAGGAAAATTAATAATTATTAACAATAATTATTATTTAATAATGAAGTTACCTTATGAGGTAAACAAATACATATCTCATTAAGATTTATAAAAATTATAAGTTTAAAATATTATTTTCTGTTACTTTCATTAACTGTTATTAGTGAGACTTGAAAGGAGAATTAATTGAAATGTTAGACCTCAGTAATAAATCAAATATTTGCATAGAACATTTTATAAGTTACAAAGTGCTTTAACACATACTGAGGTCTAACAACCTCATGAAATAGGTGTTCCTAACAACCTCATGAAGTAGGTGTTATTATCATCGCCATTTAATAGGTGAGGAAACTGAAGTTCAGAGAGGTTAAAGGACCTTGTTCAAGGTCATGGAGCTAACAGGGTTGCCATGGGTCCTGGTCTCACAACCAGTTTCTCAGTATTCAGATGTTCTGTTCATTCCACTCGGACATTCTGGGCTCTTTCTGCATGTGATGAAACCCTGCTTCTTTCTGCAGTCCTAAATAAGGACTGTGTTTACAGTGGTGTGGCATGACATTTAGGAGTTGGGCCAAGTGGTAGTCGAGTAGCAACAATTAAAAAAAATCATCTCTGATATAACTTTAATGCTCCTTCTTCGGAGATACTGAAATTTTGTTCCCCATGATAATTTACAGTGCCCACCACATTCTGGCCACGGGTCTGGTTTGAATATAAACAGTGCCTTTCTTTACAGGCAGTTTGTGGCTAGGGGTGAAGTCTTACAGTGACTCTTTGGGTGGTGGCCAGCTGTAAGGAGATGGAGAAGAGAGGAAATCTCAGAAGATGGAGGAATGAAGGGACAGCTATTAAGGGTGGTAGAAAGGAAGGGGAAGAGGAGGGGGAGGTGTAAGTATTATAGAGGAAAGGGATGAATAGGGAGAGGGGAGATGGATGGCATGGAATTCGTGCTATTGCACCTTACTGTTTGCTCTTCCTCACTTCCCTGAAAGAAGCAAGAGGAGAGGGAAAAAGAGTAAAAGGAGGACCTTTTTACAGAGTTTAATACCTATTTATTGAGCACTCCTCTGTGCCAGGTACTGGGCCAAGCACTTGGGATAAAGCAGTGAATAAGACAGTCTTTCACCTCGTGGAGCTTACATTCTAATAGAGGAGATAGGCATTAGATACTACAGTATAATGGTGGTGGCATTTGTGTGGTTCTGTGCTTACAAGGGGTGCTAATGAAGGGAATATAACATGGGTATCTTATGTGGACTGGGAGATCAGGGAAGCGTTCCCTAAGGAAGTGTCATTTAAGCTGAGTTTCCAGAGATGTGAATGAGCTAAGTGAAGTGTGGGATAGAAAGGCTGAGGCAGGTGGCACCTCATATGCAAAGGTCTTGAGGTGGGAAGGAGGATGGCTCCTTCTGGGAGCTCTAAGAAAGCCAGTGTTGTTAGGGACTGTTAAGAAAGAGGGTGACTTGAGATGAGGCTGCTAAGTGGTTAGAGTCAAATCATATGGAGGGCTTTGTAGGTCATATTAATGTAGTTGAACTTTAGCTTTAGAGTAAAGGAAACCCACTGAGATGTTTTTAAGGCAGGGAAGTGGGTGGGCGGGTGGTAAAGTAATAATAATAGCAGATACTTAAGTCCTTAAATGTGTTACTTATTGTTCCAAGTTATTTATAAATGTTAGCTCATTATCCTTCTAACAGCCCTTGAACTACATGCTTATTTTACAGATGAGGAAACTGAAGCATAGAAAAGTTGAGTCATTTGCCCTGAATAATTTGCTTAAGGTCATACAACTTATAAATGGTCAATTATGATCAGATTTACATTTTTTTTTTTTTTTTTTTTTTTTTGAGACGGAGTCTGGCTTTGTCACCAGGCTTGAATGCAGTGGCGCGATCTTGGCTCATTGCAACCTTTGCCTCCCGGGTTCAAGGGATTCTCCTGCCTCAGCCTCCCAAGTAGCTGGGACTACAGGCGCATGCCACCATGCCCAGCTAATTTTTGTATTTTTAGTAGAAATGGGGTTTCACTGTGTTGGCCAGGATGGTTTCAATTTCTTGATGTCTTGATCTGCCCACCTCGGCCTCCCAAAGTGCTGGGATTACAGGTGTGAGCCTCCGCATCTGGTCCAGATTTACATTTTTAAAAGATCACTTTGACCGCGATGCAGAGAATGGCAGGTTTATCCAAGGAAACCAGCCAGGAGGCTGTTGAAGTATCAGAATGAGAGAAGATGGTGGTGACTTGGACTGTGGTGGTGGTGGTGGAAGGAGAACCAGTCCCCTACTCCTCTACTCCTAGCCTTGTGCTCTCTTCAGCCGCATCCTAGATTGCTTCCGTATTGTCTTAAGACTTGCCTTGATCCTCCCTATGCATGCTTAGCTGAGGATTTACGAGACAAATAAGAATACCTTCTGGATATTGGTTCTTTCTGGACCTTGTCTCTTCCATTCTTTACTAGGAACTATGGACCTGAGCTAAGGTGAGTTCTTTAATTAGGTGGTTTTTTTGTTTGAGTTCAGAGAATAGACAGATTAGCAGGCATGTTAATCATCTCAAAAAGCTCCCTTTTAAGGATGATGTGATATGTAACCATTAGACATATCTTCTCAAGGCATAGCTAGCATTGCTTTATTTCCTGTCATACCTTCAGAAAACTCATCAGGGCCACAAAGTGAATGGAACACTAGTTTATCCTCAAATGAACAAAACGAAACTGCTTTAGTGAAGTTACGCGGTATTCTGTATACACAGATTCTCAAAAGGGACTCTTTCCCCGTTTTCTGCCTGAAGGATTGTTAGCCAAGGGGAGATAGGTGATGCCCACAGCTATGGGCACTGTGGTTCATGGTTACGTTTTATCTGTGTTGAGTCCCCAAAGGCTTATTCTGTTGTGATTTGGAGTGGGGCTAGTGAAGGCCTCACAAGTTTTGAAGCAGTTGGTAGAGAGTGGTTTCCTTGTACTTCCTAGTTATTTGCATTTTTATTTTCTATTTTGCTCCCCCTTTCCCACCCTCCTCATATTCAGCACAAGGTCACAGCAATATTGCTGATAATAAGATCTGGAATTAAAGAGTTTTGTTTTATTTGAAGGTGAGAGAAGTATTTGTTTTGCCCTAACCACTTGGTGGACAGCAGTACATGATGTGCCCATTCTTGCTGTTATCTAGGCTTTGACCTTAGGCATATTCAAAAGCTTCATTGCTCTTTCGACTTAAAGGAGTTGTTATTTAATGCATACAATCACTTGGTCACTAAAACCTTTATATTGGAAGAGGATGACTTAATTGAACTTTCAATTGCAACATAAAAAATCCAGAATATCTGGACGTTCCATTGAGTCTAACACCTGGAATGCAAGAATTTTGCCACATTTGAAGCTTAAGAAAGCTGTAGAACATTCTAACATTTATCCCCAATAAAAAATTCTTTAGGGACAAATATAAACATTTGATAAATGGGGAAAGTTCCATAATCTTTGTGAGTTTTGGTAATGTGTCATTGTGGGCCACCTATTTTTTCAGTGGTAGAACTAAAATGTGAGCTGATTTCAGGTAACTGCTTTTATTTTGTGTGGTGTCACATTTAATTCAGTATTCCATATTTTCTATGCAATGCTTGCTAAACTCCTCCTAAGAAACAAGGCCAAAAAAATTTTTCACTACTTCATGGAATACAGTTCTTAATCACAAATTCCTTAGCATCTGACTAGAAATCCAAATAATAATTGAGATTTTTCCTTTAGAAAGAAAACTTTTTATATATTGTGTTGCTGGAGATCATAATGAGACATAGAGTATGAAGACTTTAAATACCTCCTAGTTACCTATTCAGTACTATTGGTCTGTAATTTGTCTGCTTAATTTTTTTTTTTTTTTTTTTTGAGACAGAGTCTCATTGTCTCGCTGAGGCTGGAGTGCAGCGGCACTGTGTCAGCTCACTGCAACCTCCATCTCCTGGGTTCAAGCAATTCTCCTGCCTCAGCCTCCCGAGTAGCTGGGATTACAGGCACCCATCACCACGCCCGGCTGGTTTTTATAATTTTAGTAGAGACGGGGTTTCACCATGTTGGCCAGACTGGTCTCAAACTCCTGACCTCAAGTGATCCACCCGCCTTGACCTCCCCAAGTGCTGGGATTACAGGCGTGAGCCACCACGCCTGGCCTATCTGCTTAATTTATAATGTAGCACTTTGAAATCATTCCAGGAAGCTTAATGCTGATATGAACCTCATGAGGCAAAAAAATGTATGTCTTATTAAAATGATGACTATTAAGATTTTTTTATAGGAGGTGTGTTAGCCTGTTTTCACACTGCTGATAAGGACATACCCGGGACTGGGTAATTTATAAGGAAAAGTTTAATTGACTCTCAGTTCCACATGACTCGGGGGGCATCGCAATCGTGGCGGAAGACAAGGAGGAGTAAGTCACATCCTCCATGTTAGAAGGGAAGAGAGAACTTGTGCAGGGGAATTCCTCTTTATAATACCATCAGATCTCATGAGAATTATTCACTATCACGAGAACAGCATGGGAAAGACCTGCCCCCATGATTCAATTACCTCCAGTTGGGTCCTTCTCCTGACACATGGGAATTGTGGGAGCTACAATTCAAGATGAAATTTGGGTGGGGACACAGCCAAACCGTATCAGCGGGAGATACAGGAATTTAGAAAATTTGAGCCTTTTCTAATTCTAAACATGTTAGCAGCTATTTGAGTATTTCCTAGAATTAAAATAGCAAACAAAGCTTTCATGAAGTCATTCTTGTTTTGCTATGTTAATTAATATGACCACTGGATACAGCATAAATTGCAGTGGATCCTAAAATCCAATGGTTTTATAAAATATTCTGATTTTGCTTATATTAGAAGTTGAAAGGGGAAGTTTTTAGTATGGGGATGTCTGCATGGGAATAAACATTTTTATTTTATTTTATGTGAGTATATTATCTATTTTCTGTCATAAATTAGATGTTTATAAAATATTTTCATTTTGTTAAAAATATAGTTTGTTGGACATGGAAATTTTGAAAATATTTAAGAGAAGAATATCTTAAGATCAAAGAGGTTTCTTTCAATTAAAATTAAAATTTGAAATCAAAGTAATTTCACATACCAGGAATTTAAGGGGTCTATTAACTTTTAAAGCTGTATCTCTACTTTTTTAAAAAAAATTATGAAGGATTTTTAAAAATAGAAAAATGTTGAAATAATTGTATAGTGAACACCCATATATACACCACATACATTCGACAGTTTACATCTTATCGTATTTGCTTTTTCACCTATTTTTCCATTTATCTGGCCCTCTATCATATGGATGTTTATCTTATCATTATGCATCTCAAAGTTGCAGACATAAGTACATTTTATCCAGAAACACTTCAGCATGCATGTCATTAGCCAGTCATATTTTGTTTATGATTTTTTAAAGTAACATTTACATGAGTGAAATATATAAACCTTAAGTGTACCATTCATTGTTTTTTCACAAATGCATACTCTTATGTAACTTGAACTCCTCCTATAAAGATATAGACCATTAATGTCACCCCAGAAAGTGCCTCTTCCCAGTGACCATATGCACACCTCAGATGCAACCACTGTTCTGATCTTTCCCTCCATAGATTATATTTTTAAATTTTGTTCTAGAATTTCACATAAATAGAATCATACCCTATGTATAAGGCTTGTTTCACTTAGCATAATGTTTTAGAGATTCAGCCATGTTGTCCCGTGTATCTGTGTGGCTCTTTCCTTTTGATTATAGAACACCTATTCCATTGTATGGATAGGCCACAGTTTTCTTATCCATTCTCTTGATGGTTATCTGGGCTGTTTTCTGGCTTTTGGCTAGGATGAGTAAAGCTGCTGTGAAGAATCTTGTCAAAGTCTTTGCATAGATAACATTTTCCTTTCTTTGCGTAAATACTTAGGAATGGAATTGCTGGTATTCCTGTAATTTTAACATTGGGTTTAGCTACTGAAGAGAAGTTGTTTTTAATCGTGCTATGACTAAGCTACATTTTGTTTTAAATGTACACCTTCTTTTCCATTTCCGTATGCCACCATCGTAGTCCAGATGATCATGCCTCATTTCTAGATTACGATAGTTCAGCAGGTTCTCTTACCTGTCAGTCGCTTCCCCACTTCAGTCCATTCAGCAGAAGGCTTACAGGTAAAAACACTACATTTTGATACTTCACTTGCTTGTTCAAAAGTCTGCAGAACCTTCTGTGTAGTTTCAAGACCCTGTAAATCTGCTTCTACCTGGCCTTGTTTCTTATCTCTTTTCGACATAAACCCCATGTGTGCCTTCCACACATTTCTGCCTTCATGTTTTTGCTCATACTGCCCTAGCCTAGAATATTCTTTCTTCCTTCTCCATCTCCCCAAATCCTTAGAGTCCTTAAGGTACAGCTCAAAATTCCACAACTAGTTTGTGAGCTCCTTGTGAGCAAGGACCATATCTAATGTAGGTAGAGTTTCCCTAATTCAAAAATCTGAAATCTGACATGCTCCAAAATCCAAAACCTTTTAAGCTCTGACATTGCACCCAAAGGAAATGCTCATTGGAGCATTTTTTGGATTTCGGATTCTCAAATTAGAAATGCTCAACAGGTAAGTGTAATGCAAATATTCCAAACCCCCCAAAAATCTGAAATCTGAAACACTTCTGGTCTGAAACATTTGGGATAAGGGATAAAACCTATAGTTATATTCCAATCAATACTTATCATAGTTCTATAAACATAATAGACATTTAGTCAATACCTGCTAATTTGATTACCTGATACTGATGATTACAAGTGAGTCTACTTTCTCAGTATTTCTTTTTAATGCTCAGTTAGGTTTTATACTTGAAGAACTATTGTACTTAATAGTTATTTTTTAAAGGTTATTTTTAAGTTGCAATGATATAGTTCCAAACTCTATGAAATACATACAATGAGAAAAATGCACTCTAATATGTATTATAATTACAGGGTAGTAAAACCATGACTACCGGATGCCCCTAGGGAATGAGTCATTTATGATATGTGTGCATTTCAAGCAGTGGAAGGCTTACTGCCAACCCTTTTATTTTCATGTTTAATGGAATGCTATAAAGTGTAGTACACATGTTATGTACTAGCCCTCTTAAATCAGTGTGCTTCCTTGTAGCTGTAGATGCACATAGCGATGATACAGGCTTTAGGCTGAGAGACTTCATTTGTTCCTCCATACACACAGTATGGTTCAGCCCCATACTGCTGAACCACACTGGTTGTATATGCTCACTGTGATACACTGAGGCTCTGCAGGCTACCGTTTTGAGATACAGGTGGCAGCTTGCTTTCTTGGAGAGCTGAGCTTCTCTCCTCATCTTTTGAACTCGAGTTCTGTTCTCAGTTGTCACTGTATTTGCAGTTCTGTGCCCAAAACACCATATATGATTTCTGTTGGTCACTGCTGTTTGTTAGTCTTTTCCCCCCTTGACCACTGGTCCTATTATAGCTATTTGTGTGCTCTACTATACCCTTCCCTCTTATATTCTCTGTTTCTTCTTCTTTCTTCATTATCCTGTTATGTTTTCCAAACTTTCGATTTTATGTAAAATTGCTCTCTCCCCTTACATACCTTGGCAGGCAATAAAAGCACTCCTTTCTTTTTGCACGTTGAACTGATCAGACTGTTGGATGTAATGTTTAGGTGCGTTGCCACTTCTCCATCCTGCTCTGTGTTACCAGGGGAATATGGGTTCTTTTTTCTTTTTACTGCCAAACTTTTTGTTTGTTCTGTATATTATAATAGTACAAGGATAGACTTTGTTCCAGAGTATAATCATATCTGAAATCTAATGTGGCATTTACTAATGAGTTTTAACTATGGAATATCATGTGGCACAATAATGGTTTTTACTTCAATAGGATCATGGTAGCAGAAATGTGGAGAGGACCATGTGTCATTCTGACTATGATTTTATATTGTTTACTCTTGAAATAACTCTAAAGATTGATAAGACTGTGTATATACAGCCTTAGTAATTAATTTTTCTCATCAGTTTACTCTTAGTTTGTCTCTTGATTTATAGGTCCCAAGGAATCCTGATATCCCAAATCCAGCTCTGGCTCAAAGAGAAGAGCAAAAAAAGATTGATGGAGCTGAACCTCTTACACCAGAAGAGACTGAAGAAAAGGAAAAACTTCTCACCCAAGTAAAATATTTTCAATGGCTGAAATTCTTAGTCAATCGATAGAAAAAAAGAAAATACAGATCACACTTATTTTTTTTGTATGGGCCTAGTATCCTAGTTTGACACACCAACAAAACTCAGGGCTATTTTGTAAACATGTTTAGACCAAAATCCCTATTTTTAAAAATTGATCTTATAGAATATGCCCTTTTGGAAATACTGGGTGGTATGTATATGCAAAATATAAGTGTAAAGTATTAGCAGTATGACACACATTTTGCCAATTATAATAAGGTCACTGAATCCATATTTGAATACTGATAGACAGTAGTTATTAACATATTCTTTTTTGTTTTTTGAGATAGTCTTGCTCTGTCACCCAGGCCGGAGTGCAGTGGTGCAATCTCAGCTCACTGCATCCTCCACCTCCCGGGTTCAAGTGATTCTCCTGCCCCAGCCTCCCAAGTAACTGGAATTACAGGCACCCGCTACCATGCCTGGCTAATTTTTGTGTTTTTAGTAGAGATGGGGTTTTGCCATGTTGGCCAGGCTAGTCTCAAACTCCTGACCTCAAGTGATCCGCCCACCTCGGCCTTCCAAAGTGCAGCTGATATTACAGGTGTGAGCCACCGCCCCAAGCGTGTTATTAGCATATTCTTGAAAATTTAAATTTCTTTTGTTTATAGATGTGAATTGTCTCCCGAAGTTATATTCTACTAATTTTTTATTAATGGAATAGTTTTGTAATTTTCAAAATTAATTTTATTTCTTTTTAGAATTTTCATGCAATGATGAGATATTTCTGAAGATTTTTAAGGTGGTCATTGTGTGACAATTATTAAATTAGAAAGGTTTCCATTTGAACAAAATATTAATGCTTTCAAGTTATTATTGCTATAATGAGTTTTACGAGTGTTCTACTTCTAAAATAAACTATAGTAGGTAAAAAGAATTTCAGCACAGAAGGCTTGCAATGTAAGCAAAATGTGTACTGTAAGACATTACTTTAGTATAGAGGGTTGCCAGCAAGATTTATTTATTCAACAAATTTTCAACAGTGTGCAATGCATAATAGCAGGTAATTCTCCACATTAATTATTGAAAGATAGTTTTTATATTTATATGTTATTTATTATATAGGTCTTTGCTGTAACATGTAATTTTATTGTATGTGTATTGGATTTTCACAAATTACATTCATAAGTTTTTGAACCAAATGCCTGGAAGTAATAAAGTTTAGTTTGAAAATATAATTGCAGATGGCTGAATGTTAGAACTTACCGCAGGATAAAATAAAACATGTAAATATTCATTTTCTATTTTCAAAATGTATTTCCTGAATGCAAAAGTGAAGTTACGGCTTTAGAATGCTACATGGCTTGGAGTATATTGTGAATGTATGATATAACATGAATATACAGTCTCAACTGAGATAATATTTTAGTTTGTGATTAGAAATATAATCAGTTTTCTGCCCCTCCTAGTAGATGAATTCATTTTTGTCCTTCTCTGCTACCTTAAATAATTAATCTTTTTCAAAAACCATGGCAGTACATAGGAACAAAATGTGGGGTCATCTGAAATCTTTATCGACTAAAAGCCAGGGATAGAGTTTTGCAATGTCTAGAGTATCACATTTATGTTAGTTGGGGCTCGAGGAGTGGAAGACAAATTCTTGGTCTTGTGACTTCACAGACATGCTAATAATGCCAAGGGAATTTAAAACACTGGCTAAAGTGTTTTATGTTTTAGTAAAGAAATTGAGTGGCTCCAATAACATTCTGCTTGTAGAAGTTCTATTTAGGAACATAATTTAGAACAGAAATTATTTATTCCCACTAGTTCAGAATGATGTAAAGAGTTAGAATTTTTTTTTTTTTTGCATTCTCTTTTGGTTATTCTTAGTGTTCTTTTGATTTAGTGTATCCACATTTCTCTCTCTTAATTTACATGGGAACAGATCTGTGAAAAAAATCATTGAAGTACTAGAATATCACGACTTCAGCATTTATATTAGCATTTTTATTTTCATGCATTTGTATTTTAATGTAGTAGGCATCTATAAAATATGAAATTAAAAACTACAGAAGATCTTGGAACTATATATCAACTCTAAGTACTTGGAGAGGATTACATTCTCTTTGTAATAGAAAAGCAGTTATTTCTGTAACAACTGTCACTCAACTTTTGATTCCAACATAAAATATGTGCAATTTTATGAGGAGAAACATTTTAAGTCTTTTAAAGTGTTTTTAAATGTATCATTGTATAGAAGTAAATAGGACAATAAATGGATTTATTAATTTAACCTCTATTGATAATGCTTAACTTTTTGTTCACAGGGTTTCACAAACTGGACTAAACGAGATTTTAACCAGTTTATTAAAGCTAATGAGAAATATGGAAGAGATGACATTGATAACATAGCTCGAGAGGTAGAGGGCAAATCCCCTGAGGAGGTCATGGAGTATTCAGGTTTGTATATAATTTGAAACATGGTGTTATATTTTAACGTTACTCATTTATTTAGCACTAATTTAATTGTACCTTTGTTCAGAGATGTTTTAAACTTTTATGAATAAGACATAGATGAGAGTAAAAACTGTACTTGTATTTCTATGAAAAGATTATAAGATTTATCCTAACAAACTGACTGCTATTGTTTCTGTCACCTAGCTAAAAGAGCCAAATAAAGCTCGATAAAACAAGGGTGGCTATTGGATAAGCATTGACAAAATTAGTTTCCCACCTTCCCACCTCTGGAATTTGGTCCTCTTCTGGTTCAGTTCTGAGATTCGTATTCAGTGGACTGAATTCATGCCTTTCTTTCTAGGTTGTCCTTAAAGTAGAGAGTTCCCGTCAGGCCCATTTAGATGCTCAAACACCCTCAGAGTTCCAACCTTTTCCAGAGAGTTCCTGTGGGTCCCATTAACTTGAGGCTAGCGGGCACAGAGCTGAAAAGGTTGCTTTAATCAATCTGTTAACTGGTCCTCGAATCCTCTCCCTCTCTTACTCACCTGTGTTGTTGAGCTCGACCAGAATCAGTTTAGCTGCTGAAGCATATGGATTTTTTTTACACTTACTGGTTTATTATAAAGGATATTGCAAAGGATACAGATGAAGTGTGTAGGGCAAGGTATGGGCCAAAGGGCGCAGCGCTTCAGTGCCCTCCCTGGGCACGCCACCCTCCAGAAACCTCCTCGTGCTTAGCTATCCAGAAATCTTATTTAAAATAGGTAAATATGTCTAGCAAGTTTTCTATATGTAGTATATAGGACTTTTCTAACTTCTAAATAGGTTCAGCTCTTAAAATTACAATTTGAAACAAGGTGTTTAGAATCTAGAGCATTTTTTGTCATTGAAACAATGGCAAAGTAGGTTTAAGTTTACAAAGTAGGTTTAAGTTTCTATGATAGCCCCTGCCCCAAATCTGTTTAACCTAACCACTGAAATTCTGTTTTTGCAATAGTAGGAAAGAAATATTACAGTAACAATAAATATACTAAAAATTAATAATGGCTAGGAACAGCTTTTAATTTATCTAGCATGCTAGTGCTTGAAGAAATCCAGATTTAAGTAGAGAGATTTTTTCTTCTGGAAATCTAAAAGGGTCTTCTGGGGGGACTTTAGAGGTCAGTTGTATTGAGTTTTTATTACATACATTAAGTTTATGAACTTCCTTTTCCTTGATACCAGCATGACATTACTATTACTCTGAACATTTAGCACATAAATTTAGGGCATTTGGAGGCTTAGGGGAAAAAATAGATTGAAGAGATAAATTTTAGCATCAAGAGTTGAATGAAAAGAATGTAAAAGGGTATGTGCAGAGAGATTTTTAAGAAGAATTTTCTTCAGAAGATAGGCAGGGAGATAGCATCAGTGTGTGTGAAGTTGCAAGAAAAAATGTGATTTAAAAAGATTGTCCTGTCAGACATTCTTTCAAATTTGACACCAGGCCAGGTGGCATGACTAGCTCAGGACTATTTAATTGCTGCCTGCCAGGTTGGGGGCCATGTCACAGGGAGGGGACATTGCAATGAGTTTGTTGTAGTTGGTTACAGTAAGAAAGAAACGTATACAATTGGCCACCCTTGAATATACAGTATCTTGTACATAGCAGTTGTTTAAATATTTGTTGAATGAATAAGTGAGTGAATGAATAAATGAACACAGGTGCTTATAAAAATCAGAGTGCTCACATACCTTTCTTGATAGGCTCTAAAAATGAAAAGCTTGAGGATGTGGAGTATGTCATTAAAAGGCCTTTCATTGAAGTCATAAGATGTGACATATTAATACAGCCAGATTATTTGGCTCATCTATAAAATCTGGTTGAGTGACTTGAAGTATTTTTCAGTGTGTATGCAATTAAAATCCCAATGAGTTTTTTTTTTTTTTTTAATATAACGAGAAAAGGGTATTGCAAGTAAGTTTAAAAACACACTATTGGTCATTGGAAATACTGTAAGATGATTAGTGAGTGATTCCAAAAGCAAATGACAATTTCAGGAGAAATGGCTGCTCCATAGAAAAAATTTGAGCAATCTGTTCATAATAGCTTGGGTTTTTTGTTTGTTTGTTTGTTTTTGAGACAGAGTGTCACTCAGTCACCCAGGCTGGAGTGCAGTGGCATAATCTTGGCTCACTGCAGCCTCCACTTTCCGGGTTCAAGCAATTCTCCCGCCTCAGCTTCCTGAGTAGCTGGGATTACAGGCACGCACCACCATGCGCAGCTAATTTTCATATTTTTAGTAGAGACGAGGTTTCACCATGTTGACCAGGCTGGTCTCAAACTCCCAACCTCAGGCAATCTGCCTACCTCGGCCTCCCAAAGTGCTGGGATTACAGTGTGAGCCACTGCGCACGGCCCATAGTAGTTTGTTTTTGCATGCTAGGAAGCTATATTCACTGTTTATATATTGCTCTCTCCTGTGTCACTTTATGTGTTTGGTCCCTTTTCTATCATGTTTGAGTAAAAAGCCTATCTTACATCAGTATCTGCACCATCTTTTGAAATCCTAGTCATTTGGGATGGATCATAAGATTCCATACTATTTCATAAAGGGAACATTGCTAGCCTAAAACCTTGTTGAGGTCTTATTTTTAAGTGAAAAATTAGTAGTATTTAATAATTGGACATATTACATATATAAGATGAATGTGAATCTTAATTTTAAGAAGTACAGACTCACTGCATTCTTTCCCATTAATTCGTTATTCTACAATTCTTTGGATTTATTTGCTTAAATGATAGGATTTTAAAGAAATAACTCTGTTTTTCAGCCGTATTTTGGGAACGTTGCAATGAATTACAGGACATTGAGAAAATTATGGCTCAAATTGAACGTGGAGAAGCAAGAATTCAACGAAGGATCAGTATCAAGAAAGCCCTGGATGCCAAAGTACTATATTTTATGTCAAATTATTATTAGATCGTTTTAATTGATATGGTGGTCAGCTTTGACTTCTTACTGCACGTTCAATTAAAAGCACTATTTTGTTTAAATACACAGATTGCAAGATACAAGGCTCCATTTCATCAGTTGCGCATTCAATATGGAACCAGCAAAGGAAAGAACTATACTGAGGAAGAAGATAGATTCTTGATTTGTATGTTACACAAAATGGGCTTTGATAGAGAAAATGTATATGAAGAATTAAGACAGTGTGTACGAAATGCTCCCCAGTTTAGATTTGACTGGTTTATCAAGTCTAGGACTGCCATGGTATGTATTCCTTTCTTACCGATTTCCTCCAACTTTTTATTTTGAAAAATTTCAGACGCCGTATATCCTTCACCTAGATTCTCCAGTTAACATTTTGGCACATTGGTGCTCTCTCTTTCTCTCTCTCTGTATATATATCTATACATATGCAGCACCTATACATACCTGTAGAATCTATACTTTGTATTAAAAATATGGGGGCATCTATATTCTATATTCTGAAATGCATATCTATATTTTATAAGTATACTTAACTATATTTCTGAACCATTTGAAAATTACAGACAATGTGAGTGTTCACCTCTAAATACTTAAGCATGTATCTCCTAAGAATAATGACATTTTCTTACATAACCACAGTCCCACCTGAAAACATTGATTCAGTAATGTCATTTAGTATATAGTCCATGTATAAGCTTTTCCAGTGGCCCCCAAAATGCTCTTTATAGCTGTTTTTTTTAAAATTGATGATCCTACAAGTTTCACACATTGCATTTCGTTGTTGGGTCTCTTTAATCTCTTTTAATCCACAACTTTTTGGTTTTCGTGATCATGACTTTTTAAAGGTGTCCAGGCTAGCTGTCTTGTAGAATGTCCCACATGTGGATTTGCCTCATTACTCATTGTAAGATTTAGGTTCAACATATTTGGCAAGAGTGCTATGGAAGTGATGTATTTTTTATTGCATCCCATCAGAAGGCACATTATGTCATGTTGTCACACTGTTGGTGATGCTAAGTTTGGTCACTTGTTAATGTGCAGATCTCCAGAGCTCTCCACTTTAGAGGTATATTTTCCCATTTGTAATTAAGCAGATTATACTTGAGACTATGTGAATGACTTAAAGGTGGACTTTCAATGAAAAGGAGTTGTTGCCTAAATTGAGTTTTTTTTAGGAAACAGAATATTTAAGTTGAAGAGATATTTTATTTTAGCTTATGTGATTTCCTCCATTACTTTCTAATGTGAATTGTGTTCCTATTCTAGTCCTACTTAGCAGTGGTGTTCATGATGATTTTGAAATACATGTAACACATTTTTTTTTTTTTTTTTTTTTTTGAGGCGGAGTCTCGCTCTGTCGCCCGGACTGGAGTGCAGTGACCGGATCTCAGCTCACTGCAAGCTCCGCCTCCTGGGTTTACGCCATTCTCCTGCCTCAGCCTCCCGAGTAGCTGGGACTACAGGCGCCCGCCACCTCGCCCGGCTAGTTTTTGTATTTTTAGTAGAGACGGGGTTTCACCGTGTTAGCCAGGATGGTCTCGATCTCCTGACCTCGTGATCCGCCCGTCTCGGCCTCCCAAAGTGCTGGGATTACAGGCTTGAGCCACCGCGCCCGGCCATGTAACACATTTTTAATGTTGACATTGTTAATCTTTTGTCAGCCAAGGTAATTAAGACAAAAGTAGATTTATGCAGCCTAAAAATTAAAAGCAACCAGAAACTAACAATCCAAACAATATTTTTGTGACTAGTCATAAAATAGGATACATTTTTCTTAGCTGCTACCTATCATAAATATCTTTTTGTCTAAAAGTTGGGACTGAGTGTGAAACAATGCTTAATATTTTGCTTGACTCACTTTATATTTTCAGTTCAAGTTGAATAAAAAGGAAAAATCTGGGTTACTGTAGTGAAGACATTAATTTTGGCAGATGCCTTAGAAGATCACATGTTTGTTAAAACTTTAACAAAAATTTAGAGTGTGTGGAATATGTCCATCAAATTTATGAATGGCGTATGCTTGGAGAGCTAGCAGACATTTTAGACCAAGGCATGATCCAGAAGGAACTAGAGCAGTTGGTATGATGGGTCAGTTGAATCTAGCAGCACAACATTATTTATTTATTTATATATTTATTTATTTATTTTTATATGTATGTAGGCATTTATTTATTTATTTTGAGACGGAGTTTCACTCTTGTCACCCAGGCTGGAGTGCAGTGGTGCAATCTTGGCTCACTGCAACCTCCACCTCCCAGGTTCAAGCAGTTCTCCTGTCTCAGCCTCCCGAGTAGCTGGGATTACAGGCGCCTGCCACCACGTCCAGCTAACTTTTGTATTTTTAGTAGAGACGGGGTTTCACCATGTTGGCCAGGCTGGTCTCAAACTCCTGATCTCAGGTGATCCACCTGCCTCGGCCTCCCAAAGTGCTGGGATTATAGGCGTGAGCCATTGTGCCTAGCAAACATGACGTTTAATGGGGATAAGTGTAAAGTGCTATACTTGTACAAAAGACTATGAAAAGATATATATGTTAGCAAGATATAGTAGGAAGAATTAAGAAAAGAATAAAAAAGATAGGTAATCTGTAGCATGAAGGACTGAGGTTAGATATAGGGGAGAGTTGTTTTATAAGGTTCTTTGTGTCATTGAAATAGATTATTGAAGAACAATGTAGAATAGCTTTTCATCAGCCTTTGAAAGTGGAATGCTATTTTGACTCTCTGAAGATATTGGCGGTGAGTTACTTGGCCTTTTAAGGTCCCCTTTAGCACGGTGAATCTATGACTATGTTTAGCAGAGAACTTTTAAAAGCCATGCGGGATAAATCTTTTAGCCATTTGGGGTTTTATACATGTAATGATTTAATTTAGAGCACCACTAACAGCTTGTAAAAGACAAAAGCCTAGTTGCATTTGTCAGTTAATCATGTTTTAGAACAAACATACCCTTTTCTGTGATAGAATAGTTATTGAATTTTGAGTTTTTATTTCAGTGATATTTTGCTATTTTTTAAAAAGGTTGAGAGCTTAATGCTGTTTTCAGTTTCTGGAATCATTAAACCAGTAGGACGAAACGCATTCAAACTGCAAGGAAAATCTTATACTATTTATAATGTGAACACAACTGTGGAACTACATAACCTTATTTTATTTTCTAAGAAAAAAATCCAGTATAATATTACCAACCACTAGATGTCTCTGAACTCCCTTGTAAAAAATCTGTTTTTCCTCCATCTTCTTTTTACAAAACATTTACCTCTGTACTCTTTCTTTACCGAGAAATTTAAATCTCAAGTATATTTTCTAAAAAGCACATATTAACTATTTAAATGATCATAAAATGAAATCTTTTTTGTCTGTTAAAAATGAAGACATTTCTGTCTTCAATTACCTTCTAGAAAGTGGAATTTATTATTTCTGAACAATCTTCAAAAACATGCAGTAGTTTATTTTGTATTTAAATATTTTAATTGAAAAGTTTTATTTATTTTTTTCTATTAAATTTTTATTTCCCTTCTAGTTAATGGATAATTTTTGCTTATAATTCTGGATTTAGAGTATAAATAATATATTTTAAAATACACATACATTTGGAACTTCTTTTTAGAATATTTCGTGATAGTATCAACAATTAGGAAATTATAGAAATGGATTGATAGTCCTTGATGATCTTCTTTTCCCCTTTCATTTTTAATAACTGTTCTGTATAGTGAATCACATTCACAATCTGGGAAGAGAAACTGCCCCCTTTGAAAGAGGCACTTATGATTTCTGAAATACAAAGAAGTTATTTCACTGAAAAATCCCATCTTAGAACTACAGAGAATGTAATTTGATTCATTATGTGAGTGTGTCACCGTGTTCAAATGAAAATCTTACTAATGATTGAACTTAGCTTACTAAAGATACCTTTAAAAATGATCTTGCTTAAAGATGACCCTTTTCTTTCTCAGAGACATGAATAGTCTGAAATGCATCTTATAAAAAGTAGAAACCTTGATAGTTGTATTTTATTCAGAGATCTCAAAGTACTGAATTCATGGCTTCTGACTTAACTAACAGTCATAAAGTGCTTAAAGGCACGAACTTCCGCTTCTAAATATGACTCACTTTGAAAGCCTTCAGCTAAAGGTTGCAGATTTCTTTGAGGCTCTTTTTCATTAAAAAATGCTAGCTATACAAAAGAGAAAATGAGTTTCAGTTCAATTTCTCTGTACTAAAAGGATTGTGATTTCTTTCTCTGAGAATTTGTGTGGTCTTTAAGTAAGTAATCAGTCTCTATTGAACTACATAAACAAGTAGGAAGGATATGATCAACTTAGCTTTTTAAGCTCAGAGCATATGAATTGCCCTACCATTTTCTTTCTAAGAAAACCATCCTAGAATAAGGTCATAGTCTTAGGATAGTCAAAAACTATCAGAGTTAAAAGGACCTTTACCAAATAACCATAAGAGGAAGTAATACTTTGTATTTATATGGTACCTTTTATATAATGCTTGCCAATTCCTTTACCAACATTAGCTTAATTTTCTTGCCACTTCTTTTAGGAAATGAATGTCAGGAGAGTATCTCTGTTCATTTAGTGACAGACTAAACGTGACTGGGAGATTCGAGAAGAATCTGAGAGGTCCAAAAGGTCTAGCACATTAGTCAGTTTACTGCAAAGGACATGTGGAAAGAGTACCCAAAATTCAATCAGTAATTCTTTGTACCTTCTTAGGTCCTTCTAAGTACTTAAAGTAGAAAAAGCAGAATTTAACTCTCTGAAATAAGGAACTTTTCTTGATAGAACCATTTATTGTATTATTTGCAGGGTTGCTTTGACTCTTAATTTTAGTTTTTTAAAAAAATGTTACCTTTTAACCTCTGGGGAGCTTTTTCCTTTTCCAGCCAGCTCAAGAGTCTGTGTGTACATTGCCTGTGGCCTTGTATATATTAGAATTGAATCCGAGTATTAGTAATTAGTCATTACAATTACCCTGTCTGTTGTAGTAGTTTCAATGCATTTTTCTGATAGCATCTCAGAAAGAGAATCACATACTGTGGTATACAATGTAATAAAAATTTTGTTATTACTGCTTGTCTTCAAATCACAGCTTTATTATAAATGAAAGTGTTTTCTATTTAAAAGGTAAGAAAATGACGTTCTCCATTAGAATTGTAGGAAAAAAATACTTTTTAGAAAATACTGCTTTGGCTCTTTATTAACTTCCCTGTTTTTGGCTTATCAGGAGGTATTAAATATTAATTAGGTTATTGGTTCAGCACAGGATATTTTAAAATTATCAGTCCAGTCAGAAATGGATTTTCTTTACAGATACTTTAGAAAAATGACAGTCAAATTAAAAATTTGCCAACTTGTTCTATAGTCACAGTAGCACTTCTTTTTGCTGCTTATGGAGTGTAGTCTAGGAAAATTTCATAAGGAAAGACAGCTACTCATGATTTTTAATTTCCATGTTAGTACTTAGTTGTGTGATAACAGCTAATTTTTTTTTTCTCGGCTTACTGCAACCTCCGCCTCCCGGGTTCAAGTGATTCTTGTGCCTCAGCCTCCCAAGTAGCTGGGATTACAGGTGCACACACTATGACCGGCTAATTTTTAATGTTTTTGGTAGAGATGGGATTTCACCATATTGGCCAGGCTGGTCTTGAACTCCTGACCTCAAGTGATCCATCCACCTTGGTCTCCCAAAGTGCTGGGATAACAGGCATGAGCCACCACGCTCGGCCTAATATTGATATTTTAGAGCATTACATTCTTAGTAGAGTATGAAAAATATGAATTAATACATCATTAGTAAAACTGATAAACTGTAAAATGTACTGATGGGTTCTTCTTGACTATAGAATTAAAATATTTGAAACTACATATATTTATGCACTTAGGAATTTATTACTTCCTCATGCACTTAAAAGACTAAAACGTTCTTTTCTTATTAAATTTTTTTTTTATTTTTTAACAACAGGGTCTTTATCTCTCTTGCCCAGCTGGAGTGCAGTGGCATGATCATGGGTCACTGCAGCCTAAAACTCCTGCACGCAAGCAAACCTCCCACTTCAGCCTCCGAAGTAGCTGGGACTACAGGCGCATGTCACTGCACACATCTGGCTTTTTCAGTTTTTGTGAAGATGGGGTCTCACTGTGTTGCCCAGGCTGGTCTTGAACTCCTGGGTTCAAGCAGTCCTCCTGCCTCGGCCTCCCAGAGTATCAGGATTACAGGCATGAGCCACTGTGCCTGGCCACAATTATTAATAGTTATATTTAAAGAGACCAGCATAGCACTTGACTCAGAGTAGGCGTTCAGTGAATAAATGGGCATAGAACTGTTGTATTTAAGTTTGCTTCCATCCCATAGACTCCTACAGTTGGACCACATTTGGATAGAATGCAAGCAGATATGCCAGTGGGTTGGAGTTCATTTTACTTTTCCTTTAAAATAACTTTTTCTAAGGTTAGACTTTATTTGGCTATCATCCCTGCAGCTTTTATTTATTCATAAACTTGAATAGCCAGTTATAAATGTGTTTTATTATGCAGCAATAGTGTTCGATTTGGTACCTTGAACTGTTGTAACAATCTGACATGAGATACAATTAATGCACTAACAGGGGTTCATTTAAGGTATTTATTCTTACGCATTACCTTGTGAGGAAGTGATACAACATTTTCTTTTTTCTTTTTCTTTTTTTTTTGAGACGGAGTCTTGCTGTGTTGCCAGGCTGGAGTGCAGTGGTGCAATCTCAGCTCACTGCAACCTCTGCCTCCCGGGATCAAGTGATTCTCCTGCCTCAGCCTCCCGAGTAGCTGGGACTACAGGCCTGTGCCACCACACCCAGCTAATTTTTTGTATTTTTAGTAGAGATGAGGTTTCACCATGTTGGCCTGGATGGTCTTGATTTCTTGACCTCATGATCTGCCCACCTCGGCCTCCTAAAGTGCTGGGATTACAGGTGTGAGCCACTGCGCCCAGTGATACAGTAGTTTCTAAATAGTAATGCTTAAGCAGCAGCAGTTACATAAAAGCGTCATAACATTTAATACTTGTTTGTGAAATGTAGGACATGTTTATTTGAATATTAACTTTCATATAATTGCCTGTGTGCATTTTAGTATAGACTGCCATTGCTTTTTGTTAGTATGATAGAGATTCAAAACTGACTAGGAACTTGGGAAATATGCTGCAGAATGTATAGGTGAAGACATCGATTAAAAAAGAGCAAAGGTGAAACAATGTCCATTTTGTTTTACTAAGAGCTGTAGAAGAAAATTCTGACCTCATAGAACTTTACCTACAAATTCAGAGGCACAAATGTGGAGTGGAGTTTTTTGTGTGCCCTTGCTCATTCAGCTGCTTTTGACTTTCAACCATAACAGGCACAGACCTTCTGTCATTCAGACTTAGGTAGGCTTAGTGTCTAGGATTTTAGTACATAGGAAATGTAATGTGGATCCTCTTTAATCTATTTCAATAAGTCACTTCAAGTCTACTGATGCTTTCTCTGCCTTTTGAATTGATGCTTTGAAGCTGAGTATTGGAGCAAAGGATATTTGAACTTAGTGCCCAGGATGATTGATATTCACCACACACTAAGGGGCAGTGCCGCTCACTGCAAACATTACATCATTTATTAAAGGTGGAGATACATATCCTAGTATTCAAAAATTGAAACTTGAGTGACTTTGCTTTGAATAGAATCATAAACTGTTAAAGAGGTATGGAGAAGCAAGGCAGCACAATTTTGTTTAAAGTGAAGCTGAGTCTGTAGCTTAAAACAGGACTTGCAAACTGTGGCCCACCACCTGTTTTTGTGTGGCCTGAAAGCAAAGAATGATTTTTATATTTTTAAGTGGTTGAAAGAAATCAAAAGAAGAAGGATTTTTTGCTGCAACATGTGAAAATGATACAAAATTCACATTCTAGGATTCATAAGTACGATTTTTTGGAAAATGGCCACACATTTGTTTATGTATTGTCTTTGGCTGTTTTCATGCTACAATGGCAGAGCTGAATAGTTGTGACAGAGATTGTGTGGTCTGCAAAGTCAAAAATATTTGCTGTCAGGCTCTTTATAGAAACTATGTACCAACACCTGGCTTAAAAGTATGTGTAAGAAAGGTGGAAAGAATTATAAGCAAGGGTTGATATAAGTGTTACACAATTCTATAAGAAATGGGTTAAGTGAAGGATGGGTGTATAAAGGTAGAGGATATTTAGCCTTAAAGAGGAGTATTTGGGGACCTAGGGGTGACTGTGATAGAGGCATGGGAACTTCCTTGAAATATGTGAAAGATTGTCATATGGAAGAGGAAATCAGCTTGTTCTCTAATGCCTACAAAAGTTAGACCTAGAACCAATTTTTGGAAACCATGAGGTAGCAAATTATAGCTTTGCATAAAGGAACATTTTTAACTTGTCCAAAGTTGGAATAGCCAGCCTTGTGAGGTAGTGAGTACCCCGTCATTGGAATAATTCAGGCAGGCTGTACGACTAATTAGCAAGGACCTAGTAGTAGGGATTCAAACGTCAACCTGAATGACTTTTAAAATTTCCTTTATGATTTTATGAACTACTAGTGAGAATCTGTATCAAGAAAATATTTCTGAGTACATAGTACACTTTTGATTACATCACTCCTCCTGCTCAAAAATTGTTTATAGGATCCTTTTGTCAATGGAATTAAGTAAAATTTTTAAGTTCTTTGTTCTTAGTTCCCAGGTTCTTTACACAGGCACACATTGGAGACATTGCAGGTTCAGTTCCAGACCACCACAATAAAACAAATATCACAATAAAGCAAGTCACATGAATTTTTTGGTTTCTCAATGCATATACAAGTTTTGTCTATAAGGCAAGCAATAGTATTATGTCTAAAAAAGTACTTACTTTAATTAAAAATACTTTATTGCTTAAAAATGTTAACAATCATCTGAGCCTTTAGCAAGTTGTAATCTTTTTGCTGGTGGAGGGTCTTGCCTCAATGTGAGTGGCTGCTGACTGATCAGGGTGGTGGTTGCTGAAGATTGGGGTGGCTGTGGCAATTTCTTCAGAGAAGACAGCAATGAAGTGTGCCACATTGATTGACTCCTCCTTTCACAAAAGATTTATCTTTGGCTTGTGATGCTGTTTTATAGCATGTTACAGTAGAGCTTCTTTCAAAATTGGAGTCAGTCCTCTCAAATCTTGCCAATCCTTTATTAACTAATTTTATGTACAATTCTGAATCCTTTGTTGTCATCTCAACAGTGTTCATAGCATCTTCACCAGGAGTAGATGTCTTCTCGAGTAACCACTTTCTTTGTTCATCCATAAGAAGCAACTCCTCATCCATTCAAGTTTTATCATGAAATTGCAGCATCTCAGTCACATCTTCAGGCTCCACTTCTAATTCTAGTTCTCTTGCTATTTCCACCACATCTGCAGTGACTTCCTCCACTAAAGTCTTGAATTCCTCAAAGTCATCCATGAGGATTGGAATCACCTTCTTCCAAACTCTTGTTAATATTGACATTTTGACTTCCTTCCATGAATCACAAATGTTCTTAATGGCATCTAGAATGATGAATCCTTTCCAGAAGGTTTTCAATTTACTTTGCCCAGATCCATCAGAGGAATCACTATTTATGGCAGCTATAGTCTTATAAAATGTATTTCTTAAATAATATGACTTGAAAGTCAGAATTACTCCTTGATCCATGGGCTGCAAATGAATGTTGTATTAACAGGCATGAAAACCATCAATATTCTTATATGTTATCTCCATCGGAACTCTTGGGTGACCAGGTGCAATGTCAAAGAGCAATAATATTTTGAAAGGAATCTTTTTTTGAGGAGTAGGGTCTCAACAGTGGGTTTAAAATATTCAGAAAACCATACTATAAATAGTGCTGTCACCCCAGGCTTTGTTGTTCCATTTCTAGAGCTAAGGTAGAGTGGATTTAGCATAATTTTTGAGGGCCCTAGGATTTTTCAGAATAATAAATGAGCATTGGTTTCAATTTAAAGTCACCAGCTGCATTAGCCCCTAACGAGTAAACATGTCATTTGAAGCTTTGAAGCTGGGCATCTGCTTTTCCTCTCTAGTTATGAAAGTCCTAGATGGCATCTTCTTCTAATATTAGGGTATTTTGTCTCCATTGAAAGTTCATTGGTTAGTGTGGCCACCCTCATCAATTATCTTAGCTAGATTTTTCTGGATAACTTGCTGCAGCTTCTCCATCAGCACTTGCTGTTTCCCCTTGCACTCTTATGTTACGGAAACAGCGTCTTTCTTTAAACTTCATGAACCAACCTCCGCCAACTTTAAACTTTTCTTCTGCACCTTCCTCACCTCTCTCAGCCTTCATAGAACTTTGAAGAGTTAGGATCTTGCTCTGAATGAGGCTTTGACTTAAGGGAATGTTGTGGCTGGTTTGATCTATCCAGACCACTAAAACTTTTTCCATATCAGCAATAAGGCTGTTTGACTTTCTTACCACTTGTGTGTTCAGTGGCGTAGCATTTTTTTTTTTTTTTAAATTGTACTTTACATTCTGGGATGCATGTGCAGAACATGCAGGTTTGTTACATAGGTATACACGTGCCATAGTGGTTTGCTGCACCCATCAATCCAGCATCTACATTAGGTATTTCTCCTAATGCTATCCCTCCCCTAGTGTCCCACCCCCCGACAGGCCCCAGTGTGTGATGTTCCCCTCCTTGTGTCCATGTGTTCTCATTGTTCAACTCCCACTATGAGTGAGAACATGCTGTATTTGGTTTTCTGTCCTTGGGTTAGTTTGCTGAGAATGATGGTTTCCAGCTTCATCCATGTCCCTGCAAAGGACATGAACTCATCTTTTTTTATGGCTGCATAGTATTCCATGGGGTATATGTGCCACATTTTCTTTATCCAGTCTATCATCGATGGGCATTTGGGTTGGTTCCAAGTCTTTGCTATTGTGAACAGTGCTGCAATAAACATACATGTGCATGTGTCTTTATATTAGAATGATTTCTAATCCTTTGGATGTATACCCAGTAATGGGATTGCTGGGTTAAATGGTATTTCTGGTTCTAGATCCTTGAGGAATTGCCACGCTGTCTTCCACACTGGAGGAACTGGTTGACCTAATTTACACTCCCACCAACAGTGTAAAAGCATTCCTATTTCTCCACATCCTCTCCAGCATCTGTTGTTTCCTGACTTTTTAATGATTGCCATTCTAACTGGTGTGAGAGGTGTCTCATTGTGGTTTTGATTTGCACTTCTCTAATGACCAGTGATGTTGAGCTTTTTTCATATGTTAGTTGGCTGCATAAATATCTTGTTTTGAGAAGTGTGTGTTCATATCCTTTGCCCACTGTTTAATGGGGTTGTTTGGGTTTTTTTCTTGTAAATTCGTTGAAGTTCCTTGTAGATTCTGGATATTAGCCCTTTATCAGATGGATACATTGCAGAGATTTTCTCCCATTCTCTAGTTTGCCTGTTCACTCTGATGATAGTTTCTTTTGCTGTGTAGAAGCTCTTTAGTTTAAGTAGAGCCCATTTGTCAATTTTGGCTTTTGTTGTCATTGCTTTTGGTGTTTTACTCATGAAGTCTTTGCCCAGGCCTGTGTCCTGAATGGTATTGCCTAGGTTTTCTTCAAAGGTTTTTATGGTTTTAGGTCTTATGTTTAAGTCTTTAATTCATCTTGAGTTAATTTTTGTATAAGGTGTAAGGAAGGGGTCTAGTTTCAGTTTTCTGCGTATGGCTAGCCAGTTTTCCCAACACCATTTATTAAATAGGGAATCCTTTCCCCATTGCTTATTTTTGTCAGGTTTGTCAAAGATCAGATGATTAGATGTGTGATGTTATTTCTGAGGCTTCTGTTCTGTTCCATTGGTCTGTATGTCTGCTTTGGTACCAATACCATGCTGTTTTGGTTACTGTAGCCTTGTAGTGTAGTTTAAAGTCAGGTAGCGTGATACCTCCAGCTTTGTTCTTTTTGTTTAGGATTGTCTTGGCTCTACGGGCTATTTTTTGGTTCCATATGAAATTTAAAGTAGTTTTTTCTAATTCTGTGAAGAAAGTCAAGGGTAGCTTGATGGGGATAGCATTTAATCTATAAATTACTTTGGGCAGTATTGCCATTTTCACGATATTGATTCTTCCTATCCATGAGCATGGAATGTTTTTCTATATGTTTGTGTCCTCTCTTATTTCCTTGAGCAGTGGTTTGTAGTTCTCTTTGAAGAGGTCCTTCACATCCCTTGTAAGTTGTATTCCTAGATATTTTATTCTCATGGTAGCAATTGTGAGTTGGAGTTCACTCATGATTTGGCTCTCTGTTTGTCTATTATTGGTGTATAGGTATGCTTGTGATGATTGCACATAGATTTTATATCCTGAGACTTTGCCGAAGTTGCTTATCAGCTTAAGGAGATTTTGGGCTGAGACAATGGGGTTTTCTAAATATACAATCATGTCATCCACAAACAGAGACAATTTGACTTCCTCTCTTCCTATTTGAATACCGTTTCTTTCTTTCTCTTGCCTGATTGCCCTGGCCAGAACTTCCAATACTGTGTTGAATAGGAGTGGTGAGAGAGGACATCCTTGTCTTGTGCCAGTTTTCATAGGGAATACTTCCAGTGGAATAGCAGTTTTAATTTCCTCCAAGAGTCCTTTGCATTCACAACTTGGCTACTTGTTTAGCTCAAGAGGCCTAGCTTTTGGCCTGCCTCAACTTCCTCACTAAGCTTAATCATTTCTAGCTTTTGATTTAAAGTAAGTCTTTTCCTTTTGTTTGAACACCTAGGGGCCATTTTAGAGTTATAGTTAGCCCTATTTCTGTATCATTGTGTCTCAGGGAATAGAGAGAAGTATGAGGGAGGGAGAGAGATGGGGGAACAGCTGGTCATTAGAGTGGTCGGAATACACACAACATTTATAAATAAAGTTGGCCATCTAATGTGGATGTGATTCGTGGTACCCCAAAATAATTATGATAGTAACATAAAAGACCACTGATCTCAGGTCACCGTAACAGATACAATAATGATGATTTTTGAAATATTGTGAGAATTACCAACATGTGACACAGAGACATGAAGTAAACATATCCTTTTGGAAAAATGGCACCCATAGACTTGTTCAATGCAGGGTTGCTACAGACTTTCAATTTGTAAAAGCACAATATCTATGAAGCTCAGTAAAGTGAAGTGCAATAAAACAAGTTATGCCTGTACTTTGATCCTAACTTAGCTGTATTCGTCACTCATGCTGTGCAACGTTTCCCAAGTTGATTTCTACCAAACGTCGTTCCAGGGTGTGCAAATAGATGACATGCAGAACAAGAGTTCTGTGTTCAGATAGAGTTGGGACATGCTGATGATACTGAATCCTGCCATTCACATTTCCACTCTGCATTAGAATGCTAAAAGCTCTGAGAAGTCCTATCATGAATACATTTGTTTAACATTTTAAAAAACCAACATTTCCCATATACATTTGAACACAGGAATTTTTTGCCACAGCTATTAACACTGCAGAGTAGTTTTCTATTTGTTATTTTCCTATTCTTTTCTGTTGTCTTTATTATTTTTGCATCTCCTCTTTTCCTCTTATGTGCTGTTTTTCTCCAACTTCATTTTTAAATCCAGTGTGGGGAAATGGTGAGAGAAAGAGATAATTAGACTATAGAATTGTGGAAACAGTTTGAGGTCCTATGAACAATTCCCTGTAATCCCCGACAAAATAGGAAGATAAAGATGTACAAGAGTCTAGGAGAATATATGAAAGGAGAAATTATAGAAAAAGAAGTGATTTTGACATCATGAAATTTCTCATAGTCATTTCATAGTCACTTATTCAATAAATGAGTCATTTTTTATTGGTAATCTAGCCTTTCTCCTTTTAACTTCTAGTTTTAGCTAGTGTTCTGTTTATGATAACGTATGTTGCATTAGGCGGTCATGAAGCATGTGAATAAAAAAATGGAGCTATTATCTATAGAGAACATGACATGACCTATGCTAGGAAGGTAACACCTATATCTGCCCATTCCTCGATGTCTTTCTCTAGAGTCTTAGATTGTTTTTCTGTCTGGAGTAGTTATTGACAGGTTAAAAGGAATTAAGGTATGAACTAATTACACAGTCCATTTATAGTCATTTTGAGGTATTCTACTTCCCTGCATAAGAGGCTGTCTCAAAAGTATTAGTTTTTTTTTCCGAATCACCCACATGAACCATGGATATGTATCTAAAGATATCTCCAGTCACAAGCAACTATTACTTATTGAGAATAATAGTAGCCAGAGGATATAGCTTAATGATTCACGAATCAGCTTTACATAAAGACTCTATTTAGTCTCCCTAGAAACCAATGATCAAATCTCATCAGGGTCAACTTAGCCCTTTCTATAATAGATAAATTGAATAACATGCTGTTTAATTTGTATGTGTGTTATTGAATGAAGCTATGAAGAATATTTGGTCTGCATACTAAAGATATCACTATTGTTTTGGTAAGTAAGGAAAATTTCAGAGTTACTGTTGGTAAATTATTTAACCCAGGGTAATTGAAGATACACAAGAAACTTGAACATGCCAGTATTATGTTAGATTATTTTTAATAGGTAAACAATAATTCATTAATGAGTAATTTTTTTCTGGCTAGACTCTCTGGTTTTCTGCCTCCTTTGGGGTTTCATTTAGAGTCTAAAATTCATTTGCCTGGATAGTTGATCTTATTTTGTATCTTACATTTCCTATGTTGTATGCCATTTTTTTTGGATTTTATTTGGAAAGATAAAACTGAATTTTAAACAATTTTTCGTTCTTAAAAAGTTACAAATTGCCCAAGACTTAAATGTTCATTGCAGAAAATTTGGAGAATTCAGGCTAGTATCAAGAGAAAAATAAAAGTTATCAATGGTCCTACTCTCAGAGATAGCCGCTGTTAACGACTAGTAATGTTGTTAATATTCTTTTAGCTCTTTCTGTGTGTGTATATATATATATAAAATAATAATCTGTGTCTGTGTATTCTATTTCCAGATTACCAAAATTTTAGTTAGTTCCCAGTTTAACACTGCTCTAAACATTATTTTGTAAATCTTTGTATACATCTCATTTCCTTATAATGAATTTCTGGGAATGGAATTTTTAGGTCAAAGGGTATGAAAATTTTAAGATCCTTCATTGAAATTTCCAATTTGCTTTTGAGAAAGGTAGTGTATTAGTCAGCTTGGGCAGCCATAACAGAATGCCACAGACTGGGTGGCTTAAGCAACAGGAATTTATTTTCTCACCGTTAAGGAGACTGAAAGTTCAAGATCAAGGTGCCAGCAGGGCTGGTTTCTGGTGTGGCTTCTCTTCCTGGCTTGTGGATGGCCACCTTCTGCACATGACGTTCTCATGTGGCCCGTTCTTGGAGTGCATGCAGAGAAAGGGAGAGCTTTGATGTATCTTCCACTTCTTACAAGGACACTAGTCCTATTGGATTAGGGCTCCACCCATATGACCTCATTTAACCTTAATTACCTCCTTAAAGTCCCTATCTTCAAATGCAGTCACATTGCAGGTTAGGGCTTCAAATGAATTTTGCAGAGACATACCTCAGTCCATAGTAGATAGTAGCACTGACATTTCATCATCAGTGAATGAAAGTTCCCATTTCAACATCTTATTGTCAATACCAGATATGTATACCATATATGTGTACATGCATACAAGCATTGTACATATCATTGCTAATTTGATGAAGATGGCATTGTTTTACTTTGCATTTCTTTGGTCATTAGTTGCAGTGAAACTTGATTTTAATGTTTGGGCTTTTTTTTTTTTTTTTTTTGGGTGAGTTTTCTATTCCTGCACTTTGACCATTTGTGTGTGTGTGTGTTGGGGTTGTTCTTAATTGCCAGGAAACCTACATTTTCTCTTGAGTGTTTGGCTATTCTGGCAGACATTTTTGCTTATACAGAAAAGGAATCATATCTTAAAATATTATTTATCCTTTGATATTAAACCATTATTTACCTTTAAAATATAGCAAAGTATATGGGGTTAATAATATATGAGATTCCATATTAATGAATCATGTTTAATGCTCACCATACATTCATAAAAAGTATTTATAATTTGCATGCATTGATTTGCTGACAGTGAAATATAGGTAGTGGCAAGGTTAATGTAGAAATCTTTTCAGGTATTATTTGCTCTGAATTAACAAATACAGCAGTGTTTACTGTGATGTGGTCCCCAGAACTCTGATCCCACAAGATGCCCGGTGAAAAGAAAGTCTGTTGGTTAAGTATTTTTGACGACTGCTGTATCCTGTATGCCTAGTGGTTCACAGTGCACATAGGAAACTGAAAGGCTCTGAGAAGCTATGTAATAAGTAAATCTGTTTAACTTTTGTAAACTGAGTACTTCCAAAACTTATTTTGACCATAGAACATCCCCTTATTTTTTTTGTTTATGTGATTTATGTTAACTTTTTATTTTGAAATATTTATACATTCACAAAAAGTTGTAAAGAAAATGTACAGAGAGGTCCCATGCACCCTTCACCCAGTTTTCCCTAATAGTGACATTTTGCAAAACTATAGTGAAATATCACCACCAGGAAATTGACATTTGTATAATCTATAGAGCTTGTTCAGATTTCATCAGTTATACATTTGCATGTGTGTGTGTGTGTGTGTGTGCAGTTCAATGCAGTTTTGTCACGTGTAGAGTGGTGTAACCTCCACCACCGTAAGACTCCATTGTGCTATCTCTTTACAGTCACACCCACCATCTCTCCTCTCCCTAGCTCCTGGCAACCATTGATCTGTTCTCTCTTTCTATAATTTTGTCATTTAAGGATGTTATATAAATGCAATAATATGGTATGTAACCTTTTGAAATTAGCTTTTTTTTTACGTAGCATAATTCCCTTGAGGTTCACTCAGATTGTTAACTATATTAATAGTTCTTTCCTTTCTATTGCTGAGTAATATTATATGATATGGATGTATCACGGTTTGTTTAGCCAGTCATCCATAAATGACATTTACTCCCACTCCTTATTTTTGGTGCAATCTAGTAATACCCTGTGTGAATATTTTTCAGAAAAATGGCAATTTTGGAAATTCTGTACCACAGAAATCATACATTTAAATAGTTGTCAGCCTTTTAAAGATTATGATTGGGTTGCAGAAATTAAAAATCTTTTTATTACTTCATTTAGGAATTCCAGAGACGCTGTAACACTCTGATTTCATTGATTGAGAAAGAAAATATGGAAATTGAGGAAAGAGAGAGAGCAGAAAAGAAGAAACGGGCAACTAAAACTCCAATGGTAAAATTTTCAGCATTTTCCTAACTTTTAGGTAGATCCCATTTTTTTATACATAATTAAAATGCCTATATTATGTTTAATGCCATAGTGATACCTATAAATAAAAGCTGGTTTTATGAAATGCTAATTTGTTTTGGACAGAAAAAGAATTACATCACTACCATGTTTCTTATTTGTTTGTAGAACATATGGTTAGGAACTCCCTAGTAACTAGGCTCAGTATTTTAAAAAATTCCTCATGAATCTAAACAGAAGTATAATGCAAGCGAAATCTTCTGAATTGAGACTAGAACTATCATGGGGGTAGCAGAGGGGTAAGGGTGGGATGGGATGGGGCTAAAGTTGAAACTAGGAGTTCTGATTTGATCAAGTAAGTTTTCTGATGTTTGTGGAACTATGATTACAAATGGGAACACTGAGCAGACAACAAAGCATTGCTTGGTAGTAAGTGAACTGTTGAATCGATAGGATAACTTGATTTTAATCCGGTCAGGTTGCTTTGTATAGCTGTAATTTAAAATATTCTTTAATAGATCGTATTATTTGAGTGTGGTTAAGTAAACTGCCATATTTCATCGAATCTAAGATGCCTTCCATTGTAAGACACAGCATTATTTTATGTACCACTGAGGGAAAATGCTGCCAGGTGTAATTTGTCGTCAGTTGTAAGATGCATCCTGATTTCAGAGATGCTAAAATGTAAAAGAAATGTGTATCATAGAAGATATGAAATATGGTGTGTTAAAACCTATCATACGTTTTTAAAAAATATATACTCACAAATAAAATTTTGCCCAGAAAACATTAAGTAGTTCTTTAAGATAAGAGTACATTTATAATACCGTGTGTAAGTAGATACTTGATGACTATTTTTGATGGGTATTTTCTGTCTTTTCATAAAAAGAAACATCTTTGAAGGTTATTTTACATTGGGTTATGTAGTTTGTTGGGCTATATAGAACATTAACTGTGAATATAACATTTAAGTGAATATTCATGTTAAAATTTTTTTTTAATGCATTTGCATCCTAGATTTAACATTGTTGGGCCATTTAAAATGTGCATATTGGAGCAGAACATTAAATCTGTTTCCATTTTAGTCACAGAAAAGAAAAGCAGAGTCAGCTACTGAGAGCTCTGGAAAGAAGGATGTCAAGAAGGTGAAATCCTAAAGCCTAGAAATAAAGTTTTAAATGGGAAACTGCTATTTTCTTGTTCCCATCTTCAAATGCTAATTGCCAGTTCCAGTGTATTCATGGTACTCTAAGAAAAATCTCTTTGGTTTTGATTTCTTGCATATTTTATATATTTTACAATGCTTTCTACCTGAAATGTGTAGCTTTATATTTTATGGCATTCTAGTATTTTGTGTACTGTATTTTGTGCATTTCATGTCTTCATCAAAATCCTCTCAGTCCTTGTTCTTTTGAAGCTTGTGCTGAGGTTTTAGCTTTTCTATGTTTTATATGCCGCTGCTTTGAAAGAGAACCTAGATTCTATAGTTGTATTATTGTTGTTTCATACTTTAAATTTATATGGCTGTGGAAAAATGAATTAAAATGATTTGAGGAGAAAGACTTTTTCACTTCTTTGTTGCTTTCTTTTCTATTGAGTCTGGGCTTGTATGTGTTACTGCATACTGTGATTAGCATAATACTTGTTTCTTTGAGGTCATCTAAATATTTTTTTCCAAAGGAATAAAGGGTGAGGAAAGAAAAATATTAAAAAAACTAATATTTGATACTGTGCTTGCTGTCAGTATGCATTACATTTAAATTATTCTCTAAATATTCAAGTGGGAAAATATAATAAAGAAATGTCTATAAGAAATTTAATTATTTCCTGTTTTTTTGTGCAGTAGAAAGTAGTTGTGTTTACTGAATTGTATTGTTTACTACTGTGTATTTGGTTCAAAGTTAAAGCTTTGCTTGCTGACTTGTGTGTGATCTTCTGTCCCATAGAGCCAGTTCAGAAGGGCCTGGGTGTAACATGTAGAATTATTAACAATTAAGTTTAGAGTATTAAATAAGCACTATGCATGCAGAAGAAGGGGGGCTGTGTTTGTCAGGAATACAGTTATGCTCAGGTAACAATCTCAAAAGTGTCAGAGGTTTTATACACCAAGAGTTTTTTTCTTGCTCACACTACATATCTCATGCAGGACAGAGGGATGTGGGAATGGGAAGGGATCTGCTCCACATGGTAACTCAAGGTTCCAGGATGACTAAGGCTCTGCTCTTTTGTGGCTGCAACATCTGAAACATGTGGCACTTACTGCCTCAGCCCAGGAGTGACGTGTGTCACATCCACTTACATTTATTGCCACCAAAGTAGTCCTGTCATCCTATATACCTGAAAGAGGGCTGGCAAATGTAGGGAAATAAATGGAACGTCTTACATTACTGCCTCTGTCACAGAGACTGTCAGTTCAGGAATGAACCTGGGTCTATTTCATGAAACTTTTAGTGTGGAATTAATCAGAGTCTGGGTCAGATTGTAAGAGAGCAGGGAAAATGGATCTGAATCTAGTGTGAAATACACAACAAATAAGTAAAGCTGAGAATGCAGGATAATGATGTTAGTTACCAAAACAAGGTTTGGACCACTAAGGAGTTGTCTCTTCCCCCTTCCAAGATCTTTTTGCATTTCCTATCAGACTCTCTTTAGTGTACTACTAGCAAATTCTGGGTAGCCCCTGAGTGTAAGTCAGCATTCTTCACATCCTCAATCTTCATAGAGGTTCTCCAATAGAGGAATAGATCTTCTAGAACAACAACCCACTGTCTGTGGGACTCTTCTAAGTCTCCATTCATCGTCCAGATTTTATATTTCTTACTGCCATGTTTCTGGTTGGATTATTTTTACTGTTTCCACTATTAGCACTTAGACTCTTGTACCCTGTTGGGGGTTGGGGTAAAATTGGGATTCTATTAAGAGACAAGGTTGGGACGATATTATATCAGGGGACCCAGGTATACCCAAATCTATCCTTGACTTAACTGCCTTTTCTGTAAGGAAGGGAGGTTAAGGTGAGCAAAGTAATACTTCACTAGCTGGTGCTTTGGCTGCAAACTCCAGAGCTCTTCAGCCCAAACTCTAACCTTGGAATTTTCCACTCCAATGATATGAATAGCTGTAGTTAGTCATCTGTGCTGGAGAAAATGATACCAGAGACTTTTACTGATAACCCCAAGTTGTATGCAGTAGAAAACAGCCTAATAAGGGCCTGGACTCTGATCAGTCAGTTCAGCCTTTCTTTTCCTAGGGAGCAGTGAAGATGACGGGTGGGAGCTGGCACAGTTAGGGTCTTTGAACCCCAACACGGACATTTAATAATCTCTAATTCTCATTCTTTCTCTGGTAATCCAAAGGGGTCAGTAGCTGAGCTAATATGTGATTCTCTACCTTAGGGGAAAAAATCTTCAGGTAAGTTCTTCTTTTCATGGAGCCATTTCCCTGTTCCATATCATGGCTGTTGTGAGTCTTTCTTGGACCAAAGAGATGTGAAATTCAGCTCCCCAAGGCCTTCAATGGATGCTTCTGATGCCATCCTTAGAAACTTGTGAAATAGTTTTATTCAGGACTTAACTTAAAGACCACACTATATATTTAGTGAAAAATTCATCACCTATTCTACTTCTCATCTTAAAGTATGTATAGCTACATTGTTGAACCTAGCCTACCAAACAGACCCATACAGTGAACACCAGATGATAGCTTAGTCCAAATAGTAACATCTTGGAAATACAAAATGCCTCAAGTCTGAATATGAAACCCCTCTTACTGTGAAATTTCCTCAGAGAAATTCAACTCCCATTGAAAATGTAAAAGTCCCAACAAAGAAATCCCAGTTCAAACAAGTGGCCTAGACATGGCTGCCATGTTGGGGAGATAAATCTGGATTGTCAGTTTACTATGTCAGCTGTATGGAGGCCAGAGGAAGCAGAAGAGAGTGCTATATACATGAATGCAGTTTTATGAAGCACAATGACTCTGCCCACCAGCAAAAATGGTCCAATGGAATGGTACATTGGAATCTGACCCAACCTGATTCCTTGTTTGGAAAATGTACAAGGAGGAAAGTGAGCACAGAAACAGAGACCCTGAGTGGCTTCCTTCACTCAAGCCCTCTATCTGTAAAAGATAAGGGGTGAATGAATTTCCCAACAACCCTAGATCTTCCACAGAGTTCCTTGTAAAGCTCTGTCTTGATTCATTGGCTACTCAGGCTCTAATTTCCTTAGAATCAAAAGAAGGCAGGTGGTGAGCTCAGTAATCTCTTGTTTTTATCATAGCCATTGGTATGGCTTTATTGTATAGTTCTGTGTTTTTCTCTGGCTACCTAGCCTACGAGTGTTAGGCCATACTTGGATACTTGTCAGATTACACAGTTTTCCCATGAAATGTGTTTCCAAATTTGGTTCTTTGTCTAAGACTCCCAGTTAAGAGAAATTTTTGAACTAAAATATTTGCAGCTATCTTAGTTGCTAGGTGTTTGGTTTCAAAAGCCTCTACCTAACTGGTGAATCTATCTACTGTCATCAAAATAAAATGCTGTTATTTCCCAATTATTGGCAAAAGTCCCCACTGTGGTCTATTGTTCCCCCTCTATGGGTGCATTAGCCAGTGCAGCTAAGAGTCCAGGCCAGCTTCAAGGCCACCACATGTCTTTCTCTCCAGGTGTTCTTACCAATTCCTGAAATCCTCAGGTTGTTACCAAATTTCCAACTTCTCTGAGTATTCCATCTCATGTTTCCTTCATCTCCCCAAGCCGTCCTGCCTAATAGACAGGAGTAAGATTTTTCTGTGGTTGAAATACACATAGCTAATACTAACTGTCCTGTCACCTATCCCTCAGCCTTATTATTTCTGTGTGCTCCAACTGATTTTTATTTGCCACTGTCTCTTTCTGAAGGCTTTTTCAGAGGCCTAGAAGGCTTCTCTACCCTCCGCATGGTAGGCTGGAAGAGCTAGGGATTAACACCTCTGGAAGTGACTCTGAATAAAAAAACTGATGGGAGTTGGTGTAGGAATACCCCAACTCTCTTACCTCTTGAGCAAGGTAACTAAGGTATGTGGTTTATGGTTCCCCAGAGTTTACCCACCGGATTAAGCTCCAACCACCCATAGTAGGGCCTATCTTGATAACACACTCTATTAACTGCTTTATTTTCCCTGTATCACTTCCCTACTCACCTGTAGGTATTTCCTTATGTCAGCTCCTGAATAAATTACTTGAATTAGAATCTTTGTATCAGCATTTGCTTCTGAGGGAACTCAAATTAAGATACTCGCCTTGTGTGCATAGCTCTTCTTAGCCCTTAGTAATTCATTTAGAAAGCATAGGGTGTTTTATAAGAGTAATGACTGGATAGCATATTACTGATCTGTTCTTATAAATTCTATTCCCTCTGTGAACAGCTAGTGGGTGGTATGACTGAATCAGAGTATTCTGCACTGGGAACCCCGAGCTCTTCCAGGCTACCTTACAGAGGATAGAGAAGCCTTCCAGGCCTCTGGAAGCTAGTTAACAAAAGAAATTTTCTTGGATCACCAATAGCTATGGTATTGGGTATTATCATGAGGCAGAGGTTACAAGGTTCTCAAGTGTTTGGTAAGGCCAAAGATGGTGCCCAAGCTATTGTCTTTTTAAGTGTTCTCCATGCTAGCTGATATTCCTTCCCTGTACCAGTGTTTCATTTAGATATTTGGACCAAGCATTGGCCTTTCTTACTGTAATGCAACCATTACGAAAGCTTGTTGATAACAGGCTCTTTTCATTTGTTGGCCTAGTGACTTGATCATTTGTCCCTTTCCTGATACATTGCTCTCCTTCTGAGGAAACGTTCATCTAGGCCACTGTAGTCAGATCCAAGCTATATCTTTCCATTGACTTTCAGCCCTGTCTGTATTGCCCCCAAGATATGCTTGGTTAATTTCTGATCTTCCTGTGATATAGATACTAGAATTCATCAATATATTGGATTACCAAATTATGTGAGCTGTCTTCAAGAGTCTCCATATATCTATGGGAGGTTGATGGTGAGCACTCTTCATCTCACAACTGTCTACCTCTCTTCATGAATAGTTTTGAATTAACATATATCCTTCAGTGGTAGAGCTCAAAGCCTATTTGCTATATCCAAGATAGAAAAGATCTTTGCATAAGGTCTCACCTTTGCTAGAGTATTTATGTGACCATTATCATCATCATGTAGGATTATTCAGCCCTTTCCTGAAATCAACTGTAAGTTTCCAAATGCCATTTGTTTTTGTACTGGCATTTAGTTTTGTACTGGCAATAAGATCACTGCTGAAATATGATAACTTACCCCTTTCTACTAAGATTGTCATGGTATTTCGTCTACTATTTCCTAATGTATGTTAGCTACACTGTTTACAGTTAGGTAGATGGTTTCCCTTGCCTTCATGAGAAATGATTGCAATTGGGTCTGAGATCTGGGTGCTGTATCTGTGTAGGTATATCCTTTTCTCCTTTCATATATGTCTATCCTGGTTTCTAAGATCTCAAGCTTTCTTCCTTTCCTAGTTTTGTTTATTGAGACATGGTCTCATTCTGTCACTGAGACTGGAGTGCAGTTGTGCAATTTTGGCTCACTGCAGCCTTGACTTCCCTGGCTCAGGGGATTCTCCCACCTCAGCCTCCTGAGTAGCTGGGACTACAGGTGGGCACTGCCACGGTGGGCTAATTTTTTGTATTTTTTGTAGAGGCAGGGTTTCGCCATGCTGCCCAGGTGGGTCTTGAACCCCTGGGTTCAAACGATCCTCCCGCCTTGGTCCCCCCAAAGTGATGGGATTACAGGTGTGAGGCCCCACACCCAGTCTCCTTTCCTAATACTTTCCTGGCTTGCTTCCCACCACTTCCAAAGCAATAACTATCTCCCGGGCAAGAGTTTTTAGTTCATTTAAAGTATCCTGTAATCTTAACACATCCTATCCTATAGTCTAAGCTATCTTATAATGTAACCTAACCTAACCAAGGGCCTTTATTTCCACGCCGACCCAATTCTCAAAGCCATGGCATTCTGGATATAGTTATTATTTAATGCCCTACAGCATTCTGGATATAGTTATTATTTAATGCACTGTTGACTTTTGATCTTTTTTTCTTTCATTAACTTTTACTCTTCACCTCAGTCCAAGAGTAGCTACTGTCTCCATGTAGTGAAGGTCTCCATCTCTTTTTATGAGTGAACTCTACCTTCCTTCAGTGATTGCATCCACACTCTGAGGTCTCTAAAGTCCACAACCATAATTAGACTCTTGGCCGATGTTTATTGAAGATTCCTGATCAGGAAAGCAACTGCAGGGTGTGTCTTGTCTTTTGATTAGGCCTTGGAAATCACTAAGGGTTATTTTTTTAACTCTATCTTTTCTCCACAGATTCTTATATTAGGGTTTATGCAATGTCCAAATCAGAGTCAACATGAGAACATATGGTGGGGAAGGGACTCTGAAAACTTCACAGAAGGCCATGACACCTCAGAATTTTATGTGACCATCATTCTCTATCTCTGGATACAAGTTAAAACAAAGTTCAGAGGAACAGAGTCTAGGCCTGTCATCTAAGTTGGGAGTATGAGTATTTGGATCTAATGATCCAATAGGCCAGAAATGTCACACACTGGAATTTTGTTTATTTTAGGGAGACCTAGCTGCAGAACCTTGTGGCTCCTGCAGTTTGAAGTCATGGACAAGGTTATCCTAGCTCCTAAAATGAATATTTACACCAATACCAGCACCTGCCTGTTACACATGGGAGATTATACACTGGCCCTACAGCAGCAGTGCTTCAAGTTTGAGGACTAAACCTCAATCTCTTTTGTGGGACTTTACTCCCCAAATGTCAGTCCTTGGGGAATACAGTTGCCCTGTCTTCTGAGATCATGTCAGTGTCAGGGACAGAGGTGAGATCCAGGCACCATTAAGGGATGAATTATTGTAGTGATTGGCCGAGTGACTTGGGAATATTTAAATTCTGCCTTGGCCCTGTCACCCTGGTGTGTTCCACAAGAGACACATGTGATTAAAGAGTGGCAAAGGAAGTAAAATAACATTGGGGGCATTGACCCCCAGACTCTATTTCAGTACTCTACTAAGCTGACCACAAGGAAGCTTAGAGTAGAGATAGTGTGGAACTCAGAACCCAAACAGGATGAATAACTTAGCATTTCCCTTAAGCCAAAGTCAAATTTCCAAATCTGCCATTCAAATGAGAAAAAAAAAAATGTCACAGCCACCAGCCCCAGAGAGAATGAACCCAGAAAGGGGCTTTCTACCTGTATGGGATTGTTTATATTCTCAGGGCTCCACCCAGTAAAAACTGTGGTTCAACAGCGCCCAGGAATCTTGCCCATCAATTCAGCACTCCTCTACTACTTGGGTAGGAGGCTGGGGAGCAGACTAGAGAGGAACTTTTAACTCCTTTGCCTGGAAGTCAGTATGGACACTATGCTTGCTTAGATGCTTAGCTATGGCAACCAGGTACATTCTTTAGTGTGTGCTTGATTATGTGTTGATATGTGGCTGGAGCATTGACTAATACAGAAGGTATCAAAAGAGGTACCATTATAGAATGCAAACTCAATAACTTTCTGTGAGAATCACATCACCTATGTGGGACTTCTGATTTTCTAACACAGTTTTTGATTATTGGTGAGATTCTTTATCAGTGAACTTGAATCCTTGAGACAATGGTTTACTATACCATGGTGTCACAGTATTTTGAGTCTTCTGGGAAAGGGCAGCTTGCTGCTGTTTACAATACTGGGAGAAAATGTGATACTTTCATATGCTGTTATAAATGCACATATGCTGAAATTTGAATATGGATGGACTATGTTTTTAAACTATTTGTTTTTATTTTGTAGTTTTTAAAAAAGCAATGTAGACTATATGTGAATACTTTGCATGCCATAATTTTCCTCACGTGGAGATCTTCTGCAATGCTAGGTAGGTGCTGTGGTATGCCAAGCTGCACTGCTTAAACCTCATAGAACTGGAATTAGTGATTTTATCTCTCAGGATGTGGGGATATGGATTTGCCGTGCTGAAGGAAATCATTCAGAATCACATTCAGAATTTTCAGCTTTAGGCTTTGAAGACAACTACACTTGGTTTGGCTTTATTTTAGACAGGCTCCATGTCAGTTACTTTTCGCTGCATAAAAATCTACCCTAAAACTCAGTGGCTTAAAACAACCACTTGCAACTCACAATTCTGTGGGTTAGCAGTTTGGGTTGGGCTCAGCATCTCATGGGCTCAGCTACTTTCAAGTTGTCAAATTCCTATTTATACATTCAAAGAAATCCTTATAAGTTCAAATAGGGGTATTAAATTAAACTTCTAGTAAAGTTGAGTTCTTATAACCAGAATGGTTCATAGTCTGAGAAGAAGAAAGCAACATGCAGAAAAAAAAAAAAAACGGCCTTGTGGTCAAAATAGTGGGGCCAAAACTGGGCAGTGAGATCAAAATGCCCTGTATTGTTTGAGAGTACCCTGAGGTTCAACATATTTATTGAGGTTCAGGGACGGTCCTACCACCTCTATTCTGTCACTGGGTCAGAACTCAGACAAGATTTTTTGAGGCAGGAGATCTTTACCTTTGCTACCTAAGCTGTTTGCTTCAGAACAGGCTTTCCTGTCACTTTTGCTGCCACCAAAGTTATCATGACTTGTGATCCCATAATTGCCATTATTTCCATGGATGGGGCTGGACTGACTGTGCCCTGTTACTTGTTATGACTAAATTAATGTATCTGGGGCAAAATGTCTCAACTCCCATGTCACGGGTCCCTAAGTGAGATCCCCACTCAGTCCACCGTTGGGCAAAGATGTTCCAGCAAAAACAGTTTGAAATTCAAATGCTTGAGTCATCTTTCTGGTCTCATAGTGGTTTGATCTCAGAAGCTTTGTTGCTCTTTCTGCCACTGGACCTTGGCCGTCGTCATCTCTGTCCATTCTGACAAATGTCATTAACTTTATTCATTTGAAATGTACTTGTCTATTTATTATTTACTCATTTATGTATTCATGCATTCATTTGTTCATTCATTCTTCATTTTTAATTGCACCTCAGGTTAAACCCTAGGGAGAAGGGGTTGTGGCCATGACCCCTTCTCTGACAGAATACCCTTCAAGCTTTGTATCCATAGGGACAGTCTGTCTCTGTTTCTTTCTTTTATTGCCCTTGCCTCTCATTGGCTCTGTGTCTCTATCATCTTGTTACTTGCTCTCACGTGCTCTTACACTCAAACAAATATAAATAGCTCTCTCCTCAGGCACTCTAGTAACTCGCTGACTACCTAAATAAGAACAGGTGGTTATTATAAGGACATCAGCCCGCAGGAATCGAAGCAGTTATGCTCTTCATCTCTCTCTGGGGCTACATGATGTCTCTCTCAATGTCTCTGTCATTGTCATTCTCTCTCTCAGCATCCCTGCTTCTCTCTGTATGTGTCCATAGTTCTAATCAATGGCCTACTGATTTTGTGCATGAGTTCTGCTTTTATTGTTACTTTTTCCTGCCATGATCCTTCGTAGATCCCTCTCTTCCTCAGGACATTTTTGGTAAACTCTAACTCTCATTTCTAACTGCTGCCGCCTTCACGTTTTTGAATGGGAGAATCATATGGGCATAGATCATCTTCTGCATCAGGCCACATTATAGGTAAGTGACTCGACTGACTTGGCTACAACTGGGTCAGGGGTACACCCTGTGGCTAAAGGGTGAGGTCATGTGATATAAAACTTGGCAGCAAGAGCAGCAGAGGTTGCAAGCAGGCAGTGGACTAACAGGCAGTAATTGACATCTTCATATAGTCTGTTTCTTGCCCGTTAGTACACTGACCTTTCTTCTATATACAATACCAAAGATGTCTCTGCCTAAAACCACCTACCTATTACACCTCAACCACAAACACGTGCTTCCAGGAGAGACGCAACTCAGTTTCATCTAGAAGCCATATGAAAGAATCATATTAAAAGCTGCCTGTCAGTCTCTGTCTGCAACCTTTAGGGGACATCCTTAAATCTTCAGTTCCTGGGCCTGCTTATGGTCTTTGGTTCAGCGTGTATATTGCATCCTTGCAGCTGCTTGGGAATGATGAATTATATACTGAAACCAGTAAGCATAAACTATTGCAGAGGCGTTCTTTCATCAGCAAATCTGACCAGCTGGGGAATCTGCCTCTGGGAGGATTATCCCTGAGATGATCTAAGGGCAGCAGCAGTACACTTCTAGGTAATGTTGGCACTCTGGGCAAAGGCAACTTGAGGGGTTGGTTCTCAAACTCGAACTTGGATTGGAATCACCTGGAAGGCTTGTTAAACCTCAAACTGGTCTATTGCCATATCACACTGAACATGCCCAATCTCGCCTGATCTTGGAAGCTAAGCAGGGTTGGGCCTGGTTAGTACTTGGATGGGAGACCCCCTGGGAACATGAGTGCTGTAGGCATTATTTAAATTTAATTTTAAAAAATCCAGAATGCTGAGCTCCATCTCCAGAGTTTCTGATTCAGTAGATACTTGCATTTCTAACAAGTTCCCAGGTGACGTTGATGCTCTTGGTCCAGGAATCACGCTTTGAAAACTGCTGTTTCTAGGGTGCCAATTTGAATCCAGGCCTTTGGTGGTTGAGCTGAAGTGGGCTTTGTTGTCTCGCTGTATGGTAGTTTCAATCAAGGAGAATTTCACTAGGTCATCTGACAGTTATGATCCTTGGAAGCCCTTGATTTGTAAACTCAAAACAGAGGTCTCCCTGTGTTATGCCTCCTGGCACCTGGATTGCCACTGTTCCTCATACGCTGATTGTGATGTCCATACTCACCTGGGATTAACTGTTGCCACTTGTGTCCAACCCTAGCTCCTCCAATCCTCTTTTTATATAGTGATACTTCTGTGATCACCTCTTGAATTCTCATTTCCTGCCAGGAAAGACTAATGCCCCATGTGTGAATCTTTCCATGCTTCCCAACTCAAAATTCCCAAGATTGGGAGTCTGATTAGTTGGCCAGTTTATTTTTGTGCCAGCTATGTCAAAGGTTGCTGACTGGCTTGTGGATTTTTGGACCTTGAGTTGTGAATTCATCCTGAGTCTCACTGGCTGTGTCCAATGAAAGGCAAACTAATATAATACATAACATGGCTGCTAGACAGTAGGGGCTAAGAGTAGAGTAGGTGGACAAAGGGTCTGGGGTCTGGCAGGCATTGATGGACATTTCGAGTACAGTGTATTGACTGGCAGATTGATTTTTAGATGGTACTCACCACAGTGTTTATTTTAAATTATACTGCTATTACTGTAATATTAAAATATAATATAAATTAGAATATAACAATACTGGCAATTATTTAATAACCGGCTAAACTTGTTATTAAAATACTGAATACTTCTTAGTGATTGGTAAATAGTTCCTTCCCTGAACCTCTTGAATGCGTTCTTACCCCAACTGACTTGATCCCTTCCTGAGACCCCCAACACCTTCTTACTACCCAACAACTAAAGGGTTATTTTGTGGCATAGCAGAGGATTCCAGGCTTCTGCTTCAGGGCTAGGGTTGGGCTCCTCCATTTTGATTGGCTTATGTCTGTGCCATTCTGGTTGCTAATTATTTTGAATGCCACCCCATGATTTGGATGAAAAGAGGATCCAAAACTTGTATTACAGAAGGCATGTGTACAACATTTTCTATGTGTACTTGCATCAATGTAGTTGTAAATAAAGCATTTCATAGTTTGGTTGATTTGTTCTAAAGCAATTTCAACATGTCTTGCTTAAAAAAAAGGGAAAGCATGTCTTTTAAAAAGCATTTTAAAACTAATAATCTTTCCTTAGATTCACTGTCTTCTTGCAAGTAAAATAAATTTTGGTCACAAATCAGAATGATTAGATTGTCTGTAGGTTAGTACTACATTCCAGTAAAACTAAACTAAGGGAAAAAAATCCCCTTTATTTTACAGAGAAGAACTGATTTAATAGTATAAACTAGTTTATTAGAATTCCCTGCAGGGCTGTAATGGAAAACAAACTCAAAACAAACCAAGCACTGTTCAGTGTTTTCATTCTTAGTAGGGATTTGGCATTATGTATAGTGTCTGGCCATAGGGCTATATGGTGGATGGTCCAAGGATTGAGTAAATAACAGGGTCCCCAAATGAACATATGTTCGTAGAACATATGATCTCTTGAAACAAGCTAGAATTCATTAACCAATAGTAAAATGTGTAGGATGCAAAGTACTGCCCCGAACTTTCACAGAACAAAATTACATTGGGTATAATCTTAAGCAGTTGAGGTATAATTGTGGAAAGGAACTACATTATTTAGTCCAAGTTTAAAGAAAATTAACTTTAGCAAATTTAAAGGGAACCAGGAGCCTTAATCAAAAATTGTCTCCTGTTCCTAACCCCTTCAATGTATGAAGTAATAAAAATGTACCACTCAGATTTATTAAGATATGAAGCATTACTATAAAGCCACATGAGTAGTTGTGTGTGACTTGTGGAATCAAGGTAATTACTTTAGAGTTATAAACTATGATTATTCCTCTTTGGGGAGGTGAAGTACTCTAGTGAATAGACATTGCGCCAGATGTCAGGAAACAGGCGAAGCTGCCACACGCCTGCTAGGCTATATACAGATGATGTAGTGGTATCATGGTATGGGGGAAAGAGCACATGTTTTGGGAGTCAGCCAGGTTGTAGGCCTGGTTTTTCCACTTAACTAGCTATGTGAGCTTGACACATTATCTAACTTTCCCGAGCATGTATTTGCCTATCTCTGACGTGAGGATGACATACTCAGGGCTGACATTGAGTTGATACTTACCAGCATGGGTGGAATAGTTGTTTATAGCTGAGCTCTATCAGTGTCCACTCTGATTGGTGGGTGCCTATGTTGTACTGGTTGTTAAGTATGTTGATTAAGTATGTTAAGTATGATCACTACTAAGAGGACTTAATGGGTAGGGTGATTGGAAGCATAAAATGAAATGATATATGTGAAATTCCTGGCATACAAATGCGACTGATTTAATATTAGTTTTATTTATTTTCCTGTATGACTTTTAAAAAATGTTTTTCAACCTAAAGGTGAGAGAAAAATTTCTGGCACTTGTTATCACCGTGATGTTAAGAGGTTAAGGAACTGTTTATATCTTATATTTATTCAGGATCTATTAAACAAATACGAAGTTCCTACTTTATGCTAGGCATTGAGGATGCTGGGGGTAAAAGGGTGAACATGGCACTGTCCCTGCCTTTTATGCATTCACAGTCTAGGAGGAGCAGTAAACTTCTGATTTCAATCCAAACAACCCTGAGAGTCAACATGAACCTGTAAGGTCAACATTTGTGCAGATTTAGTAGAGTCCTCCTCTAGGCAGGTACAGCTCACTTAGCAGCTGAGCTCAGGCTGGATTTTAACTCCCCCTTACTCCCTCATCTGTGTGCCCTGTGCAGTGCACAACCTACACAATTACACAAGGCCCTGAGAATGTTATAACTGATGTATACCCCAGGTGCTATAGGCCTGTAGTGGTAGGAGGTACTGAGTTTTGAAGGATAAATGACATTTGGCCAAATAGAGATGAAGGAGAAAGCCTTAGCATGTGTGCAAAGACAGAGGGGTATGAAAGAACTGGGAGAGATTAGAGGAATAGTGGGTTCTCCAACCAGACAATATATTTGGACTCTTGGTATTGAAGAAAGTGATGACAATGTAAGTTATATTTATAGCCTCTTTAAGTATACAGTTTACCATAATTACATCTAAATATTAAAACTACTTTATGTGGGCCGGGTGCAGTGGATCACGAGGTCAAGAGTTCGAGACCAGCCTGGCCAACTTAGTGAAACCTCGTCTCTACTAAAAATACAAAAAATATTAGCCAGGCAGTGGATCACGAGGTCAGGAGTTCCAGATGAGCCTAACCAACTTAGCGAAACGTCGTCTCTACTGAAAATACAAAAAATAGCCAGGTGTGGTAGCGGGAGCCTGTAATCCCAGCTACTCAGGAGGCTGAGGCAGGAGAACTGCTTGAACCCGGGAGGCAGAGGCAGTGAGCTGAAATTGCACTGTTGCACTCCAGCCCAGGGGAGGGGACAGTGTGAGACCCTGTTTCAAAAAAATCCCAAACAAACAAAAAACTACTTTATGTGTAAGTTAATGCTTTTTCATTTTTCTTAGATTAATTAGATAGCATGCTTCCCATTTTAAAAATTTCCATTTGTGTTAAAAAAAATTGCTTTTGGTTGATGAGAACACACTGTCCTCTAAAGTTATCTGAAGTCATCTAGTGCTTTTCTAACAGGCCTTGAGCCTCAACAAAGATCAGTGATCAAAGAAGACTCAGATGACTTAGTGAGATATTATTGTTTTTAAAAAAAGAATGTGGAGCCTTTGAATTATGGATATGCATTTGCTTCATGGAATATTAAATCTATTAAAACTATTAGAGCTTGAAGATCTTTGGAGATCTTTGACTCTAATCATCTTATTTCAAAAGGACTTTGTTCTTCTAAAAATGATACAAGTTCATTACAAAAAATTCTAGTAATTCAAAGTAAAAAGTTGGGAGCTAAAACCATCTCAAGTCTCAACACCCTGATAAATGTCCATTAGCATGAGATTCATAGTGTTCCAGATATCTCATTGCATGTGATAGATGATTTTTTTTTTTTTTTCTGAGATGGAGTCTCACTGTGATGCCCAGGCTGAAGTGCAATGGTGTGATCTCAGCTCACTGCAACCTCTGCTTCCCAGCTTCAAGTGATTCTCCTGCCTCAGCTTCCCCAGTAGCTGGGATTACAGGTGCCCACCACCACACCCGGTGACTTTTTGTATTTTTAGTAGAGATGGGGTTTCACCATGTTGGCCAGGCTGGTCTTGAACTCCTGACCTCAAGTGATCCACCTGCCTCAGCCTCCCAAAGTGCTTGGATTACAGGCATGAGCCACTGCACCTGGCAATATTATATATATTTTAATCAAAATTATTCAAGTTATGTTTACTAGAATTTAACAAAGAGAAAATGAAGTAAAGTGGAAGGAGTCGTAAACTTTGGAAAAATATTTATTCCTCGTAAAAATATCAGTTTCTAACAGATCCTTCTAAGGTTGAGGGGAAAAAAATTGATGAAAAAAACATTGAGGTGGTGTTATTGTATTTTTTCTTCTTTTTCTGATTTTAAGTGATATTGATTGACTTTGCTATGAAAGATGAGGAAATCATACATGTTTTCCCTATCTTACATTGTCAAGATCAATAACATGTACTTTCTGTTCTAGGAATCAGTTAGAAATTGTGTTTGGCAGTTAATAGAGACCTGACAGTAATGACTTAAACACATAAGAATCTAGTCTCTCACCTGAAGGAAGACTGGAGGTGGGAGTCAGTCATGGTGAAGGCTCCATGAACTCAATAGGGATCCAGCTTCCTCTGGCTTCCGTATTTCCCAGGCTAAGTGTGTGACTTTCATTTTAAAGGTTATGAGGTGGCTGCTAGAGTTCTACTCATCATGTCTACATTCTAGGCAAGAAACCGAAGGGGGAGAAAGTCAGAAAGACTTCCAGCAGCCCCAACTGCTATTTGTATTTCATTACATCCCTCATCTGTAGGGGAGATTGAAGAATATAGTTTTTCCACTGAGCACATTGCCCAAGGTGAGCAACTCCTGTGACCTCAATTCCGTAGTTGCTTAGTTTTCATGTTATATTTGCATAGATTTAATGCCTGGAAAAACAGTCCATTTTACCAAAGAATCTTTATTTATAAATTTTTCTATTTTGCTTATCTCTTTCCTGGATGGATTTTATCCTTACGCAGTTCTTTCCAGAGGCTTCCATGGGAACTATATTACCCAAATTATTGCTTACTTGGTTGCTTTCCTAATTCACAGGAATTGTCTGCATTTACCATCTCCTTAGGTTGTTCCAGTTTTTAAAGGATAGTGGAAATGCTCTTGATTCCTATTGTTTTCTGTGGGTACCTTACTCCTGGAACCCTCCATCACCTTGCTGCAATCTGGTGTGATTGCACTCTAGTCCTAATAGATACCAGTCATCCTAGGACTTCTCTTAACTGCAGTCCTTGGATAGAACCACTGTTACTTGGATCTCATTGTTTTCTTTTTTGGTTTACTAGTTTTTCTGGCTGGAATAGAGCCTCAAGTAATTTCAGAAGAAAGAATATGTGAGATAAACTTTCTGAGTTTTAAGTTTCTGAAAATGTTTTGATTCTGTTCTCAGGCTTGATTGATAAGTTTGTGGGTGCAGAATTCTCATTTGAAAGTACTTTTCTTTCAGAACTTGAAGGAATGGCTCAATTGTTGTCTGGTATCCAATGTTGCAAATAAGAAATATGCCAATCCAATTCTCGTACCTTTATAGATCACCATTTTTTTTTTCTTTTTGGAAGCTTTTAACACTGTTTTATTTTTGGTGTCCTGGAATTCATAGTGATGTGGCTTGTTAGGTGTTTTTGATTTGTGGCATTGAGCACTGAGGGGGATCCCTTTGATATAGGAACTCTATTCTTCATGCAGTTCTATAAAATTATCTTGTATAATTTGTTCCAATAATTTCTCCCTCTCTGCTTTCTCTGTCTCTTTTCTGAAACTACTGTTAATTAGATTTGGAATTTTTGGATTGACCCTCTATGTCTTTTATCTTTTTGCTCAGATTTCCCATCTCTTTGTCTTTTCCTTCTATTTTCTGGGAAATTTCCCCACCTTTATGCTCAAACTTGTCACTAAGTTTTATTTCGAAAATCAGATTTTAAATTTACACAACCTCTTGTTCTCTGATTGGTCCTTTATCATTGCATTTCGTCCGTGTTTTGGGGATGCAATATCACGAATCTCTCTGAGAACACTACTTAAAATTGTTTTGTTTTACTGCTGTTTAAGTTCTTTTTATTCCCTGAACTGTTGCAGTTGCTCTTGGGACCATTTTTCTGTTTATTATTGATCTCATTTACATTACAGATTTTTTTTTTCAAATGCCTGGTGATCCCTGCATGTCTTCATATATAACAATAATGCAGTAAAATATAAACAACTGCTTGAGAGCGCTGTGCTTGGGTAAAGCTTGTCAACTAGTGGGTTTCACTTTAGGCTGATCTGGTAGGGATCCCTCAAGGAACATAAGGCAGAAGCCTTTGCTCTAGGACTATTTAATTCCTCTGGAGAATAATCCTCCTTTCTCTTGCCTAGGATAGAAGCCTGGTAATTATATTCTTTTGTATGGGGAATTGGAGGTTGAGGAGAGACAACTGTTCCATATACAGACTTTTAATTAATCTCAGTGTTGTCAGTTCCACACTTCACTTCTACTTTTTGCTGTACCTGGTCCTTCTGAACTCTGAGCTTTTCTGGGATCCTAAAGGGCACACTGACTCTTTTCTTGGCTGTACTTCTCTATGCATTCTTTAGGTTATTGCTTCTTCATTAGTTACCATGCCTGCATCTGCTTTCTATCTTCAGAAGTGCACCGATTTCTCTGGTATACTGATGGTCTCTTTACTGTTGTCCTCATTTTGGAGTTTATACCTTTTTTTAAAAAATTCCATTGCTGCCAGAGCATCAGTCTTCCTGCTTCTTGGTCATTGAGTCAGCCAACACTCCCAGGTCATCTATGGAGCTGAAGCACCCAGAGGATTATTCATGATTTAGTAAATTTGGAACCTTCCTAAAAAGACTATCGAGAGGGGCTTCAAGGTGGCTGACTAGTGATTGGGTACTTGCCTCCTCCACAAAGAAGAACCAAAATAGTGTGTAGATAATCATACTTCAAATAGATTACCTAAGAGAGAATGCTGGAATACAACAGATAAGTGACAGGAAGCACCTAAGGCAAGGAAAAAGAGGGAAAGAGGCAGCCTTCTCAGCTCATCAGGATTGGCAGGGAGCCCGAAGAGGCTCCCCAATGAGGGAAAAGGGTAAGTGAGTGATTCCTGTGGTTCACATTCCTACTGCAGACTCCCACAGTCCTAGCCCCAGGAGAGCCCTGGATCCATGTGGGCCAAGAGACTAACCCAGGGAACTAACTGCCTGGAGATTGTGCAACAGCATTGTTACAGAGAGGGAGCTCACACTGAGTTCAACCTTGCTGTGCCTCACCCCTTTCCAGTTCCAAGAAACTGCAGCATAGTGTCATTTTAAGAGCCCAGCTCCCACCAGAGTGCATTCTGCCGTCAGGCCCAACAGTCCCTGCATCTTCACATTCCTAGAGTCCCACTGACATCTCCACCCACAGCCAGATGCCACTTCCAGGGCTGAAGTGCAAACCATTGGCAGCAAACCTGCTGGCCCCAGTAGCAGGGCCACTGTACATTTACATGTGCCCGGGAAGGCTATCCTGCTTGCAGCCACCACTGGGGCTGAAGTGTGTGCTCCTCAGCCACTTCTTCATGGCTGCTGCCACTGAAAGTAACACCACCCTCCCCAGCAGCTGCCACCCCCAACTGAGCATTCTGCTGGGAGCATGGGGATCACCCTGCTCCTGCCTATCACAGCCAGCACCTGTATGCACCAGTAGGGGGCCTGAGGACATGTCCACTCAGCCTGGCTCCACTTCCCCTGGTGCACAAGCATGCCATCTATAGGCTTGAGGATCGCCCTACCCCATCCACCATCATTGGCATCTGAGCACTCCTCCTAGGGGCCTGAGGACAGGCCCACCCAACATGATGCTACCACCACAGCTGGAACCCATCAGCATGCATCACCTGTGGGCCTGGGAACTGGCCCACTTAGCCTGTTGTAGCCACCACCAACACCTGTGCAGACACTTGGGCGCCAGTAGATTGTCATACCATTGCTACTGCTGTCAGTCACAACACACCCACTGTCCAAGGGCCCAAGGACCCACCCTACCACCTGGTCTATCACTGCCACTGATGACACTCAAGCAAGCTTCCTGGAGGCCAAATGATTGGCCTGCATCGACCTGCTAATACTAGTGCCAGTATATGCCACACTGGGGCCCAAGGACAGGTATGTGCAGTCCACCACTGCCACCACAGTGGTCCAAGGACTGGCCCACCTGACAAACCTATCCCCAGTGAAACTTCAACAAAGCCACCACTAAAAACCACACCCTAAGCTGCTGAGGAAACCACAGACACTACTGACACTCTTTACATCTGAAGAAATTATACAGAGATTACACTACTGCACATGCTCAGAATCAAAGCCAAAATGCCCTACCAACCAATACCGCAAATGCATCTTCAGGAATAAGTCCTCCCCTATGAAAGCAAATTCCAAAAAACTGGAAGAAGTGACACCCCACTCTCAGCGTTAGACAGATTATCTGGAAAGGAAATTAACAAAGAAACACTGGATTTAAACTGCACTTTAGACCAAATGGACCTGACATTTACAGAACATTTTATCCAACAGTGATAGAATATACATTCTTCTCATCAGCACATGGAACATTCTACAGGATAGATCATATGCTAGGACAGAAAACAAGTGTCAACACATTTTTAAAAATTGAAATCATATCAAGTATCTTCTCAGACCACAATGGAATAAAACTAGAAATTAATAAGAGTAACTTTAGGAACTTTAAAAATATGTAGAAATTAAACAATATGAGCCTGAATGACCATTGGGTCAAGGAGGAAATTTTTAAAAAGTCTTGAAACAAGAATTGAACCACAACATACCAAAACGTATGAGATACAGCAAAAGCAGTGCTAACAAGGGACGTTTATAGCAGTGAATGCCTATATAAAAAAAGTAGAAAAATTTCAAAGGAACAATATAATGGTGCATGTTGAGGAATTACAAATGCAAGAAGAACCCAAACCTAAAATTAGTAGAAGGAAAGAAGTAACAAGGATCGGAGCAGAACTAAATAAGAAGACTTAAAAAAATAAAAAAGATCAACAAAATAAAAAATTGGTTTTGTGAAAAGACAAACAAAATTGATGAACCACTAGCTAGACTAACCAAGAAAAAAAGAGGGACAGCCCAAATAAAATCAGAAGTAAAAAAGGAGGGCAGGCACCTCCTGTAATCCCAGCACTTTGAGAGGCTGAGGCAGGCTGGTGGATCACCTGAGGTCAGTAGTTCTAGACCAGCCTGGCCAACATGGTGAAACCCCATCTCTACTAAAAATACAAAAATTAGCTGGGTGTGGTGGTGGACACCTGTAATCCCAGCTACTCGGGAGGCTGAGACAGGAGAATCACTTGAACCCAGGAGGCAGAGTTTGCAGTGAGCCGAGATTGTGCCATTGCACTCCAGCCTGGGTGATACGAGCAAAACTCCAGCTCAATAAATAAATAAATAAATAAAGCAAAAGGAGACATTATAACTTATACCACGGAAACATAGAAGATCATCAGACACTATTATTAACAACTATACATCAACAAACTGGAAAACTTAGAGGAAATGGATAAATTCCTGGACACATACAACCTACCAAGATTGAACCAAGAAGAAATAGAAAACCTGAACAGACCATTAATGAGTAATGAGATTGAAGCAGTAATAAAATGTCTCCCAACAGTTAAAAGCCCAGGACCGAATGGCTTCACTGATGAATTCTACAAAACTCACAAAGAAGAACTAACACCAGTTTTCCTCAAAATATTTCAAAACACTTGAAGACAAGGGAATTCTCTCTAGCTCATTATATGAGGCCAGCACTATATCCTGATACCAAAATCAGATAAGCACACAACAACAATAAATAAAACTACAGGCCAATATCCCTGATGAACATAGATGCAAAAATCCTAAACAAAATACTAGTAAACTGAATCAGCACAACAAAAATATAGCACACCATGATTAAGTGGGATTTATCCCAGAGATGCAAGGCTGGTTCAACATATGCAAATCAATAAATGTGATACATCAGATCAACAGAAAGAACAAAAACCATATGATCATCTCAATAGATGCAGAAAAAGCACTTGACAAAATTCAACATCCTTTCATGATAAAAACTCCCAACATACTAGGCATAGAAGAAACATACCTCAACATAATAAAAGCCATATGTGATAAATCCACAGCCAACATTATACTAAATGGGGAAAAGCTGAAAGCCTTTCCTCTAAGAACTGGAATAAGACAAGGATGCCCACTTTCACCACTCCTATTCAAAATAGTACTGGAAATTCTAGCCAGAGCAATCAGGCAAGAGATTAAAAAAAAAAAAAAAAAAAAAAAAAAAAAGCATCCAAACTGAAAAAGGGGAAGGCAAATTGTCCCTCTTTGGAGATGACATGATCTTATAGATAGAAAACTTAAAAGACTCCACCAAAAAAAAAAAAAAAATTGAGATCTGATAAATAAATTCAGTGAAGTTACAGGGTATGAAATCAACATACAGAAATCAGTAGTGTTTCTTTACATTGATAATGAGTTAGCTGAGGAAAAAAATCAAGAAGGCAATCCCATTTACAATAGGTACAAACATTAAAATACCTAGGAATAGGTTTAATAAGGAGATGTGAAAGACCTCTACGAGGAAATCTACAAAACTCTGATGAAAGAAATTAAAGGGTACACAGACAAATGCAAAGGCATTACATGCTCATGGATTAGAAGAATTACCATTATTAAAATGACCATAGTACCCAAAGAAATATACAGATTTAATACAATACCTTTCAAAATACCAATTTCATTTTTCACAGAAATAGAGAAAACAGTCTTAAAATTTATATGGGAACAAAAAAGGACCCAAATAGTTAGCAATCCTGAACAAAAATAACAAAACTGGAGGCATCACACTACCTGATTTCAAAATATATTACAAAACTGTGGTTACCAAGACAGCATGGTATTGGTATAAAAATAGACACATAGACCAATGGAACGGAACAGAGAACCCAGAAATAAATTGACTTATTTGTTGCCAACTGATTTTTACAAAGGTACCAAGAACATACACTGGGGAAGGAACACTTTTCAATAAATGATGCTGTGAAAATCGGATATTCATATGCAGAAGAATTAACCTGGACCCTTATCTCTCACCATATACAAATATCAACTCAAGATGGATTAAAGATTTAAACATAAGACTCCAAAGTATAAAACTACTAAAAGAAAACATAGGGAAAACATCTTAGGACGTTGGTCTAGGCAAAGATTTTATGGCCAAGAGCTCAAAAGCACAGGCAGCAACAAAAACAAAACTAGACAAACTAGACTGTAATAAGCAAAAAAGGTTTTGAACAGCAAAGGAAACAATCAACAGAGTGAAGAGACCACCTGTTGACTGGAAGAAAATATCAACTATTCGTGTGACAAGGGACTAACATTTAGAATATATAAGGAACTCAACAGTAAAAACCCTAATAGTCTCATTAAGCAGTGACCATATAACATGAATAGACATTTCTCAAAAGAAGACATTCAAATGGTAGATAGGCATATTAAAAATGCTCAACGTCATTAATCATCAGGAAAATGCAAATCAAAACCACAGTGAGATACCATCCTCAGTTAGAATGGCTATTACTAAAAATATGGTAAATAGCAGATGGTGGCGAGGATGCAGAAAAAAGGGAAGTCTTATACACTGTTGGTGGGAATGTAAATTAGTACAGCCAGTATGGAAAATAGTATGGAGATTTCTCGGAAAACTAAAAATAGAACTCCTTATGATCCAGCAATCCCACTACAGGGTATTTATCCAAAAGAAAATAAATCAGTATATCAAAAAGATACTTACACTGCTATGTTTATTGCATCACTATTCATGATAGTCAAGATATGGAATCAACCTAAGTGTCCATCAATGGACGAATGATTAAAAACTGTGGTATTTATTCACTGTCAATATTAGATCTATAAGACAGAAAATTAACAAGGATATTCAGGACTTGAACTCAGCTCTGGACCAAGCAGACCTAATAGACATCTACAGAACTCTCCACCCCAAATCAACAGAATATACATTCTTCTCAGCACCACATTGCACTTATTCTAAAATTGACCACAAAATTGGAAGTAAAAAACTACTCAGCAAATGCAAAAGAATGGAAATCATAACAGTCACTCAGACCACAGTGAAATCAAATTAGAACTCAGGATTAAGAAACTCACTCAAAACTGCATAACTACATGGAAACTGAACAACCTGCTCCTGAGTGACTACTGAGTAAATAACGAAATTAAGGCAGAAATAAATAAGTTCTTTGAAACCAATGAGAACAAAGACACAACGTACCCGAATCTCTGGGACACAGCTAAAGCAGTGTTTAGAGGGAAATTTCTAGCACTAAATTCCCACAGGAGAAAGTGGGAAAGATCTAAAATCAACACCCTAATATCACAATTAAAAGAACTAGAGAAGCCAGAGCAAACAAATTCAAAAGCTAGCAGAAGACAAGAAATAACTAAGGTCAGAGCAGACCTGAAGGAGAGAGAGACACGAAAAAACCCTTCAAAAAATCAAGGAATCCAGGAGCTGATTTTTTGAAAAGATTAACAAAATAGACCACTAGCCCGACTGATAAAGAAGAAAAGAGAGAAGAATCAAATGGACACAATAAAAAATGATAAAGGGGATATCACCACCGATACTACAGAAATACAAACTACCATCAGAGAATACTATAAACACCTGTATGCAAGTAAACTAGAAAATCTAGAAGAAATGGATAACTTCCTGGACACATACACCCTCCCAAGGCTAAACCAGGAAGAAGTCGAATCCTTGAATAGACCAATAACAAGTTCTGAAATTAAGGCAGCAATTAATAGCCTACCAACCAAAAAAAGCCCAGGACCAGACAGATTCACAGCCGAATTCTACCAGAGGTACAAAGAGGAACTTCTACCATTCCTTCTGAAAATATTCCAAACAATTGAAAAAGAGGGACTCCTCCCTAACTAATTTTATGAGGCCAGCATCATCCTGATACCAAAACCTGGCAGAGATACAACAACAACAACAAAAAGAAAATTTCAGGCCAATATCCCTGATATACATCAATGAGAAAATCCTCAATAAAATACTGGCAAACCGAATCCAGGAGCACATGAAAAAGCTTATCCACCACGATCAAGTTGGCTTAATTCCTGGGATGCAAGGCTGGTTCAACATATACAAATCAATAAACGTAATCCATCACATAAACAGAACCAATGACAAAAACCATATGATTATTTCAATAGATGCAGAAAAGGCCTTTGATAAAATTCAACACTCCATGCTAAAAACCCTCAATAAAGTAGGTATTGATGGAACATATCTCAAAATAATAACAGCTATTTATGACAAACCCATAGCCAAGATAATAATGAGTGGGCAAAAGTTGGAAGCATTCCCTTTGAAAACCGGCACAAGACAAGGATGCCCTCTGTCACCACTCCTATTCAACATAGTATTGGAAGTTCTGGCCAGGGCAATCAGGCAAGAGAAGGTAATAGAGGGCCTTCAACTAGGAAGAGAGGAAGTCAAATTGTCTCTGTTTGCAGATGACATGATGGTATATTTAGAAAACCCCATCGTCTCAGCCCAAAATCTCCTTAAGCTGATAAGCAACTTCAGCAAATTCTCAGGATATAAAATCAATGAGTGCAAAAATCACAAGCATTCCTATACACCAATAATAGCCAGAGAGCCAAATCATGAGTGAACTCCCATTCACAATTGCTACCAAGAGAATAAAATACCTAGGAATCCAACTTACAAGGGATATCAAGGACCTCTTCAAGGAGCACTACAAACTACTGCTCAAGGAAATAAGAGAGGACCCAAACAAATGGAAAAAAATTCCATGCTCATGGATAGGAAGAATCAATATCATGAAAAGGGCCATACTGCCCAAAGTAATTTAAAGATTCAGTGCTATCCCTATCAAGCTACCATTGACTTTCTTCACAGAATTAGGAAAAACTACTTTAAATTTCATATGGAACCAAAAAAGAGCCCACATAGCCAAGACAAGCCTAAGCAAAAAGAATAAAGATGGAGGCCTCACACTACCTGACTTCAAAGTATGCTACAAGGCTGCAGTAACCAAAGCAGCATGGTACTTGTATCAAAACAGATATATAGACCAATGGAACAGAACAGAAGCCTCAGAAATAATGCCACACATCTACAACCATCTGATCTTTGACAAACCTGACAAAAACAAGCAATGGGGGAAAGGATTCCCTATTTAATAAATGGTGTTGGGAAAACTGGCTAGCCATATGCAGAAAACTGAAACGGGACCCCTTCCTTACAACTTATACAAAAATTAACTCAAGATGGATTAAAGACTTAAACATAAGACCTAAAACCATAAAAACCCTAGAAGAAAACCTAGGCAATACCATTCAGGATATAGGCCTGGGCAAAGACTTCATGAGTAAAACACCAAAAGCAATGGCAACAAAAGCCAAAATTGACAAATAGGATCTAATTAAGCTAAAGAGCTTCTGCACACCAAAAGAAACTATAATCAGAGTGAACAGGCAACCTATATAATGAGAGAAAACTTTTGCAATCTATCCATCTGATAAAGGGCTAATATCCAGAATCTACAAGGAACTTAAACAAATTTACAAGAAAAAAACAAACAACCCCATTAAAAAGTAGGCAAAGGGTATGAACAGACACTTCTCAAAAGAAGACATTTATGTGGTCCACAAACATGAAAAAAAGCTCAACATCACTGGTCATTAGAGAAATGCAAATCAAAATCACAATGAGATACCATCTCACCCCAGTTAGTTTGGCAATCATTAAAAAGTCAGGAAACAATAGATGCTAGAGAAGATGTGGAGAAATAGGAAAACTTTCACACTGTTGGTGGAAGTGTAAATTAGTTCAACCATTGTGGAAGACAGTGTGGCGATTCCTCAAGGATCTAGAACTAGAAATACCATTTGACCCAGCAATCCCATTACTGGATATATATCTAAAGGATTGTAAAACATTCTACTATAAAGACACATGCACACGTATGTTTATTGCAGCACTGTTCACAATAGTAAAGACTTGGAACTAACCCAAATGCCCATCAAAGATAGACTGGATAAAGAAAATGTGGCACATATACCCCATGGAATACTATGCAGCCATAAAAAGGATGAGTTCATGTCCTTTGCAGGGACATGGATGAAGCTGGAAACTATCATTCTCAGCAAACTAACCCAAGGACAGAAAACCAAACCCTACATGTTCTCACTCATAAGTGAGAGTTGAATAATGAGAACACATGGACACAGAGAGGGGAACATCACACACTGGGGCCTGTCGGGGTTGGGGGGTAGGGGAGGGATAGCATTAGGAGAAATACCTAAAGTAGATGACGGGTTAATGGGTACAGCAAACCACCATGACACATGTATACCTATGTAACAAACCTGCACATTATGCACATGTATCCCAGAACTTAAAGTATAATAAGGTTTTTTTTTTTTATATATATATATATGTATGCAATTAAATACTATTTGGCCATATAAAAGAATGAAATAATGTCATTTCAGCAACATGGATGAAACTGAATGTCATTCTGTTACATGAAGACAGCCAGGCACAGAAAGACATATATCGCATGTTCTCATATAGGAGAAAAAAAATTGATCTCATGGAGGTAGAGAGAAGAATGATGGATACTAGAAATCTGGGAAGAATGTGTGGGTTGTGTAGGAGAGTCAACAAAGAGAAGTTGGTTAATGGGTACAAATATACAGTTAGATGGAAGGAATAAGTTCTAATGTTCAAAGCAGGTTAGAGTGACTGTAGTTAACAACAATGCATTGTATATTTCAAAACAGCTAGAAAAGAGGACTTGAAATGTTTCCAACTCATAGAAATGATGAATATTCGAGGTGATGGATACCTTAAATACCCTGACTTGATCATTATGCATGCTATGCATGTAATAAAATATCAAATGTATCTCATAAATATGTACAAACATTGTATATCAATAAAAAATCTGAAAAACTCTTGCGAAAACATCTGAATTCTCTGCAACCCCTTGTATTAAAATTACCTGAAGTCATTGAATAAACTCAAAACAGAAAGTTTTGCTCTGACAACATTGACAAGGACTCTGGACAACACTCTCCTTCCACTAGATCCTTGTGGTTAATGTTATAACACATCCCTAGGTAAGACTTTTGATAGGAACAGCTAAAGTAGAGGCACTCAGGCATTGCTATCAGATTCTCACTAGCTGTTAGTTACTCAAGTTCTCTGAGCCTTGTTTTTCCGTGTAAAAAATGGGCTTAATAACGATATTTATCCCAGAGGCTTACTTTGAAAGGTGATTGGCTTGGTGCATAGAAATTCCTCAATAAATGTTAACTGGTCAAGCTTCAGAGCTATACTTTTAATCATTATATTAAACCATTAATGGAAAAAATGGTCTAAGTGTTATGCATGTTATGCCTATAGGTATTTGTTGCCTGGTAAGATTTTTTTCTAGAGAGAGCATCATAGAAGCATTTAAAAAATGTTGTGTCTTCTGCTATTATTTGGAAGTGAAAATTTTGTGCTCTGGAAAATTATGTTAGATGATGCAAAAAGTGATCTAGTAAGATGAAAACACTGATTTGGCTTTATGAAATTCGAGTGGATAATCAACATGGCTGACTTAAAATTTAAATATGCATTTATCTAAATTAATAAATTGAATAATATTAAGTAGTTATTATTGCTTTAGCAATGTCATCTTTAGGTCTCACGTCCTTTTCTTTCCAAAAAGCAATTTACTTGAGCCATGAGACCTTTAAGGCAGAAACCAGCTACTATGCCCCATCATTAAAAAATAAAGCTTTTATTGTATATGTAAACATCTATTTTTATGTTAATGGAGGCATGCAGTAAACATTTTTGTATATTTATTACAGATAAATATGGATTTATTACAGATATAGAAAAATGTTCTATTGTATGACTATGGATATAAAATAGCTTTACTTAGGTACAGTTTAAATACCATAAAATTCACTTTTTAAAGTGTATACAGTTCAGTGATTTACAGAGCTGTGCAACCATCACCACGATCCAATATTTGAAGACGTTCATCACCTTCCTAAAATCTCTCGTGTCTATTTATAGTCACTCCCCAATTTTCACACTCAGCCCCAGGCAACCACTAATCAATTTCCTTTCTCTATAAATTTGCCTTTACAGATCATTTTTATTACTTATTTATTTCCTATTTGTAAACATCTTATAATCACATATAATTATGGCATATACAGTGATGTTATGATATATGATGTTATGATATATATGATATACAGTGTGGAATGATCGAATCAAATGAATTAGCTATCCATTAACTTAAATACCTACTATTTATCCCTCCTGTCTAATGGCAGCTTTCTACCCTTTGACCAGTGTTGCCCCATTCCCCCCACCTTCCAGCCTCTGATAACCACCATTTTACTCTACATATCATTTTAAAAAGAAACAAAATGTCACATCATACCTCTGAAGATTCATCACCCCCCTCCTCTCCCTATGCCATTCCCCTCCCTCCTTTCCATTTCAGAGGTAGCCATTACCTAGAGGTTGGTGCTTATCCCTCCTATCTATGGTTTTGTGTTTTCTCAACATTTTATTTTTGAGATTTACCCATATTAGACATATGGATCTAGTTAATTCATTTTCCCTGTAGTATTCTAATGAATACACTTGCTACTTTATTTAACACTTTGATGGATAGGTATATCGTTCTCAATTTTTTACATTACAAACTATATTGTTTTTGTCTTAGAAACTGTAATGATCATTTATAGCAGAGACAAAAATGCTATGCATTTACCAAATTCTGTTTCATATTCTCCTTCCTAAACAACAGAAAACTCTACTTTCCAGTCCCCTTGCAGGGCCATATGACTAGTTCTGGCCCATAAAATTGTGAGCAGAAGTGATGTGGGTCACCTCCTGGTTGAGGCAGTCTATGCTATGCTATGCTACGCTACGCTACGCTATGCTATGCTATGCTGTCCTATCCTTCCCTTCCATCATTCCTCCACCACCCTGCCCTTGGATCAGGGGCATGGAAGTTGGCTATGGAGAAAATGGAGCCACATGATCATAGCAGCCTTAATTCCTGAGTCACCTCGTGGAGAACTACTGTCTTGGAGAGGTGCCTGATTTATAGTTGACTTTTTATGGATAAGAAATGTTTATGTGTTAAGCCACTGAGATTTGGGGATGATTCGTTATTGTAGCATAAGTCCGGCTTATTCTGATTAACATCTTTGTATATCCTTGTTTATATTTCCTATATTAACCATTGGGATGTCCTCTTCTGGGAACTGCCTATTCATTCCATGTCTAATTCTTTTCATTTGGGCTGTTTGTTGTTTTTTCTTATGGATTTGTAGAAGTTAAAAATATATAGTGTATATTAATCTGTTATTGATTTTATACATTGAAAATATCTTCTTTCTGTCTGTAGATTATCTTTTTACTTTTTAAAGATGTCTTATCATATAGAAGTTTTCTATTTAATGTAGTCCAAGTTGTTGATACTCTTTCTTGTTTGTGCTTATTGTGCCCTGTTTAATAACTTATTTTATACCTTTATGTCATTAAGATATTCTCCCTTTTGTAATCCTAGATTTTTTGAAAATTTGTTTTTCACATTTAAGTCTTTAGTTCATCTGGAATTTATTTTTGTGTAGGATATAAGGTAGGGATCAATTTTTATTTCCCTTTACTTTTGCAGATAACAAATTGTCCCAGCACCATTTATTGAATGCTCCATTATTTCCCCAGCTAATTTATAATGCTACTTCTGTTATATACCAAGTTCCCATATGTATGTACATCTGCTTTGGGGCACTCTAATGTGAAGCATTGGTATATTTCAGGGGTCAGTGAACTATATCCCTCAGGTCAAATCTGGCCCACAAGCGCTGCTCAAGTAGGCTAGCAATATAAATGTTGGAGGCCAAGTCTTGGCCATATTCCTCTGTCCGTGTTCTCCTCTTTGTTCCCAGAGCTTGCCTCCCCTTATGGCAGCCACTTCTCACTGCTGCCCAGGACTCATAGTCTTCTTCTACTTGTTGGAGGCTCTGCTGTTGGCAGCTGCCCCCATGGAGCAGTGGAATCAGTCCAGTGGAATCTCAGTCTGGGGGTCAGTGACTTAGTGAGTTGCCTTGCCTCTAGCCACCTGCCCAAGTTAAGATGGCCAAGCTCTCTGAGAGGAGAGCAGGATGGATGTACTGGGGTCTGGGTGTGGCTGGGGCTGAAGATGTTACTGACTGTGGTGGTTGCCTTCTTGTCTTCCCTTCCCGCTTAGGTAGAGCAATCAACCATGCCGATTTTCTGGAGATGGAGGGGATACTCAGTATCTGAGACTTTCAGGGCTAAAACAAGGGCAGTCCCAGGCAAACTGAGATAGTTGATCAATAGTCACCTTAGCCTTTGGATGGTAGATCTTCTGAAAAATGTCTCCAACAGAGGATACAAAGCCTGCTCACTGTGTGGAACTATCCACCCCAGGCAAATGGGGTGAAGCTGGGTAGGAGTTCCTCTCTCGTTATATAAGTATCTACACAATATCCTCAAATTTTCCCCTGGTATGCAAAGCCTAAACTGTTTACTATCTGGCCTTTACAGACAAAGTTTACCAACCTCTGACTCTTCCCTCATTCTCTTCAAAATTTTTTTGGCTGTTCTTGGCCTGAAACTCTTCCATAGTACTTTTAGAATCAGCTTGTCAAGGTTAATGGGAAATATACTGTTGGGATTTTGGTTGGAATATAATTGAATAATAATTTTCTCTATTATAATTCTACACATACTTGGTTAACTTTTTTCCTAAGAATCTTACAGGTTTTGTTGCTGTTGTGAATGATATTTAAAAATATATATTTTCTAATTGATTATTGCTGGTATATATACTTTTGTATGTTGATTTGATGTCCAGCAACATTGCTGAAATCTCTTATTAGCGAATAGTTTGTTGCAAAAATGGCAATTTTCCTTCTTCTTTTTTTTTTTTCAATATTCTCTTTCATTTGTTTTTATTTTTTGTTTTATTGTTCTGACAAGTGCCTCCAGTCTATATTGAATAGGAATAGTGATGAAGATACTTGATTTGTTTTCTGATTCTAAAGGGTATGATTCTAATATTTCACCATTAGCTATGATGTTTGCTGGAGATTTTTGTTAGCTACCTTTTATCAAGTCAAGAAAGTTCCTTTTCATTCTGAGTTGGCTAAGATGTGTTTTTAAAAAAATCATATGAATGGGTGTTGAATTTTATCAAACGCTTTGTCTGCATCTAGTGAAATTTGGTGTATTTTCTCCCTTGGACACTTAATTTTGTGAATTACATGGATTTTCTAATGTTAAACTAATCTTATGTTTCTGGAATAAATACTACCTGGTCATAATGTTTTCAAAATTATAATGCATTGCTAGGTTTGGTTTGCTAATGTTGGATTTAGGATTTTACATTAATGATCATACGTTGAATTCTCCAGTTTTTGTCCTCTTTTTACAGTGTTCTTTTAGAGTTTTTGTATCAAGGCATACTAGATTCACAAAATAATTTGGAAATACTAACTTCTTTTTCTTCTGGAGCATTTTATACAAAATCTGGATTATATATTTTTGAGCATTTGGTTAAACTTGATTCTAAAACCATATGGGCCTTTGACAGCTATGTTTAATTCATTTTCTTTTGTTGCAATTACTGATATATTTGGACGTTATTGTTTTATTTTTTAATAACAAATTTATTGAGGCATAATATGCATACTATGCAATTCCTGCTTTTAACATGCAAAATTCAATAGCTCTTGTTATATTCACAGTGCTTTGCAAACATCACTACAATCTAATTTTAAAACACTATCCCGTAAAGAAACTCCATACACATTAACAGTCACTTCATGTTCCCCTCTCTTCCAACCCGTGGCAGTCACTTACCTACTTTTTGTCTCTATGAATTTGTCCATTCTGGACTCATCACAGAAATAGAATCATAAAATATGTGGGCTTTTATGTCTGGCTTCTTTCGCTTAGCAAAATGTTTTCAAGGTTCATTCATGTTGTAGCATGGATTGGCACTTCATTTCTTTTTTCTCTCAGTCAGCTTATAGGCAGTTCGTTCCTTTTTATGGCTGAATGATATTCTGTTGTATAGACATAGTGCCATTTGTTAGTCCATTTATCGGTTGATACACATTTGGGTTGTTTTTACTCTTTGGTTATTGTGAATAACACTGTTATGAACATTCACATACAAGGTTTCGTGTTTTCAGTTCTCTTGGGCATATACATAGGAGTCGAGTTGCTGGGTCATATTGTAACTGTGTGTTTTACTATTTTTAGGAACTGCCAACGATGATTCTTATTATGAATCAAGTTTTCTTTATTTTTATTTTTACCCTTTACTCCTTTGGAAGTCGTGCATTTTATTTCTGATCTTCTAGTAACTTAAAAAAATTTAAATCAATATGTGACCCCTTAAATGTTTATAGATAAATGTAACAACGGAGTCTGACATCACTCTGTATTTTTCTAAACAATGCAAGAAAACAAATACTTGTCATCATCCCTTCTTCCATCTTGTTGTCTAGTGTATTAACTTTATTATTAAATCATCCTCAACTATCACTATTGTTTATTTTTATACTCACTGCTTTTTAAATTTGTAAACGTGTTTTTCAGTTTCTATGCTCACCATTGTTGGTTTTGTCCTATACTTTTATCCTGAAATTATTAATTTTTCCTTTCTGAAGTAGATATTTTTGTTGTCTTTCAGCAAGGGTCTTTGAGAGGAAACTGCTTTTAGTCTTGTTTGTCTGAAAATGCCTTTTGTTCACTCTCACTTCTTAATGATAGTTTAGCTAAGCGTAGGCTTCAGGGTAGAAGATATTTTTCCTCATCACTTTGAAGCTATCATTCCATTTTATTTGAGCCTCCATTGTCAATCTAATAGTCATTCCCTTGTAGAATTGTTTTGTTTTGTTTTGTTTTTTTTTTTGTTTTATACTTGGTATTCTGCATAATGAGATACCAAAAAGCCAATGATTGGCACTTAGGATAAAAGAGTTCATTACTTTGAAGCTAAATACCAAACTGCTTCCTGAATATTCAGCTGGTGAAAAAAAAATCTGGTTTGTGGTGATCGGGGAAGTTAATTTAAACTTCACGTGGTGCTGGGTATTAAAGAAAAGACATCTTTATTGCATGTACACAATTCAGCAACTGATGTATACTCATTTCTTGAGCTACAATACAGTGTCAAGTGTGTAAAGTGAATTTTGTTGCAAAGAGAATACACCACAGGAGAGATAAAAGGAAGGTCAAAAAAAAAAAATAAAGGAGACATAAAGGAAAGAGTGTTTTGTTTCACATTTTAGAAACATGGAAGGGGAAGCCATTTTGAGCACTTGCTGTGTTGTGCAACAATATGCTGTACATTTTTAATAACAAAGGAGAGATTGACATGAGATTTCTTTAATTTATTTACAAACCAGTGGTTTACAGATTATATAAGGCATCTTTAAATACAAGGCAGAGAAAAAACTAGGACAATGCTACTTTTCTTTCTTTGGTTAAATGAGGTTTAGTTGTTGGCATCACACAGGTTTTATAAAAGCACAATTCTTGTAAGGGAGTTCTACATTTACAAGTTATAAGAGAAAGGACAAATGGAGTTTAATTTACATTGTCTCAGCAACTATTTTATGTCCCAGTTGCTAGTTAGTCCCCACAGGCTTGGGGAATGACTTCATATTCCTATAGGAGCTAAGAAGAAACGGAGTGATTTCATTCCAGTGAGATGTCAAGACGAACAAAAGAGTTTCAAAATGGAAGAAGTTAATTTATTTGGAAAATATTTTACTTTTTATTCATGTCATTTGAATTTGGGGTCCTATGCTAACATTTTCAGAATTGTAAAATAAAGAATTCTATTAATGGGGAATGTCATCCTTGAGGGGACCTTAGTGAACATGCAAGACAATCCCTGCATTTTATAAAAGGGAAAAAACAGAGAAAGTTAGTGACTTGCCCAACGTCAATGTTAGTGAGTTAGAAGAGAGTTGGGACAAAAATGTAGGTCCTTTAACTCCTAGTCCAGTGTAATTTCTGATATCTCATACAAGTTAAAACTCAATGGATTGTTATATTTTTAAAGAAGCTGTATCAGTTTCCTTGAGCTGCCATAACAAAATACCACAAACGAAGTGACTTAAAACAATGGAAATTAATTGTCTAATGGTTCTGGAGACTAGAAGTCTGAAGTCAAGGTGTTAGTAGGGCCATGCTACCTCTGAGACTCTAGGTAGAACACTTCTTTGCCTCTCCTTAGCTTCTGGTGGTGACCAGTTCTTGGTGTTTCTTGGCTTGCAGCTGCATCACTCCAGTCTCTGCTTCCGTTCTCACATGGCAGTCTCCTTGCGTGTCTTTGTTCAGATTTCCCTCTTCCTACAAGAACACCAGTCATATTGGATTAGGGATCAACCTAATGACTTCATTTTAATTTAGTTACATCTACAAAGACCCTATTTCCAAATAAGGTCACATTCATAGGTACCAGGGTTTAGGATTTCAACATATCTTTTTGGGAGACACAATTCAACTCATAAGAATGGCTTTATTGAAATACACTGTGCCGCATACCATATCAGTTAACCCATTAAAGTATATAATTTATGGTTTTTAGTATATGTACAGGTTTGTAAACCATCATCACAAGATAATTTTTAAAAAATTTTCATTCCCCTTAAAAGAAACTCCATACCCATCAGTAGCCACTCTATGTTCCCCCGCTTCCTGCTCTATCCCTAAGCAACCACTAATCTACTTTATGTCTCTGTATATATGCCCACTCTGGACATTACATATAAATGGAATCATGTGATATGCGGTTCTTCATGACAGTTCTTTCACTTATAAAAATGTTTTCAAGGTTGATCCATGTTAGCATGTTTTAGTGCTTTCTTTTTGTTCTTTTTTATGGTTGAATAATATTCCATTGTATAGATATACTGTACTTTGTCTATCCAGTTGATGGACATTTGTTTCCACTTTGGGGTAATTATGGATAATGCTACTATGAACATTCATCTAACTTTTGTGTGGACATATGTTTTCAGTTCTATTGCTAGGAATTGAGTTGCCGGGTCACATAGAGACTTTGTATTTTACTGTTTGAGGAACTGCCAGATAGTTTTTCATAGTGATGGTACCATTTTACATTCCCACAGAAAGCTATGAGTGTTCCAATTTCTCACATCATCCCAAGACTTTGTTACTGTTCACCCTTTTTTTTTTTTATGATACAGCCATCAGACTGGGTGTAAAGTAGTATCTCATTGTGATTTTGATTTTCGTTCCCCTAATGACAAATGATATCGAGTACCTTTTCATGTGCTTATTGGCTATTTGTGTATCTCCTTCAGAGAAATGTCTATTCAGATCTTTGACCATATTTTTAATTGAGTTATTTGCTTTTTATTGTTGAGTTATAAGAATTCTTTGTACAGTCCGGATATAAGTCCCTTATCAAATATGTGATTGGCAAATATTTTCTCCCATTCTGTTGGTTCTCTTTTCACTTTTTTCATCATGTCCTTTGAAGCATAAAAGTTTTAAAATTTGATGAAGTACTAATTATCTATTTTTACTTTTTTGCTCATGCTTTTCATATCATATCTAAGAACCTTTGCCAAATCCAAGTTCGTGAAGATTTATCTCTGTGTTTCCTTCTAAGAATATTACAGTTCAGCTCTTACATTTAGGTCTTTGATCCATTTTGAGTTAAGTTTTGTGTAGGATGTGAGGCTTGGGTCCAACTTTATTCTTTTGCATGTGGTTATCCAGTTGTCTCTACACCATTTATTGAAAAGAACATTTTTTCTCCATTCAGTGGTCTTGGCACTCTTGTGGAAAATCAGCTAGTCCTAGATGTGTGGTTTTACTTCTGGACTAATGATTCTATTCCGTTGATATAGGTGTCTGTCCTATGCCAGTACTGATATTGTCCTGATTATCATTGCTTTTTAGTAAGTTTTGAAATCAGAAAACATGAGTGTTCCTACTTTATTCTTCTTTGTTGAGATTGTTTCGGTTATTCTGGGAGCCTTGCAATTTTGTATAAATTTTAGAATTAGCTTGTTAATTTGTACAAAGAATTCATCTGGGATTTTGATGGAGATTATGTTGAATCTATAGATCAATTTGGGCAGTATGCCATCTTAGTAATATCAAGTCTTCTACTCCATGAACACAGAATGTATTTGCATTTATTTAGATATTTAATTTCTTTCAACAATGCTTTCTTTGTGGTTTTTAGAGTAAAGTTTTACACTTCTTTTAAACTTTGTTCGTAAGTATTCTTTTTGATGCTATTATAAATGAAATAGTTTTCTTAATTTCATTTTTGGATTGTTCGTTGCAAGTGTATAGAAATACAATTGATTTTTGTAAATTTAATTTGTATCCTACAATCTTGATTTATTAGTGCTAATAGGTTTTTAGTGAATTCCTTACAATTTTCTATATACATGATAATTTTTTTATGCAAATACAAACAGCTTTACTTCCTTCTCTCCAGTCTGGTTGCCTTTTATTTCTTTTTCGTGCCTAATTGCTTGAGTTAGAAACCAGAGTACAATGTTGAATAGAAGTGAAAGTGGGCATACTTGTTTGTTCCTGACCTGTGAGAGAAAGTTGTTCTTTCACCATAAGTATAATGTTCGCTGGGGGCTTTGAAGCTCTTCCTCAACTAGTCTCAACTGATCTATCCAATTTTTTTCCTACTGACAATCTTTGCATCCTCGTTGTCCAACTCCCAAACCCTAGCCTGGCTCACAAAGACCCACTAGCCTAATAGCATGATTTATTTCCTTTTCGTCACATACCTTGATTTTTTTCCTCTGCACCTATTGCTCATAATGTTAAAGAGAATGCCCCATTTCCTCCAACAGTCTAGCTCATATGCTTCCTCAGGATAAAGTTCTGTTTCCCAGATGACTATACCACTGTCTCCCCAACAGACACAAGTGGTCACACTACACATATGAATACACATACACAACATCATGTAATTCCTTGACTTCCCATTTCCTGAATACTTGAAGCTAATTTATATTTTGTTTTAGTTCATATCACTTTGTAAATGTCCTTTTGTTATTTTATATATCTTTGTCTTGGTTTCACCAATTACACTATGTTTCTCCAGAGCAAGGACCAGGAAGCTTGTGTTTTAATTTCATCTCCAACAAGGCTCAACACAAAGGCTTACTGAAACAGAAAATGCTTCATAAAAGCTGACTGACATCAGTTGAATTTTGTTCTCCCAGAAAGGCCTTCTCTTCTTTGTGAGCTGCTGTGAAAGTCAGAGACTGCCTGGATGCCACTCATTCCTCTATCAGTGCCTTATCTCTATTTCCAAACCATTTCTTTTCTTCTCCTTATATTGGCTGAGTTTCAGGAGAGAGATAATTGGCCCCATCAATTTTTATAGCTTAATGAAAGTCTCAACCATGTTTACTTGTTTTTCTTTCAGGGTAAATGCACCACAAGTCAAGGCAAAGTCATTCCCACAGCCCTTGTTTAGAAAATGTATGATTTTTACATAGTCCCTATTAAAGCAATACAGTCCACCAGCTATGACCTCAAACATGACCTTCTTTAAAAATGAGTACCTCTCAGTGTGAAATGTTCATATTCAAGGCCAGGCTCATGCTGGGGTTTGATGGTTTGTAACAAAGGTCTCAGATTCCTGAGCATAGTGCCTAATGTTGCTTTCTTTCCTGTGGCATTTGCTTGTGTGTGTGTGTGTGTGTGTGTGTGTGTGTGTGTGCTTTACTGCAATTAAAATATTGACATTTCCTTGTCTTACCCCACTAACCATGGCAAATACCATAGAATAAAAATTCTTTGCAATAAGCATACCACAAATAACAGAGTGTAGAGCTTGGTCTTGCTGCCTTAACAGCTAAAAAGACAGGCTGTATGCCAAATGGTATTTATTAGATACTTGCTGAGCATGTAGCCTGTGTCAAGGATGAGGGATAGGCAAGCAAATACATGGTCAGTGCTCTAGGTCTTATCTCTAGATAAGACTAATGTACATCAAACAGAGCACTATTAAGTTAGAGGTAGTGCAGAATAATTGCTAAAACAAAGACAGAGGAACATACAGTCAGTGTGAATTGGCATCAACAAAAGCCTTTGAGAGAGGATGAGGTCTCACGATTTATTTGGAAGGATTTTGATGGACATAGAAGTAAAAGAGAGACACAGAAACTAATGTGAGGTTGGCAATTATAAGGAGGCTAGACTGATAAGGTTGAAGTTCCACATCAGGAGCCATTTTGAGATATTATTAAAGTAAGATAAGTTTAGATTGGGGTATGTCTTGAATGGATAGAATCCAGAATATTAGAGCTGGAAGGGCATTGCTAATGTTCCAGCTGGAACTGGAATATCTAGTCCAGTATTCTATAGTTTTCATTAGATTTTTAGAAAAAATATGGAATTCTTTCATCAAATGGAATAATATGTTAAGGAGCTCAATATGTAAAGCAGACAAAAGTAAAAGTACTTTGTTTTTTGTGTATTTATTTGTTTATTTATTTATTTTTTGAGATGGAGTCTCACTCTCACTCTGTCACCCAGGCAGTGTAGTGGTGCAATCTTGGCTCACTGCAACCTCTGCCTCCTGGGTTCAAATGATTCTCCTGCCTCAGCATCTCAAGTAGCTGGGACTACAGGCATCATGCCTGGCTAATTTTTGTGTTTTTAGTAGAGATGGGGTTTCACCATATTGGCCAAGGCTGGTCTTGAACTCCTGACCTCAAGTGATCCATGTGCCTTGACCTCCCAAAGTGCTGGGATTAGAGGTGTGAGCTACAGTGCCCGGCCAAGTGAAAGTACTTTGATTGCATTTAAGTGAGATCAAGATCAGACCAATCACTACATTTTAAGAGTGAGAAGACTGAGACCCAGGAATAGAAAATTATCTTAATGTCATTAAATCCAGGAGGCACTTAGTCCCCATCTTGCTTGGCTTCTCAGCAGCATACTGCATTGTAGACTACTCCCTATTGCCCAACACACTCCTTTAACATGTTTTTTTGTGATACAGCTCTCCAGGCTTTCCTTTTACTTCTCTGGCCTCTTCCTCTCAGTCTCATTTGGGTATTCATTCTCTTACACCTAAACTTTAAATTCTGGATTTCTCAGTACTTGAGCCTCACACCTTTTTACTTGTTATCCTATACTCTCTGCCTTTGCAGTCTCATCTGATGGCTTCAAGTACAATATAATTTCTATATCATGATAACCCTCAAGTTATATTTCCAACCCTGTTACTGACTCTATTATTGACTAGGCATTCCCATCTGGATATATCACATGTGCTGCATACTCAAAATTTCTAAAACTATAAAGAAAATTTGGTACATATACACCATGGAATACTATTCAGCCATAAAAAGGAATGAGATCACATCATTTGCAGGGACATGGATGAAGCTGGAAGCTATTATCCTCAGCAAACTAACACAGGAATGGGAAACCAAACATCACATATTCTCATTCCTAAGTGGGAGTCAAACAATGAGAATACATGGGCGCAGTGGGGGAACAACACAAGTGAGGCCTGTCGGGGGTGGGGTGAGGGGAGGGAAAGCATCAGGACATATAGCTAATGCATGTGGGGCTTAAAACCTAGGTGATAGGTTGATAGGTGCAACAAACCACCATGGCACACGTATACCTATGTAACAACCTGCATATTCTGCACTTGTATCCCAGAACTTGAAGTAAAATTTTTAAAAATCCCCATCAAAAACTGGGCGAAGGGCATGAACAGCCACTTCTCAAAAGAAGACATTTATGCAGCCAACTAACATATGTAAAAAAGCTCATCCTCACTGGTCATTACAGAAATGCAAATCAAAACCACAATGAGATACCATCTCATGCCAGTTAGAATGGCAGTCATTAAAAAGTCAGGAAACAACAGATGCTGGAGAGGATGTGGAGAAATAGGAATGCTTTTACCCTGTTGGTGGGAGTGTAAATTAGTTCCTCCAGTGTGGAAGACAGTGTGGCAATTCCTCAAGGATCTAGAACCAGAAATACCATTTAACCCAGCAATCCCATTACTGGGTATATATCCAAAGGATTATAAATGATTCTACTACAAAGCCACATGCACACGTGTGTTTATTGCAGCACTGTTCAAAATAGCAAAGACTTGGAACCAACCCAGATGCCCATCAATAATAGACTGGATAAAGAAAATGTGGCACATATACACCATGGAATACTATGCAGCCATAAAAAAGAATGAGTTCGTGTCCTTTGCAGGGACATGGATGAAGCTGGAAACCATCATTCTCAGCAAACTAACACAGGAACAGAAAACCAAACACTGCATGTTCTCACTCATAAGTGGGTGTTGAACAATGAGAACACATGGACACAGGGAGGGGAACTTGATTTAGGCATTCCCATCTGGATATATCACAAACAGAGCACTATTAAGTTAGAGGTAGTGCAGAATAATTGCTAAGACAAGGACAGAGGAACATACAGTCAGTGTGAATTGGCATCAACAAAAGCCTTTGAGAGAGGATGAGGTCTCACGATTTATTTGGAAGGATTTTGATGGACATAGAAGTAAAAGAGACACTGTTGGGGTTGGGGGACTAGGGGAGTGATAGCATTAGGAGAAATACCTGATATAGATGATGGGTTGATGGATGCAGCAAACCACCATGGCATGTGTATAGCTGTGTAACAAACCTGCATGTTCTGCACTTATATCCCAGAACTTAAAATATAATTTTTAAAAAATGGATCACGGAGACAAATATAAAAATAAAATTGTACAACTTCTAGAAAAAATATTCCAAAACTAAACTCATCTTTTTTCCCTTCTTCCAGCTACCCTTGTTTGCACCTTCTCCAGTGCTCTTTATCTCAGTGAATGTCATCACTAATCACCGAGTTGCTTATGCCCTAAATCAAGGACTCATCCTTGACACCTTCCTTTTTCACCTCTTCCACATTCGATCAATTGCCAGGTCCTGTTCATCTTATCTCCTAAATATCACTTGAATATCTCCACTCTTCTACATTTCCATCACTGCACTGTGGACTACCACTCTCCTCCAGGCTACTGTCGTTCCTGTGTTGGGCAACTGCAATGACCTCCTAATTGGTCTTCCTGTTTCCACTCTTGCCCTCTCCTCCAACCTTTTCTCCACGTAGCAGTTATAGTGTGCTTTTTAAACTATAAATCTGATCATGTCACTTCACTCCTCAAAAGTCTTTAGTGGCTTCCCATTGCCTAAGAAAAATGTCTGAATTTCTTAACACGTCTTAGAAAACCTTTCATGACCTGGTGTTTGTCCACTTATCCACCCTTATTTTTTTAAACCAGATCTCTCTCTTTTGAGTTAATACTCCAACTGTAATGAAATTGGTTCTGTTTCCAATATATGCCATGCTCACAGCCTGCACAATACCAGGCTAACTCATCCATCTGGTTTTAGCTGTAATTTTATCACCCCTGGGAATTTTTCCTAAGTTCACACCCATTCCTAAATCCAGAATAAATGTCCCTCCACTATACTCTCACAGCCAGTTGAGAGGTTAATCTCTTACAAAATGTATCGCACGTTGTTGCAATTGTTTTAATTGTACGTCTCCCAAATTTTAGCCCTTAAGCTTGGTGAGGGCAGGGTTTGTCTTGGCTGTTACTGCATCCTAAGTGTGTAGCATGTACATCCTAAAATGTAACAGATTCTTTTATTTTCAAAAATTTTTACATAAAAAGTATCTTTTATAACCAAAATATTTATTTCGTTAATTTTTAAAATTGTATATATTTATGGGGTACAAAGTGTTGTTATGATATATGTATACAATGTAAAATGCTTAAGTCAAGCTAATTGACATATCCATCACCTTAAATGCTTATTAGTTTTTGTGGTGAGAACATTTTACTCTCTTAGCAATTTTGAAATATACAATATATCATTATTAATGATAGTCACCATGCTGTACAATAGATCTCAAAAAAACTCATTCCTTCTAACTGAAACTTTGTATGCTTTGACTAACATCTCCTAATTCCCCTCACCTCCTAGCCTCTGATAACAACCTTTCTCCTCTCTGCTTCTTCTGTGAGTTCGATCGATTTAGACTCCACATACAAGTGAGATCATGTGGTATTTGTCTTTCTGTGCCTGGCTTATTTCTCTTAGTGTAATTTCTTCCAGGTTCATCCATGTTGTCACAAATGACAGAATTTCCTTCTTTTAAAAAATCGAATAGTATTCCATTGTGTGTATATACTCCATTTTCTTTATCCATTCATCTATTAGTGGACACTTAGGTTGCTTCCATATCTTGACTATTGTGAATAACGCTGCAATGAACATGGGAGTGCAAGTGTCTCTTCAACATACTGATTTCAAATTGTTTGGATATATATTCAGAAGTGGGATTGCTAGGTTATATGGTAGTTCTATTTTTAGTTTTTTGAGGAACGTACATACAGTTGTACATAATGACTGTAGTGTACAAATTTATATTCCCAGCAATAGTGTACTGTGGTTTCCTTTTGGCACATCCTCAACAGCACTTATCTTTCATCTTTTTGGTAATAGCCATCCTGACAGGTGTGAGAGAATATCTCATAGTGGTTTTAAATTTGTGTTTCCCTAATGATTAGTGATGTTGACAATTTTTCATAAATCTGTTGGCCACTTGTATGTCTTCTTTTTTTTTTTTATTATACTTTAAGTTCTAGGGTACATGTGCATAACGTGCAGGTTTGTTACATATGTATATATGTGCCATGTTGGTGTGCTGCACCCATCAACTCATCAGCACCTATCAATTCATCATTTATATCAGGTGTAACTCCCCAATGCAATCCCTCCCCCCTCCCCCCTCCCCATGATAGGCCCCATTGTGTGATGTTCCCCTTCCCGAGTCCAAGTGAGCTCATTGTTCAGTTCCCACCTATGAGTGAGAACATGCGGTGTTTGGTTTTCTCTTCTTGTGATAGTTTGCTAAGAATGATGGTTTCCAGCTGCATCCATGTCCCTACAAAGGACGCAAACTCATCCTTTTTTATGGCTGCATAGTATTCCATGGTGTATATGTGCCACATTTTCTTAATCCAGTCTGTCAC